>NC_137471.1:44908156-45277258 GCF_964235325.1 Thermobia domestica
GAATCTCAAGTTATTTTAGATAGCAGGTCATCCAAAGGGGAAGCTCCTCGAATCCAGTAAGTAATTGATTTAAAAGTAAATCAATTATTTTAAATTTTAGTCCATAAGTGTAGATATATTCTTGTACAGTAAACACATAAGACTTATTTCATTTTATCTACAGGAAGCCACACTATTCTTTGTTGATGTCGAGCTGACAAGAAAATGTATAACAATAGACACATCTACGCCCAATAGTACACTTGCAGAATTTATAATTCTCCCTTTGGTTTAAACATATCTGCTAGGAATAGTAAATCTACTATTAGCAACACTACTTCTGTTTGTATTTGTATTTATTTCTTTTGTATGAACTTACAAGTACGAGGAATGACCTCAAGTAAGTGTAACATGCGTCATATACAAAAAAAAAAAAAAAAAAAAAAAAAAATACATGAGTAAAATAAAGTAATATTACCTTGTCATGATATTTACGTACTCCTCAATCGTATAACATGAATTTTCTAATAGAAATAATTTTAACTTTTGTCTGAACCTTTTCATATTTTCTTCATACTTTATATCAATAGGCAACATGTTGTATAACTAAACACCACCATAACTTACACTTTTTTGATACATTGCTGACCGGTGATTACACAAATGAAAATCATTCTTATTTCGCGTATGATGATTATGTTGTTACGAATGCCGATGAGTGTTCTTTCAAATACAAAAAGAGACGATACAAATATAAACTATCCAGAGGAAGTATATTGACCTCCTTAAACAAATGTCTACAAGAAAAATTCGGCTTCTTATCACAAAGTATTCTTATGGCTTTCTTCTGAATTTTGAAAACATTAAATCTCTGACTTGAATTTCCCCAAAACATGATACCATATTGCAAGATAGAGTTAAAACACGAATGGTACAAGGTTTTAGCTAATTTTAAATTTACCTTCTTTCTAATAATCCTTAGTGCGTAACATATTCTATTTAATTTATTAATAACTGACTCTATATGAAATTCTCATGTCAGGTTATGATCTGTAGTAAGACCTAAAAACGAACAGTGTGTTGTATAGTTAATTTTATTTTGGTTCAGATATAGGTTAGGGTATATTGGTTTACTGCACTTGTTATGAAAATTTATAGCAATGGATTTTTCAACATTAACAAAAAGATTATTGTTCTTCATCCAAAGATTCCCGGCGGGAGCTCATGTGGTTCGGATTCCACGTTAATCAGTAGGTCCACGTCTCATATAGCCTCGCTGCTGAAAGGGACGCTAAACTAAAATCAACTCAACTCAACTTCATCCAAAGAGATACTTCATTTAGTGTTTGCCTAGCATTCTGTTCCAATAATTTTTCATTTTTTCCACTCACTAGCAGAGTGGTATCGTCAGCGAAAAGGGTGACATCTGCCGAAGATATGCTTTTTTCAAAATCATTAATATATAAAAGGAAGAGCAATGGCCCTAGAATAGATCTTTGTGGAATTCCGTGTTTTATATATAATTCATCTGATAAATAGCTTTCTACAATGTCATTATTCTTATGCATTATTTCTACGACCTGCCTACGATTTTTTAAGTACGAACCAAACCAATCCCTTGCTTTTCCACGTATTCCACAGTTCTTCAGTTTGTTCAAAAGTAAACTGTGTTGTACTGTATTGAAAGCTTTAGACAAATCAAGAAAGATTCCTATACACACAGAGAAAAATCCGTTCTCCGGGCAGCGGTATATTGTACAAGTATACGGTATCCTCTTGCTTACTATAGAAATCAGTACGAAGCATACGTTATCCGTATGCTACATAGGCATTGCCCTTAGATGTTACATCTTGCCGTTGCAGGATGTCTGACATCTAACAGTTTCCCGTATATCACATACATATACTTATGTTACCTTCGTCAGCTATATGTTATATACGTCCATTTGTATGTGAGATCCTGACCGCCTACATTGTTTCATATAGAAAGTACGTATAGATGGAACACTTATACAGAAAGTATTATAAAACATGCGTTTTCAGTTATACGTCTGCTGTACGTTAAGTCCAGAAACTACAGGAATTACGTATGTAACCTATCTTTTTAAGTACGTCACCTACAATTTTTTTTCTCAGTGCAGTTTTCTTTCTTATCTACAATATTTCTTACTTTATCAATGAAATTAAATATTGCCGTGTTTGCAGATCGACCTTTAAGGAAGCCATGTTGTTTTGTTGAGGTAACATTTTCTTTCAATAAAAAATTAATTACCCTGTTATACATAATCTTTTCCAAGACTTTTCCAACGACAGGTAGGAGAGATATTGGTCTGTAGTTATTTATGTTTTGCTTTTCACCTTTTTTAAACAAGGGCTTAACTTTCGCAATTTTTAACTTTTCTGGATACTCGCCATTTGTAAGTGATATATTTGCTAAATGACAAAGTGGCTTTGTCACCTGATTGAAACATCTTTTCAATAAATTATCTGAGATTTCATCAATTCCAGCTGTATTTTTGTTTTTGAGAGCTTTTATTATATTTGCTATTTCACCTTCTGATACTGGCTGTAGAAAGATTGTTTTTTCACATTTATTTGAACTTTGTTTAAAATTATTTACAATAACTACTTTGTGGCCATTCTGTTTACATTTATTTACTTTATCATCATCCATAATTTTTGCGTTTGTCTTGTCTTGTCTTCTTCACCAACTATCGGTGTTTTTTAATATAAGCATCAGCATTATTAGCCAAGTATGCTAAAAATGTATGTAAATTGAAATGTTTTTATTATTATTTTAACTATTATTGCAAATGGCGTAAGCCGCCATTTGCATTTTTTCTGGTCGACTTTCAAGTCGTATTTCCTGTTACATATAGTATTAAATATGTTTTAAAGTATTAATTGTTCAAGTATGATAAGGTAAGTAAAGCAATAATATGTCAAATCCAGGTAATAATTATGATGTGTTAGTTAGGTATTAATGTAGTCAAAATCGGGAAGGAGTTCCAGTGGAAAGAAGAGGGCCAGTTACCCAGTTGATCGGGGTGAAAATATTGAATAAAGTGAAATATAGATGAAATGAATGCGTGTAAAGTAATTGTAAATGTGTATAAGTGTTTTCGTGTTTAAATGTGATGAGTGTAGATGATATATGATGAATATTTTTCACTTTATCCACTTCGTCTTCAGCAGCTCACTATCTGAGATGTTCACACTTTCACTGTCTCCACGACACCTACTTCTGTTTAGTTGGCGTTTTCTCTCCTCTCTTTCTTTTACCAGCGCAAGCTGCGAACGCAGACAATAGAAGGCCAAGAAGTAAAGAATGTTTTAGGCATATGTAGGTTTTTTGTAAGCGTTTAAAGACATTTTCTGACTGAGAAATTACATAAACTGCTACTTAAGCAGAAATGCAGAGGACAGATTTAGTTTAAAATTATTCGTATAAAAACTGCTTGTTTCCTACATTAGGGAAAATTTATCGGGTAATTGGTACGAATTTTACATATCAGTGGATATTTTATTTATTATATTACTTAAGTGGTTGCAAACTTTCGTAATGTAACTGAAAATATTCCTAACAAAACCAACACGAAAAAGAATGTGTCTCTTTGTGACCATTTCGAGCTCATACTTTCTGTGTGCACTCTCCCAGATTCGACTCAATGTGGGCATAGATGTTCATTTTACTTCGACCTCACTCACCCTCGCCCTCGCAGTAGCAGTTGGCCCTCGCCCTCGTTCATCCTCGCCCTCGCAAATGGAATTGTCCATCGCCCTCGCGCGCCCTCACCCTCGCTGTCGAAACTTGTCCTCGCCCTCGCGCACCCTCGCCCTCGCCGTCGAAGCTTGTCCTCGCCCTCGCGCACCCTCGCCCTCGCGGCCAAAACTTGTCCTCGCCCTCGCCGTCGAAGCTTTTCCTCGCCCTCTCGCACCTTCACCCTCGCCATCGAAACTTGTCCTCGCCCTCGCGCACCCTTACCCTTGCAGTCGAAGCTTCTCCTCGCCCTCGCACACCCTCGCCCTTTTCGTCGAAGCTTTTCCTCGCCCTCGCGCACCCTCACCCTCGCCATCGAAGCTTGTCCTCGCCCTCGCGATAGGAGTTGTCCATTATCCTCGCTCGCCCTTGCCTTCGTGCTCAAAACTCTTTCTCGCCCTCGCGCACCCTCGCCCTCATATCATTGAGGGCGAGGGTAATTGAGGATGAGGAGGCCTCGAGAGGGCCTCCTTTGTGAGGATCAGAGCATCAATTATTCAACCTATTTGTTGAATTATTTCTTATCGTCAGTGGCGGATCCAGGGGGGGGGGGAGATCGGGGCGATCGCTTCCACCCAGAAGAGGAAACTTCTTTATTTTATATATACAAATAAAACGCATCCCAGAGTTTGGAGCTCTTAAAAGTAGCTCTAAGTATACGTCCTAAAGAAAGGAAACTAGACATATCATCGTATAACTTACTGTGGAACACCTAAAATGGAACAACTGTTACAATGGAGATCTCGGTCGATAGTGACGTTTACATCATTTATCAACAGTATCCAATGCCTTTACTTCAAAATGTTCCTTGAACTACGATGCAAGCATAAGTATTCAGCCACAAAAGGGCGGCTCTCATGAGGGTGAGGGTGAAATCAAGGTTTGATGAGTGGCGGTAGAGTGACTGCCGCGGACTATCTGATGTAGCGTAACTGAGGAATTTGAACAAAATCAAAGGGAAAGATCTAAAGAGCTTAATTTTGAAACTCCGTCAGCAAACAAATAAAATACTTCAGAACACTATTGTTGAATTATCACTCGGAAATATATACCCACTCTAACCTATAACATGAATGACTTCATTGATTTGAATGTGAATCTAAGTTAATTGGTATTTTAAAATATGAACTGAAATGTGTCAATGTGCTTGTAAGGTTAATTTCGATGCTCAAATATTGTTAATATTTACCACTAATAGAGATACATTTGTCCTACCTTAACAATGTTAAAATTTTTATTTTTTTTTTCAATAATTGCCATAAATATGAAACTTTGTCTTAAGAAACTACCCTAGGGGCCGATTTTTGCACTTTATCACTTTCGTCTTGGTTCATTTTTGGCAGCTCTCATTGTTGAAAAGTTTATTTTCAGTAATTCCCACAATTATGAAATGATATCTTTCAAACGTTGTCTCAAGGATTCCTTACACTACAAATACGTAAAGGCAAATGAAAAATGAAATCTTTAGTTTAAGATCCCACGATTATGCAAGCTAAATGCTAAAGGAGACAGAAGTGAATGATGAAAGAAATAGTTGAATGAGAATTTGGTAGGAAACTGGAGAATCCCAAGAAAACCCACGAACACGATGTCCTCCACCACGAACTTGCTTGGACGGGAATCGAACATGCGACCCTTCGAAAAAATGTAATTTCTCTATCGCTGAGCCACCGTTCCTCCCTAAATGGCACGCTCAGAGCTTAGCGCCTCCAGGGGCCTTGGAAAGATTATCGAGCCTAAAATGATTTAGCACTGACTTTTATAAATCCACCAATTCAACAATTAATAATGTCGTGCAAACTTTAATACGTGCAAACTTTAAGATTGTAGTAATGAAAGAAAAGATGAAATCTTTAGTTTAGCGCCCCAGAGTTATGTAACTGCTAAAGGAGATGGATGAAATTGCAAGTAAATGATGATGAAAGAAATGGTGGAACGGGAAAGTAAGAGAACAAACCTTTATTTTCTTTAGCACAAATAATTAAATGTGTAGATTAATTAATTTTCAGAAATTTTATTATAATTAGCAATTAAAAACTGAAAGGGCGATCACAAACTTTTCTTGCCCAGGACCTCACAACAATTTGTTACACGCTGCCATACATCATTAAAACAGGAGTAGAGTGACTGCATTATTTTGCTCTGTGGTTGAAAAGTAATAATGCAAAACAGACAATTATTGACTTGAAGAGATAGGATAGTTTAAAAATGACTGGGGAAAGCTTTTCCTCGCCCTCGCGCACCCTCACCCCCGCCATCGAAGCTTGTCCTCGCCCTCGCCGTCGAAGCTTGTCCTCGTCCTCGCGCACCCTCGCCCTCGCGGCCAAAACTTGTCCTCGCTTTCGCGCACCCTCGCCCTCTTCGTCGAAGCTTTTCTCCCCCTCGCGCACCCTCACCCTCGCCATCGAAGCTTGTCCTCGCCCTCGCGCACCCTCGCCCTCGCGGCCAAAACTTGTCCTCGCCCTCGCGCACCCTCACCCTCGCCATCGAAGCTTGTCCTCGCCCTCGCGCACCCTCGCCCTCGCGGCCAAAACTTGTCCTCGCCCTCGCGCTCCCTCGCCCTCGCGTCACTGTGGGCGAGGGAACTTGAGGGTGAGGATGCCCTCGAGAGGGCCACCCTCGCGAGGGTGAACATCTCTGAATGTGGGAAGGTCATTGGTAGGTTTGTTGATCTAAAGTTTAGGGCCCTTTTTTACCATCCAATTCGTAAAGTTCTTTTTTGTGGGGGGAGATATGTCCATTTTCTCGCAAATCTGGTAATTGTTCCAAAGTCATTTCCTATTATTAATGTCTGTTATCTTTATCACACAGGTCATGCACCTGCAGTGTAATGACTGTATTTAATTTCATTTTATCCACTACATTCAGTCCCTGTTGTAGCTATGCAACGACGCACAACCCACCAAAAATCCTTCGCCATCTTGATTCTGTTAAACATATCGATGATCTGCCAACGACATTTTTTGTTACTTGCTGAGACGTCGTTCCATCTGTCATGAATCGGGGCCGTTTATCCTAGCTGAATATCCGAAAGTCTCACTTCCTGTGGGAGACTCTCTTTCGCCGCCACTGAACGATTCAGAGTCATGAAATTTTGGATAGAGCAGATTACAAGCCTAAAACAATAATATGCTGCCTGAGCTCAGCGGCTAATAGTTTTGGAAATATTCGCCCGCAGAGTTTTGAACAGTTCTAGCTCTGAAACTATGCACTTCTGACCACAGATTCACATGAGCTTTTTTCCTTATTTTCAGTTTGGCGGTCTAGTTCATTCATATATATCCAATTTACTATCCCTTTAAATATTTCAGCAGCCTTTGTATTGTGAAGTGTGGCCATGTTCCCATTAGCACTGTATATTTCATATTTGTTTAATGTTACCAACCCTGGTGAAGTTGTTTGTGTAGTCGAGTATATAGGCTTCTTCGGCTTTTTATATGCTTATTCCGGTCTTGGAGTTACCTGAATGTTCATCATGTTGGCTTGCTGTAGCAGTATACCCACGGTCATGGGCGTCTCTGGCGGGGGGGACGGGGGGGACGTGTCCCCCCAAAAATTTTGAAGTAACATAATCTAACATTCCGCTAAGATACTAGCAGTTAGATCATTTCCTTTGATGTCCCCCCCCCCCCAAATTTTACATGCCAGAGACGCCAATGCCCACGGTTAAAAGTAGATCTGAAAAGGTAGGGTAATGGATGACGTCACGTCGTCCCTATCTTACATTGTAATTTTTTTTAGAAAGTGAGGTAACGGCGTCCTCCCGCGTTCCCCCTCATTTTTACCCCTGAGTATACCTTAGTATTTCTAAAGTAAGTAGTAAAGATAAAGATGATTTTATCAGTATCCATGGCACTGGACGGTTCCCCGCTAATTGCCAGTTCGTGGTGTTTCGGATGTGGATCTCCACATCAATCAAATTTTTTGTTTGATCCTGTTATTTCGTGAGTATTAAATAAACGAAGATAGGCAGGAATAGGTCATTTACACTGCATGCTTTTTCCCGTAAGATCCTGAGTAGTAACCAGGACCGGACTAACCCATCTGGAGGCCCGGAGCTAGCAAAAATATGTGGCTCCTACTGACTTTGCATAATACTTTTCTGTAAAAGTACAGTAGGCAAGTTAAGGGAATATGTTTCATATTATTGGTCATATTTTATATTATTATGATGATTGTATCTTTATGATTCTTTTTAGATAGCCAGTTGGGATTTCGATCAAAGTAGGGGCCCCTGTCCACATGGAGACCCGGGGCTACATCCTCTCTAAGCCCCCCTTAATCCGGCCCTGGTCCTGGTAGTAACTTATTTTTATGATGGTTCGCATGTGGATGCTTTCACTTCTTTAGCTCGTTCACCTTACAGAGTCTTTTTTAAACGCCGCTCGATTCTCATTTTAATATTTTTTATGGCGTTTCGTATGCTTATTTCTGATACTCCACTTATTTAGGTTCAGTACCTTTTCTGTCTGCTTCCAGCACTGCTTGCAAACAACATATCCACAGACTACTTCCCGCGTAAAATTCACCAGAGTTGTCACTTGGGGACAAAAACTGCTCTACCATTCCGGAAAGTATGCACGCAAGTAACCACAACGAACAATACCTAAAAATAACACTCTTCAATTGCAATAGGCAAGATCAAAAAAATAAATGTGTAGCCAAATGGTAACGAAAACTCGTTAAGGGCTAAATAATTTCATATATAGAGTACTCAGTAGCATTGCTACGTCTGTTCATGTCTTCGCGCACAGTAGAGTTCAATTGAAGTAAATGTTTAATTCAAGGTAACCAGACGTCCCGTTTTAGCCGAGACAGTCCCTTATTTTCAACCGTTGTCCCGTTTCTTTTCTGATTCTCAAACGGGACGCCTAAATGTCCCGTTTTTGAGCAAACATGACCCAGGTTTCCCGTAATTATTATTCAAAATATAAATGATCAATGCTAATTCTATACTCTTCCATACCAACACTCAATGGGAAGGTTCAGCCGCGCCTAGAACTTCTGAATATTCAAATGAGAATTGAGTGTTCTGTGGTTCAAGTGGGAATTGAGTGGGAATTCTGAGTTTTGAAGTAGTTAAAAGTATTTTTGGGTAGTACTTAAGTTAGAAACGCTGTGTTATCATTCTTACTTGTGTATTTTGTAAATTGAAAACACTGCTGAGACTCGAAATGCAATGTGGAAGCACCCCCCCCCCCATCGCCGATTCGTATGCGTCCCGTTTTTTAAAATAAAAGTTCTGGTCACCTTGGGTTAATTAAATGAAAGGTTAGGTAAAATGTAATACATATAAAAGGACACGCTTAATAATAATATAATTAAAATTAAAACCAATTTAATTATTCAAAAATTATATAATATTATATAATATTATATATTACTCAAAAATTATATAAGTAATATAATTACTTATCAAAACTCGATTGAGATCAGAATTCATCACATACATAGACGGATAATTAAATTAATCAAAATCAATTAAAGAAGTAACCATATCTTGTTATTTTAGACTGACAACACTGCATGAATTTACTAAAAATCTATTGAAGATCTGTAAACTAAACATTTTCAACATTTTAGTACATTTTCATACTCGACACTGGTTGACATGAGGTCAGATTTTGAAGATATACTACTGACAAGAACAAATACATTTTTCTCTCTGTTGGGAAAAGTAGTACAAAGTTGCTAAATCGCTATTGTAATTACAGTATCGTGTGTGATAGAGACTGAAACAGACATTACTCAAAAACAATATTAGTTGCTCATAGTTTGAAAGTATCGAACATGATGCGAAGCTATTTCAATCACGAACTGTTTGTTTCTGCTGGGAAAGATTATTTATCATGCAATCATACAAACGAACGATCGTTATTTGTAAAATAACTCATTTATTCATTTAGTGTATGTCTTCTGAAGATTTTCGACCTGTTTTTGACATCGCAATCGTTTGCAGTTATTACAAATACATGTAGGATAACCCTAAAACTTTTATTTATTCTGCACAGAATGCTTAAAATTAGTGAGAGGGGGAAAATGGAGTGCAGTGAGGCATACTTTTTTTTTTTTAACAATCTATATTTTATGAATTGCACATTCCGCTAGAAAAAGTGGGGAGAAAGGTCGTTATCTTTTTGGATAGATGCATGGCCTATGGTGAAAGAAGATTGTTTGTAACTACATTTTAACTATTTTCATGTATGTAAACTAACCTTGTGTGTTATTTTACAAAGCACAAAATTAGCAGTTCTTTAGCATGTCTCAATATAAATCACATTACATTATAGTATAAAGTACCTTATGGCACAAGTTATTTGTCAAGCTCTCAATTATGTTGCCAGTAAAATGAAACAAATGTTATGTTAGGGTATATGATACATATTTTAAAAACGTTACAATGAGACATGTTTCACTGCAGCCTCATATCAAAAATGGTTCTTTCTTTGAAAAAAAAAAATTAATTCATCCTGCGACCAGCTTAGATGTAATGTTACTAAAAATTCACTATGTATTGAGTATTTCACTATTTCCCATGCTGGAACTATAGTGAGACAAAACGACTTGATTTTTTTTTTTTTTTTTTACGTTTTACACACGTATGACATTAAATCAATAAGTAAGCGTAAATGAAAATATAAATATCGATGTGTTTACAGCCGTTTATATATATAAACAGCCGTTTAGTGTTTTGGTTATATATATATATATATATATATATATATATATATATATATATATATATATATATATATATATATATATATATAACAAAAACACTAAATTCAAGAAGAACTTATTATAAAGAAAGAAAAAATATCTTTCAACAAAGAAACGATCTTACGATCTTGAAATTGTCGAAACAAGGAGTATGAAAATCTTCTCAATTACCGTATATATTTATTTATAATTATTATAACTTGAAAACATATAATTAACTTTTAACGTTTAAGTATTTTTATTACTTTAATAATTATAAACATTGAAACGTGTAGGTAAACTACAAATATCGTTTACAAATGGTGATATATATATATATATATATATATATATATATATATATATATATATATATATATATATATATATATATATATATATATATATATATATATATATAAGAAGAAGAAGAAGAAGACTGAACGGCTAACTGACTGATCAACGGCCAGGCGAAACCACTTAAACTAGAAAATGCAAATGTAGAGAGTATATAGAATTTGTGACGTGAAGTTCACTAAAGGATTTTTGGAAATTCGAAATGAAATGAAATATTTGAGCTTAACGTCCCACGATTGTGTCCTTTAAGTTAAGGGAGACGATGATTAAAGCAAGTGAATGATGATGGAAGGATTGATAGAATGAGAAAGTGAAACGAAACGGGAATACCCCGAGAAAACCCATGAATATGATTGTCCACCATTTTGGAAATTCGAAGACGAAGGGAGAAATAGGATTAGAAATTATTATATTAAAATGTCCATATCTAGGAATCTCTGACAGTTAGAGATTTGAAATTTGGTATATGGACTTCTGTTTTAAAATAATTAGACACGTATTTAGGTAAACTTTTTTTTTGATATTTGACTTACAAAATAAGAAAAAAGTGTAGGTAGAAAAGAAGTAAGATTACAATTCTTAAACGGTAATAAGATTTCATAACTCGGAGTCTCTTAAGATTAGAAACATAGATATTTTTAGAGTCGTTTTGACGTATGATTAACGTCATACTAAAGATCTGGCTATTGCGGGAAACATATGTTAGTCAAACTCTTTAGTATGACACTAATCACGCGTCAGAACAACTCTGCATAAGACCCATAAAATTTTGTATTTGGACTTCTCATTGAAAATAGTAAGGCAATAGTCTCAGCGTTTTTTATGATGTTTGACGTAGATGGGAACAAAATTGGTTGGGCAGGAAAAAAGAGGTAGGAATACAACTAGAAATAAGATGCCCATATTTTGGAATGTTTTAATGTTAGAGACATGAAATTTGGTATTTGATTTTTTAATTTAAATAATCGAGCAATTGTTTCAGTGTTTTTTGCTATTTGTCCTAGGAGAGAATAAAAAGGGGGTGGGAATTGCAATTATAACAATATGTCTATATCTCGAAATCTCGTAAGGTTAGAGACATGAAATTTGATGTTTAGTCTTTTCATCTAAAATAATTAAATACGTTTTTCTGCGCTTTTAGATGTTTGACCTTGAATTAAAAATGGAGTTTTGGTGCTTTCCTAAAACGATCATATGAGACATTCGAATTTTGTGCGACACTTGAAATGCAAAATATCGCCCACGGAGACGTATAGGAGTATTTATTAGTATTAAGATATAATAAGAACCAAAGTTTATGCCATAAAACCCATTTATAATTTAATACAATAATTCACTTGAGTAGACGACTTAGAATTATTTTCGAATCTTAAAAAAAAAAAAAAAGTACTACGTGTATTGTAGTGTTAATTTGAACTTTTACATTCGGATGACAAATATCATGTATTTAACAGTTTATAGTTTAGGTTTTTAAATCGAAATTTGTTTCGAATGCATTCTTCGTGGTAATAGTAAAATCGAAAATCCAAGGGGCCGCGGTGGCTCAGTGGTAGAACGTTCACCTCTGGTGCTTGGGGTCCCCGATTCAAACCCTGCTCCCGACAAGTGAACTTTGTGGTGGACAAACACCGTGTGCGTGGGTTTTCTCGTGGTTCTCCCGTTTCCTCCCACTTTCTTCATTCCACCATTTCATTCATCTCTCATCATCACCGTCTCCTTTAGCCTAACCGGCATAAACGTGGGACGTAAAACTCAAAGATTTCATTTCATTTCATTTCGAAAATCCAAAAACATGATGTAGACTTATACATAAAGCAGGGGGAAATATCATCCGCAGAAAGAATATGTTTACTGAACATTTTATCCATAATTAAGTAACGATTTTATACAAAATGAAATTACGTTTTTATGTACGTTTAGCACCATAATTCGATCCTAGCTCCCGCCAAACGGGCTTTGTGATGGACAAATACTGCGTGTGTGAGTTTTATCGAGGTCCTTCCGTTTCCTCCCAGTTTCGTCATTATAGTATTATCATCCATCTCATTACAATCTCCCATTGGCCAGTGCATAATCATGAGACGTTGAACTTTAAAAAAAATAAGTTTCTGTTTTAGACAATTACCGGTAGGTGAAGATTTTATGCGCATTCAAATAAATATGTTATCCACAATCAAATAAATATTTTATACACAATCAAATAAAGATGTTGGGCATAATTAACCGCAAGTTCTAAAATTTTCTTTTAAGATTAGCAATGGAAAAAGGTGACTGTAAAGAATGAATCGTCTTTAAACAGGGCACGTTAGCTCAGTTGTAGAGTGCTAACATCAAACACAAGGAATTCCAGGTTCGATCCTACGAAATGAAAGCTTATGGTGAACGATCGCATGAGAGGGTCTTCCGCAGCTTATCCCAATTCTCACTTCACTCAGGAGCGGATTAAAGGCGGAGCCAATGGAGCTCAGGCTTAAGGGACCCCCAAAATCCCTCTCTTTAATACTAAAATATAGCAATCAATGTATTATATTATAGGCTTCAGACCCATGCTAATTTTCTTTCCTCTCGCTGCGCTCGTGGTCTTCTTCCAACAGCGTCTTCACGTTACTTGTTTTGTGAGGGAGTGAGCTATTTTGGTCCTCTATTACATACCAAATTATTAGCTTGTAGTGACAATTCCTTTGAAATATCTCTGTCATTGCTTAGAACAAATCTAGGAGGTTTTCCAAAACTCCTTAACAATAAAACGTCCCTATTCAAATCAATTTGGGCTCTCTGAGATACTAAAAAATCACCCCCTAATAACATGTCTTACAGCTTTACCTATTTGTATATGATTTTTCTCCTACTCTATTAGTGTTTTTACAAGAACTGTTAACCATTTGGGTTGTATTTCGCATTTCTGTATTATACTGCAGTATATGAGCATATAACTGTTAAGAATGAATGTAATTAAACTAATTATTGTAAACTTGGAGCACATTAAAATATTACAGCATAGTTCTCGTTGTTTCGATAAGCCTGTGAGGTTGTGGAAGGCAGCAAAGAAAATTTATGCGCTGGAATTATTCGTAACATAGGGCCCCCCTTGAAATAGTCGGCTCCAGGGCTCCAAAAGTCTTAATCCGCCCCTGACTCCACTAATTATTTCTGAACAGTTCACTTGCATTTCTCATAGGCATTTGTTAGCCTAAAGAACATTAAATTTAATTTTCCCCCTTAAGTATCATCTCTCATAACATTACTTACTTAATTTGATTGAATATATGTGAAACAATATAGGTATACGAATAATTTAGCCATTCAGATGCCAAACCGATTAACTCCATCAAAACGAGATTATTCGGTAGTGAGCATTTTAGTAACTTAGATACAATGTATTTAAATGAGAGTAATCAGCACGTTTATATATTCTAGTGGCAAATTCTTACATTATGGAGCTAGTCGATTTTGCCTCTGAAAAGAATGTCTTTTACAAGTCAAAAATGTGTAAAACTTAAAAAACAACAAAGAATGGAGTTAATCAGTTTGGCTTCTAAACGCCTCAATTATGCTTTAGCCCAGTGTTTCTCAAACTGTGGGTCACGACCCATTGATGGGTTGCGGCCGTTTCTTTGGTGGGTCGCGAGAAGTTTTTCCTTTTAATTGTGAAAATTTTATTTTCATACAGAAACTTATGTTGTAAAGTAAGTACCATTCAGGAAATGAAAATTGGAAGCGTTTGTTAATGAGGTGAAGAGTAAATGGTTATTCAGATCTCTGTGCCCTGTTGTACAGTCAGTAGAGATGCTGGGTTAGAATGGAACGATAATGGGTGAGTAAAAATCTATCATGGGGTAGGGCATTGCGTTGAGAATAATGTTAACTCTATGTTACCTTTATATGGAAATATTAGAAATATGATTTTACAAAATTTAAATGGTTTGAAATACCACCATTTCGTAGAATGACAATGTGTATTTGAATAAAAGTAGGAGGGCCACAAAATACTATTTAATATTTAATGTGGGTCGCGGTAACAACAAGTTTGAGAACCACTGCTTTAGCCGATTGTATAATGGGCATTCTTTGGGAAAGAAGGATGACCAACTGTTATATTCAACTACACCTTTCAAGAAATACACATCCAGAGCATATTTAAAACATATTTCACGTTAACATAAGTAAAACCTGTGTAAATTTGCAATTCTTGGTCCTACACAAAACATTCAGCCAAATTAACCAAGTGTTTAAGACAGGGATCTGATCAACATATGTGGTTTTACTGATCTGTAAGTTTTTAGAGATGCATTTCAAATATGTTTTAGTGACTCTCTTTTTTCTTTACAGGAAAAACAAACGAATGATATTAGCATGAAAGCTATTCTGGCAACATTTATTCTCTTAATTCTTCATGGATTAAATTTTGTTAACTCATTTCACGTCGAAAATCTATCAGACAATTTCCAAAAGATGTTATCAAATCTTGTAGTACATTATTTTCATGAGAGCAGGTGTGTAATGGTGTTGTGCGAGGAATTCTCTAAATGTGATTATTTCAACATTCAAATAACATGGAATAACAACTATGTTCCTGCAATTTTATTATTAGAGACGTTTGTTAAAAACTCAACCTTCCAGAAGATAACTTTAAAAACTATGGATTTCGGATGCAACACGTTTATTATTAAGTCGCACAATGTAACAGGAATGTTCCAAAATCTCAAAATTATAGCTGATCAATCAATTCAAAGAAACAGAAGAAGATATGTTGTAACGAGTGAGATTAATACAAACAACATAAAACTTATCAAGAAGAAGAAATGGATGCAGTTCTTTCCAGATGTTTTCATAGTCTCTCCTGTTGATAATTCTTCCCTGGAAACATCCAATAAATTTCACATTTTAAGTCCGACTCTGGAAAATAAGTTAATACCAGGTTCCTGGCAAATTATTTCAACATGGGAAAACAATTCTTTTGTTAATGGTATCAGATTGGAAGAAGATAGACTCAACAATATGAATAATGTATCTTTGAAAATGTTATGGTATTCATATGCTCCTTTCGCAACCAAGATTGGCGACTTTTATGATGGTAATGATTATAGAATAATGGAAGAGGTTGCTAGAAAACACAATATCACATGGGATATTTATGAAACGGAACCGGACATAATTTGGGGATATTACACAGATAACGATACATCAGCAAGTTATATGGGGAAACTGAAAACTAGCAATTTCCAAATATCCGTACCATCGGACTACTTAACTGAACCAGGAGCTAACACTTTTGATATCAGCATTCCATATTTGAAAGGAAATTTAGGTTTCCTCGTAAAAAAACCAAAGCGAAAACTAAACTTGTGGTCAGTATTTTTGCCTCTTTCAGGAATTGTATGGTTGGCAATTTTAGGATTTGTTTTCTTGTGTTGTTTTATTCTGTATGTAATTTCAGCTTGGCAACGTTATTCATCTGATTTCAATTCCAGAAATCCGTATTTAAGCCTTTCATATTCTTTGTTAAGTTCTTTTAGAATTATTGTGGGAATTGGAACTCCCCAAACAGGGTACTCTTCTATCAGACATTTTTTATTCTGGTCCTACATGATTTCAACGATGTTAATAACTGCATATAACTGCAATCTTGTTTCGTTCTTAACACTTCCCATCTATGAAGCACCCATAAACACAGCTGAAGATCTTTATAATTCTAGATTGAAGTGGGCATCGCATGACACAGGATGGGTCGAATATTTTGAAGATTCTTCTGATATCTTCTTACAAGGTCTAAGCAAAAGATATTTATTAATAACAGACGATGAAGTAATTAACAAGTTAGCTAAACTTGGAAAAGTTGCTGTACTAGTTGACAGATTGTTTTGTGGTCGTTTAAACAATATATACTATTTGTACGATGATACTGTGGAAGAATTACATTTAATGAAAGAAAAAGTTATATCCAATTTCTTGGTATTTAACTTACCAAGAGGATCGCCGCTAGTACAAAAGGTGAATAGTTTATTAAGTGTTCTTAGAGATTCTGGTCTAATCGTAAAATGGCAGACTGATATTGTGAATTCATTTGAGACAGTTCAGCGGACCCTGTCAGTGGTGTTTCAACAACATGAAGAATTACGTCCTTTAACATTAGCTGATATTCAAGGTAGTATAGTTTTCGTTGTAATTGGTCATGGTATAGGATTATTAGCATTTCTAGCTGAAAAAATGTATACAAGTAATTCACTTCACAGGAGTTAATAATTGTATTCTTATCATGAAAATTTTACCCAGAGAGGAGTACGAAATATTAGAAACAATTATGTAGTCAATTATGACTGTAAAAGTTACATGTTGGGTATTTGTAATAACCTCAGGTTAAGTAAATTCCTGGAATTTCTTACTGGTTCGAAAACAAAAGAAATAAGAAATAAGCAAATTCTCAAACAAAGCTAAAATCTCAATAATCCGGAATTCACATTTGTTTTCTCGCTGGTTCAGCAAATATCACGGCCTATCATTACTATCTAGCATTCTCCAAAATAACCGCAAAACCCATTTAAAATATTGCTGGAATCAAACAGAAGTACTAAGCTGGATAATTTATGCAGCACTTATTAAAGATTCATGCAGTAGTTTGGTTAAGAAATCAACTTTTATGGAAAACTTAAAGTCAGAGAGTTGTAATATTTTTAGGTTATCTTTCCACTTAAATTAACTGAGGCGTTGGATAGCAAGATGGCATATACCCTCCATTCCAAAAGAAACCGAACTTTTGAAAACAAATAGTACCACTAGTGCCATCTGTTGTAATATTTTACCGGTAGATGACTTAGTCCCTCATTGACAACTGGTATAAATGTCATGACATTTGGATGCACGGCAACAAAGTTATTGCGTTTCAACTGTCAGTGTGTTGTGTACATCGGTCGGAAAATGAGTTTCAAACAACGAGCTGCAATTGAGTTTTGTGTTAAACTGGGTAAAACTTTTAGTGAAACGCACCAAATGCTACAAAATGCATATGGTGATGAGTGTCTATCCCTTACGCAAGTTTACGAGTGGTTCAGGCGATTCAAATCGGGTAGAGAGACGCTGGATGATGACGAAAGATCAGGCCTTCCCAGAACCGGATTATCGGAAGAAAACATCGTAAAAGTGCGTGAATTCATCAAACATAACAAAAAATCGTCGGTGAAAGTTATTGAAATGGAATTAGGCATTCCTCAAACAACCGCATACCGCATTTTGACCGAAGTTTTGGGCCTTAAGAAGGTTAATTCGCTGTTTGTACCACACAAACTCACCGAAGACCAAAAAGTTGATCGAATTGCGCATTGCAAAGACATCGTTAAAAGTGCTCGGCAGGATCGAAACTTCTTGAAATCGATTGTAACTGGTGACGAGACGTGGTGTTTTGAATATGAGCCCGAAACAAAGCGGCAAAGTGCTGAATGGAGAGCGCCGGATGAAGGAACACTCAAAAAAAGTCGCTTGGTGAAGTCAAAAGTTAAGGTGATGCTGATTTGTTTTTACGATTCAAAAGGAATTATCCACAAAGAATTTGTTCAGCCCGGCCAGACAGTCACTGGAGAGTTTTACTTGGGCGTCATGAAGCGTTTGCTGGCAAGAATTCGTCGTATTCGGCCCGAATATCGCGAAATCGGCAGTTGCACTCTTTTGGACGATAATGCACCATCACATCGTTCGCGACTTGTAACTGAATTTTTGGTCAAAAATCACATTATTCGGTTGCATCATCCGCCCTATTCACCAGATCTCGCTCCGTGCTATTTCTATCTGTTCCCGAAACTGCATTTGGCGATGAAAGGAAAGTGGCACGCATCGATTGATGCCATTGAGAAGGGGACGACCGCCGTCCTAAAGACCATTCCAATAAAGGACATGGAGAAGTCGTTTGACAACTTGTTGGAGCGTGCAAATATGTGTATCGATGCAGAAGGGGAATACATTGATTAATAAAAATGATTTGTTAAAAAATGTACATTGCTTTTTTGTTTTTTTTAAAACGTTCGGTTTCTTTTGGAATGGAGGGTGTAAGTCAGTTTTGAGATATTTTGCGGTATTGAAACTTTTATTAGAATCGAAATAGAAAAATCGGACAAAATCGGTTCTTTGTGCTGCCATATTTTGGCCTATGACCCGGTTCTTTTACCCTGAGACACGCAACTTTGTCATCCAATATATTATGGTTTCAAGTTCACGAAAACGACCTAATCTTATTGTTTAAAAAAATGAGTTACGCCACATTGCCATCCAAGACCTCAGTTGATGTTAAGGTCAATTCATTTTTCTGTCTTAGAAACTGTGAATTTTTGCCTTCGTCAGAAGATACAAAGGGTAAAACTAATAATTTATAGTTTGTATACATTCAATAAAAATTGTTTGTACTTCTTAAGATTAATTCCCGTGTGCAATATGTCTTTTGGATACACGAAGAACTGTACGTTTTAAACTTGATCTTACACAGACAGATGTGATTGAAAATATTATTCTGTGTTACAGATTAGGTGGTTATTTAACAATAATTTAACATGCAACTGAAAAGTTGATTTTGTTACCTATTAAAGCCTAAGGATTGAAGTAATATTTATGACTTCAACAAATAGTAGGTTTGTAACATACTGTACTTAGTTTGAAACAAATAGGCTAAAGACAGAAAATATGTTTACCTCCCAGTGTGGCCAGAAATATAAAGTTGCATTTACATAACATTGGTCTTCAGTGTTGTCTTTCGTCTGAAAACTATTTTCAAGTACGAAACTGTTCCCTAAGGCAGATTAAAATTACTTTATTCAACTACAATAATAGAAACATGTTATTTCTGGTCTTCGTTATATTTATATTAAATAGCTGTACTGTAAGTCCTGGCAGTGGTGTCTACTGAGGGAAGTCATCTAAAAAATCAATTTTGTCGCTACAAGATAAGGCAATTCGTCATACTTCATGGTTTTTCTCTGGTGGCTTAATGGGGGTTAAAGAAAAATAGCCCTCTCTCTCTCTCTCTCTATATATATATATATATATATATATATATATAGAGAGAGAGAGAGAGAGAGAGGCCCGAAAGTAGGTATACAGTCCCGCACTGATCGGTCATGACATTTTATATCATTTACTTATTATTATCCATATAGGTATTGTCTTAGTTTCTTCTTTATCTATCCTTAATATATTTTCACTTATACCTTAAGCGAGGAACAAACCGAAGCAAATAAATGAAAATGAAATGTAATCTTTGTGTTTTACGTCCCACGGTTATGCCGGTTAGGCTAAAGGAGACGGTGATGATGAGTATAATGAATGAAATGGTGGAATGAAGAAAGTGGGAGGAAACGGGAGAACCCCGAGAAAACCCACGCACACGGTGTTTGTCCATCACAAAGTTCACTTGGCCCAAAGCAAATAAATTCATTATCTTAATAAATTAAAATGTCATACTTGATCGATGCTGGTGTGTATACCTACTTTTGGGCCACCCTGTATATCATTAAGGCGACAGGTATCATTAAACTGAACAAAATTATATGCTTTAGAATAAATTCTTATGCGTAGTTTTCCAGACAAACAAGATAAAATTATTATAGTGTATTCTTATCAAGCTTTTCATTATGGCATAGGTATTTTTTTCTGGAGGGCCAAGGATTAATATAATATTTGGGCCCCTAGAAAAGATTGTTTTGGGCCCTTCCGCAAAATTCGAAAATAGGCCCCTGCTTTCTATCTTTCTCTTACTCTTTATGGACCCCTGGAGCCTGAGGGCACTCCAGCACGCCCCTGGATCCGTCCCATACCTGACAAATTAATTAAGGAATCAATATTGACAAATCTCAAAGCCGTACGAATAAATATTATTTCTAGGGTCGATAATAGTAGACATTTTTTACTGAAATGGACCCACGACTCATTTTTGTTTTATTTACTTTTTGTGTGCTGTTTTGTTTAATGAACTTATTTAATGCTTCATTTATAATTTCATGTTCGTATCGTATACGAAGCAAGAAAAAATTGTCTTAAAGTGGGCCCCCTCGAATAACGGGGAACTTCCCTGGACTGGTAGTTGCTCCCCTGCCCCCCACAAGTTACGGTCCTGTTTCTAGTTCGTAGAACCGTTTGTTATTCCCAGACTTAACAGTAAATTTTAACCAGTTATATCCAAGAACAGTAAAATTTAGTTTAGTGAGTTTATTGCTCACTTTGTATATAACACTTTCATGTATCAACTGGTGTATGTAAATACTTCTTGTAATAAAGCAGACAGGTTGTCGCAGGCTCGGGCCCGATTCTCCAGCAGCCCTCATGGCTTTGGAAATTTACCCCTGTCATTCAGTTTTAAGTGCTTGGTTGACAGGGGGTTGTGCCTGATTGGCTGAGAGCTGTTCGAGGATCGGGCCCCAGCCCGCGACAACATGTCTGCTTTATTACAAGAAGCATTTACATACACCAGTTAGTTTAACTTTCTTTGGTTTTAGAGACTCTTAACAGTTACAGATTTAAACATATGATTTCTCAGAACAAGATATAAACGTTTATTTCTTAATCTCAAATGCTCAGATATCAAGAATGAGAACAGGGATCACATGAGTAAAGTGGTGAGAGTTTTTATATTTGAGACGCATATATACCATTATCAACAGTTGTCGATCCATTGCTGGATTAAGGTCTTTCTAATATTTCTTTTGACAACCATCTATCTTGGAATAATTCTTTTCCAAGATATTCGCAGTGTTGCCTAATTTCGACACACGGTCATATAGTAGGATGATGTGTATACTAGCAGACAAAGATAAAGATACTTCTTTTTTTTTCTGGAATCTGGAAAGTCCTCAAAACTCTTCCTGCTGTTCTTGGAGACATTTATTAGAGATTTATGACCCCCGTTACCTGAAAATCAACGTTGCCATATCTCTCTGCTGTCCATTTCTTTATCTTCCATTCATTGCTTTTTTAAAAATGTCGAATTTTGTTCAATTTATACAAGTGTTACGGAAGTATGGCAACATTGAAGAGAATGACAGCACACGTGCTGCCTAAGATCAGCCGATGGTTGTGTGGGGAAAAATGGGTAGTGGTTGGCGCAAAAGATCTTCAAGTTTGTCTGCAACTATAGATCTTTACTCGTCACTTGTGATATCCAGGCCCGTATTTAGGTAAGTGCTATTCTGTGCTCGCGCACAGGGCGGCAGAATTTAGGTGGCGGCAAAATTTTGGATTTTTAAAATATTATTCGCAGTAAAGTAATATTTAAAACGAACAACCTGCAGAGTCCCGCGCAAATGCGAGAAACTATGTTAACGTTAATGCAGTAGCGTACGCAAAAAAATTATTTCGGGAGGGGTCCAAACTCAATATGAGGGTATTTTATATTAAAATTCCTAAAATTGCCCCTAAAATTAGGCTAAATTTACACAAAAATTGAAATTTCGGGGAGGGTCCGGACCCCCACGACCCACCCCGTGCGTACGTCCCTGCGTTATTGTGTCTAATTTGCTCTAATTACAGTAGTTACTAATTAGCTAGCTTATCTGATTATTTTTAAAAAGCCATCCTCTCCCAACATAACTCCAAGGGATGAGGATGAACTTAAACATCATGAAAACTGATACTGTTAAGCTCAGTAATCTCCAAAACTATGAATTCAACATTAATATCTGTTGTTTTAAATTACTTTTAAAATCTCGCCCTCTCCTTGGGAAGTGGAATATTTTTAAAATGTCCTCATGTTATTCTTATGGGGACTTTGCATCCCCATATCTCAGCTCAGATGTGACCTAGGGATCTGGAACGGGTCATTTGGATCTTTCTCTGAGAGCTTTAAAATACAGTAAATTTCATGTTTCTATCTATTATGGTTCTCGAGTTGAAAAGCGCTACAGACAGACACACAGCTTATTGTATTATTATTATAGATGCTATTAAACCTTTACTGACGGTGAATAATATAAACAATTATTTTTTCTCAATGTATGAGTGGTTAAGCTCGTTGCCTTGTAATCAAGGGGTCCCGGGTTTGAACCCGTGGAGACATAAGTGGTTCGGATCCCAAGTTAAGCTGTAGGTCCCGTCCTTAGTACGTCATCATCATCCTATGAAAGGCAATGGCAGACTACCATGGGTTTACCTTATCCAGAGTCCGGATCAAACACCTACCTTCGGGCAGAACACATCATAATCATCATTGAGAGAATTAGGGCATTTAAAATTACGTTGTAACTTATAATACCTTAACTGCTACTTAACAAGAGGTTGTATACATGGGTTGTTTCCGATCTATGGTAACGAAATTACACACCTATGGTAACGAAATTACCAAGAAGGAAAAGAAGAAAGCTGCCAATCATATGAGTTCCTTGGACCATTGACTATGCGTGACAGTTGTGGTAAGCAGGAGCGTCATTTCAAATTTTGCTTGGGGTGGCAAGACCGCTTGATTTAAGTAAAATTTCGCGTTTTTCACTGATTTACTACTATTCTTTTCATAAAATTTATATAAATCTCAAACTCAGGGGGGCAATTTCCCCTCCGTGCCCCCCTAAATGACGCCCCTGGTGGTAAGCACATATCAGGATAAATGCCGTCCAAAGTAAGTGCTTATTGGGAAGGCTACATAACTGCCCTTTCCGACGTGAACTACAGTTGCAGTGCCATTATCAAACTGTGCAAGGAGCGTGGATTCACTGTGTCCAAAAATGGTACATCACAGGCGTTGAAAGTGACAGGTAAGGCAAGGCACGGCCTGCCACTAACCGCATACGAGCTAAAATTTGGGAAGTCGGGGCTCTGGTCACCATTGAAAAGCCACCCACACAGAGGAGTATCGCGAACCGGCTACGGACATAACTGAAGATAGTGCACACCACGATTCATCGCGACCTGAAGTTGGTAAAGCAACGGAAGGGGCGTGTTCATAAGCTCTTGCCAAAACACATCCAGGAAAGTCGCACCAATTGTCGAAATCTGTATAAGCGGTACTAGACCTGTGAAAAATGGAAGTTTGTTGTAACACTGGATGAGGCATGTTTATCTGGATGACTTTCACAAGCCACGTGCAATTTTTTATCGATCGACAAGTTGAGAAACTTTCAAAGATGGTTTAGTGAATGCAAGGAAAGTTTTGGCACAGACTTCATGATCATTGCTGGATACTCGTACCAGGGCAAGCTGACCATACATCCAGTGCTGTAGTCCTAAAAATTTTCAGAGGATATACGCTGTTTAGTGATCAACTATGACTGTCATAGAAGACATAGAAGGTATTTTTAATGAAGATTGTAAAACGCATGTATTAATTCAATTAAAATATTAATAATACATTATTGTTTTATGGTCTAAAAACATTTCATGTTATTTTCTTGATGACATTTCTTATTTAAATCACCACTTCTCACGGCCCCCACCAATCATTCACGGCACCATTCCATCCATTCCTGCTGGGTGCGCATGTTCTTCACTCCTCCGTCCCATGGCTCCGGGTCCATGTATCGTAAAACCACAAATCCATTTATCATGAACGGCAATAGCAAGGTTGGCATCCAAAAAAAGCAGTCCACATCCGAGGCTTATCTTTCTACTGTGCTCGATCCCAGGTTTTAAATGCCGGTGATCTGCTCGCACAACCCTCAATCTCCAGGACCAGTTGCTGACTACAGATCCGAAGAGCTGGGCGATGGTAGGGATGAGCACGAGCGAATTTTCTTTGCAACTCGACTCGACTCGAAAGAAACATCTTTGAGGTCGACTCGAGAACTGTGCTCGAAAAATTTTCTCCAACTCGATCCGAATTCAGATGGAGTTTCGAGTCAAATCGAATCAAAACGAGCCAAATCGACCCAAATCCTGTGTTTAGTTTCAAGTACTCTTCAGGTATCCTACATAGATAATATAATTATTATCAATTATACTATTGCTAGTACAACTTTATTATTTTTTATGTTTTTATTATTTTTATTGTTTGGAGTGTTTTGCCCAATGAACACCATAAAACTGACATTATAATTAATTGTGTATATAAATTTAAAATATGTAATATTTTCCATTCGAAAAAATCAGAATACAGTAATATATCAAACATTATGTACATAAGTTAAAATTAAAGCTAAGCTAGTACAATCAGTGGTCTCTTTCTTCTGGAGGTAGGTATATTAATCCTAACGTCTCAAATACTGATTCTTCTGTTGGTTTCGGAATTATGTAACAGTCAGTTAGCTTATTCCTTCCCTGTTGTACAATTCTAGCAGTGTGTGTGTGTTTGGAAGCCATTAAAGGAATAAAAAAGAACTTTATTATTATTATTATTATTATTATTATTATTATTATTGTTATTATTATTATTATAACAACACCATGTATGAACGTTGAATAAAAAATACTAGTTGACTACCAACCTCGGTAGTCGTGAAGTCTAGGAGGCAAGGACACACTTCCTGAAGTTCTGGGTTTGAGTTCTGGAGGAACAAGTATTCAGGCTCGAGCCAAAAATTATTAAAACTTATAGGTCCCCAGCCAAACATATTCAAAACTCCTAGGCTCGGGTTTAGCGTTGTCATCAACTCACAGCTCATTCACTATTGAGCCGAACCGAGAAGTGAGCCAATCCAATAGCTTACTCAACCGAGTGGGCTTGAGCTCTCAGCTGAATTGAGCCTAACTGAGCCGGCTCAATCATGGGCTCAATTGAGCCGTACCCATGGCTCATCCCAACCGAGCTGGTTTGAGCTGTTCGCTCAATTAAACCAAGCCGAGTCAGTTGACATCACTACCCGGTTGGGCTTCTGCTTGGGCTAAAAAATTCAACCGTGTAGATCTCAGCCTTGATGGTAAGAACTACAGTATATACTTATATTGCTGTTCACGACATTTTGAGGCTGTCTCGTTAAAAAATCTATTGTCGTCTCGTTACCGAGACAAGACAAGAAGAAGCACTCGAGCAGTGTCCCCTTTCGTGAGCAACACAAAGTATTCCACATTACTGCTTATATTTCGCTTTCCAGTCTAATCAGGCAATGATTTCAAAACTAGTTAAAACGAGCTGAATGAGCGAGCCATTTATCGAACTCAACTCGACTCGAGAAAATTACCACTGACTCGACTCGAGTTTCAGCTCGACTCGTGCCCATCCCTAGCGATAGGGTCGCAACATCCCGACGCCGAGTTATCATTGGAGTGATGGCCCAATTAAATAAAAGAAAGAGAAGTAGAAAGTATTATACGCTTTGAAGCAGAAGGTAAACTTGAATGCCTAATATTAAGCAGAGAGTATACGGCGTGTACCACCATGTATCCTCGACTACAGCCCTGCATACATCGTGTAACCAAAAATACAAAGGTGAATTCGGAATATTATCAGGGTAACATCCTGACACCCATTTATCGCCATGACATTTTCAATCTCTACAGGAGGGACAATAATCGTGTGTGAGTGCATCAAGACAAGGCGTCAAGTCACACATCTCGCTCAACCCGCGTCGAGCCTTGTTTCACACGAGACCCCGCACCGTTGAAGGGCTATGGAAAGCCTGTCAGGAGAAGTGGTTGTGGCTTGACATTATTACGCTGCGTGCCAGTTTCCTACAGTGGAAACTTCGCTGTCGGGCAGTTGCCCAGATGGAGGGCCTCCAAATAGAGCACTCTCAATGGTGACGACATGGTTTTCCTTAAGCTGAATGCAGTTTGAAATCGTCACCATAGATCGGAAACACCCTCTGTAGTTGCAAAAATCATGCTTGTTTCCTTGTTTGAGACGTAAGTTTGTGCGGAAAGGGGTGGTAAATTATTTAGAGCACAGGGGTGCACAATATATAAATACGGGTCTGGTGATATCCAGTAAAAATTTGCTTTTGTCTACTGTATATGGTTTGTTTCCTAAAAGAGTTATATCTATTTATCTACAGAAACTCTCTCTGTGTATATATATACAGAACAAGTTGTTAAAATGTTAGAATAACATAATAGCCTGTAAGTTATAACTGTGATTTTGCACAAAATTATCGATCTCCTAACGAAAGTCTATATAAACTTGTTATGGCGAAGTAAGAATCACGATTACACTACATTTATTATTATCGACTTATCTTGAACCAAACAGAAAATATCAAACTTGAGTACAAAATGGTATTATATCACATAGTGCGTGCGTGGTTAAAGTTACTGGTTGAGGCACTACAAATGGATGATATAATACTTAGACAAGAAATAATGAATACAAAAATAAATTTATTTATTTATTTATAAATAAATAAATAAATAATAGAGCTCTACATGAATGTTGAAATTATCTTGAGTAACGAAACCTATTTTAAGACAAATAATTTTAATGTAAACCAACTATCAGTACATTAGATAGGGTTATGAAACGTTATTAACGAAAATCCAACAAAATTAAGTATTTATTACAGAATTAGGAATAAGTTTAAAATGAAATGAAATTTTTTAAGTTTTACGTCCCACGGTTATGCTGGTAAGGCTAAAGGAGATGGTGATGAGAGATGAGTGAAATGGTGGAATGAAGGAAGTAGGAGGAAACGGGAGTACCCCGAGAAAACCCACGACCACGGTGTTTGTCCACCACAAAGTCCACACGGCGCGAGCTGGGATTGAACCAGGGACCCCAACCACCGGAGATGAACGCTCTACCACTGAGCCACCCCGCAAGAGAGTCTGGGAATGGACAGTGACATTCCAACCACATCACATCAACTATCAACGTGTAAGATTTAAAAAAAAAAACACGTGTTTATTATGATGAACAGTTTTATATCGGTTGCATTACTGCTATTGATAAAGACAGGGTTCGTTAAATTTCTTAGAGAGGTCACGGAAGACAAATTTGTGTGACTAAAAGTCACTGATGTTGATAAAAGTGGACAGAAAATTCATATTTTACGAATCGATTTCTCTAATTGGATAATGTCGCTATGCACAAGATCAAAATCTCATACCGACAGATGAAACTATCCTAAAGGTTTTTCGGCATCATTACGCCATTAATTCTTATGTTATGCGATGCTGTTACATTAGGATCGAGGACATTTCAAATAAGATAATATTTCATTGATAGTATTAGAAAATATTTTACTTTTCAATTACACAATTATTAGTACTTAATTTTCTTGTCATATGTCAACTGGAAACAAGACTATGCTATGAATATTTGTATTATTTTAGTATTAACATCCGTTGTATGCAAAAATAATATCTCAAAACTGTTATAAATCAGCTTGGTAAGGTGGTAGAAAATTATGTAGTTCATTCGAAGTAAGATATTAAGAGAGATCAATTACTGGTGATTCTGTCAAATCACAGTGTCAATTTCTGGTACAATAAACAACTTTTCGTATATATATATTTAAAAATAATAATTATCAGTCTATATTTTTTTTCCGGTGGTGTGTATGAATGAAGAAAGGATGCCTTCGTGCCTACACGAGAGTTAAGTAAGTTAGATTCATTTGAAGGGTAAAAAAACATGCAACTTGTCAAATACTGCTCTTATACTGTCAATTATTGGAACAGTTACCCTATATATATATATATATATATATGAAGTTTAATGGTTTAATACTTCCTGCTTCAAATTCAACTATCATGATCGATGCATTGCTTCTAGCCAATAATATTGGATTTAAATAAAGAAAAAATGATCTTGATTCAATTTTCAGACCTAAAAGGGTAAATCTACTGACTGACAAGTGATTCTCTTATTAGTAAGCTTAAGAAACTATTAAAATTAGATCCTTGAAACTTTGCACAAATAATCTCCTTGTACCCAGATTGCATATAAGATCGGTTTGCAACATTAGACTCCTAAAGAGGGGGTAGAGAGGTTGGAAAATTTTTCTGGCGTTTTCCAGATTTCTGCTACTGTTGAGAATAAAACTTTGAAATTTTGAAGAAACAATATTCTCGTACTCTAGGTTGCAGATAACTTGGGATAATGTGATATGTAATCCTTAATGGGCAAAAAAAGAGTCTTGAAATTTCTATTGTTGTTCCTAAGACCTCCGAAATCATAGGCGCAGAACTTTAACATTCTGTATAAATATTCCCCATGCAATCTAGACTGGCGTTAAGATAACAGTTTTGCAAAATATGTTGCCTAAAATAGGGAACGGGAATGAGCATTTACGTAACGCCAGCGAATTCGAATTTGCAACAAGAACTATTTTGAAACAAAAAAATAAATAAATAAAATAAAATAGAAAGTCTTTCAAATACTTTCCATAAACATTATTCGTTCATTACAAAGAACAGGTTTTCTGCTAGTTATTTTATAAGTGGATCTAAATGTCAAGATTATTATGGAACATAAACATTGTTCCTCAAATTATTGTTCATGTACATCAAATTATTTTCATAATTTACCACACTCTGTATGACGAATTTTCTGTATTTCAGTTGTAACCTGTTTAGTTTTTCATTTGACTTCTCTTTTTAAAAATCAATCTCAAGGACAGTATATCGTCGTACACAATCTACGGAATTCATTTGATTTGTACCAAAGTTGGGATGAAGGCAAGGGCGCCCATCAGGGGGGGCAAGGTGGAGCGATTGCCCTCCTAGAGGAAATTGTACTTCAGAATATGGAAAATCCAATAGAATTTTTACATTAGCTACAGCAAATTTTGAAACTATTTTTGAAACGTCGCTTATACTTGCTCCGCCCCCCTCCTTGGAAACCACAACATGAGCGCCCTTGGATGAAGGTAGACATTGACTTGCTTTGTAAGCATGTAAATTATTTTTCTGTCCAAACCTTAGGTTCTTGAGTTATTGGACATCAAAGTTGATATTTGAACGTAGTCAAAATTTTCGAAGAAAGAAAAAAATCATTAATTCCTATTGAGAACAAGAATTAGCCGAAAATATAAGGAGCTAAACTGTTAAATAAAATTTAGTATAGACTTCCAACAAAAATTTACTAAAATCAAAGTTTTCCAACAATCGGGAAACTAATTACTGGTTATTCAAATACTGTATCAATGACAATTGGAATGCTAGAATAAACAATCTGTCCACTACATACGAACTATTCCTTAGCCCTCCCACTTTTCGAAAGAGCAGCGATGCGCAATAAGCCATATACATGTTGCAACTAACACCTCACGGGTTGTTTAATATTTGCATCTGTGCTGGTCAGAAAATAATCAATTTGTGGTTATTATTTGAAGTTAAACACTTTGTCAGGTACAGTATTTCCTGTAATATGTGTTAAATACAAACTTCAACTCATTATTTTTAGTGCAACCTGAGGTGTACCAAGCGGGAACATAAAAGAGTCGGTTTGCATCTATCTCCACCAAGTAGAAGGAAATGGAGGATATTTTGTGAATCCGTGTGTCATCGGATAAATGCAAAGAATAGCATGTACAAACTTCTTCAGAAAAACTTGGTTACATACTTCTCTGTAAAAGACTCTATTTTCATAGCTGTCTATAGAACTATTATAGCAAATATATAAAAGAGCACAAAGCTTTTTAAGGTGAGATAGATTGCTATGATTTCTTTGAACAAGACTGCCCTTCTAAAGTTAAGTAATTCGAGTGTGTTATTCACTCAATGAATATAGGGCTAGTACTTTTTCCTTTTTTTTGTAACATGTTACTTTTATATATAACTATCGAGTGTTTGAACGAAATCGAATGATTTTCACATATATTATCATACATCTGTAAGATATATAAAAATCATCTGTTCTGTTCTAATCTTCTAAATTGTAAATATCTTTGGTGTACGTGGTTCCGGGTTCAATTTCCGGTCGGAGAGCATAAAAAAAATTTCAGAACCATTCACTTCCATTAATCATCTGTCTGCTTTCGCTTAAAGGGTATAATCATGAGACGTTAAACTAAAAAAGTAAATAATTTCATTTTGAATTATAAATATAATATTTTTAACAATACATTAACAAAAACAATGAACTTCAAGTTATAATACTTAATCAATTTTCATGAGAAAAGTAAACAATTAGTTTCTAAACTTTAAATAATTAAGTCCCTAAGTTAATGAATAGCCCTATATCTTTGTTTCCAAGGCCGCTTTATTTTTTTTCTCTCTCTCTCTCTCTGAGTATGCTTGTGTGTATGTTTTAAGTGGCGTTGGGGCTAAGAGTGAATCTCGCTCCAGGCAGCAATAAGTGTAGATAACGCAACTATGTGCAACAAGAACAAGATATTTTATAAAATTTGCTACTCAAATTTAGTTTTATAACGACTGTACAACAAAGAACGGCTAAAAAGTTTTTAAAAACTATATTTTTCCATTTTTTCCTGGTCGTACATGAAAAAGTTAAAACAGTTTTTTTTAAATCGGTTTTTCTCTGACCCTTTACAACCCTAGTTCAAATTATGAATTGTTTCGACCGTAGAAGTGTAAAGAGTTTTAGAATAATTGCCTATATCACAATAGGAAGATTGGCATAATAACAAACTGTTGTATTAACATTCAGCTTCTGTAAATAGGTTGGCTCTATAAGAAAAATAATTCAATGTGATTTCATGATATTCAAATGTTCTTTGTATAATAAAAAAAAAAAAGAAAAAAATCATGCTTGGCTGGAATCGTTTCAAATCTTGACACATTGTGAATTTCTGAAGCAGTAAAGCTTTTATGAAAAGCAATTGATTGTGCAAAAGGGGTGATATTTTTGTGTCCACACTATTGTGTTGCAATTATATTACATTCACTGCTAATGAACTGTATGATTAAATCTATTACACTAATTCAGCTCGAAATATTATGAATAAGAAATAATAAGACTAACGAATGTTTTAGATGTTATTTGCTTGCGCTTTTATTCAAAGGTACATGTAATTAATATAATGCATTTGAAATGCTTTGTTAAATCTTGTATGTCAGCACAATATACTTATACCTTAATGTTTTTGATATAAACAACAAATATTGAAGGAACGTCCTACTGGACTTCCACACCACTGTCACCATGCACTAACACAACTGAGTAGCACTCGAAAGCACTGTTGCCAATCAGTACAAACACAGAATTTTAAAAAATCTCTAAAAATTCAATAAAATCACTAAAATATATACATGAAAAGATGAAACTAATTATGCAAAAATGTATAACTATTAATGTATAAAAAATTAATACATACAAGCGTATTCTGCATTTACTCTTTGTTGAATTATTAACCTGTAACAGTTCAGATATTTTTACAACAATATTGTTCAATAAGAAAAATAAATATTGTAATAGATACAATGGCCATCAGACTAATGATAAATAATAGTTTAAACAGAAACTTTGAAATTCTTTATCATTTATCTGCATTTACTTTTTCTTTCTTATCTTTTCATGTATACTACAATTGCGTCACTGTTATGTATGCTAGTATATAAAATAAGGAAACTTAATCCTATCTAGTATATTTTATTCCGATTTAGCGGTGTTTATTGAAAGCTGAAGGTCTGAGCATATCTGCAATAATCTCAATTTTCTTTGTGTGTCAAATTCATTGCATAATTTATGGAATTTTTAAAGCCATGTTTTTACTATTATGTGGGAAGTGATTACTTTCACATTTCTTTCTCTTGCATTTTTAGCACACATTTATTAAAGACTTAATTTTATTTCTATTAGTTATAAGTACAATGCTCTCTCTCTCTTTCTCTCTTCTCTTCTCTTCTCTTCTCTTACTTTTTAATGATCTATTTTTTTAATTTTCTATTTCGTTACAAGTTTCAAGTGGTCCTGGACGAGACTGTAAATTCACATCTATTTGAAAAAGAAATTACGTTAACTTAGGTTTTAAAAAATATTAACTCTTTAGAGACGGACGTGCCATATAAATACAACATCTGAGCAGAGAGGATGAGTGTAGTTTATAAACTTCATTTGCGTTTAATTTGTCAAATATATCATTCAAAATTCAATCATAGGCTTGATTGGTTTTCAGTGTCCATTTTTTTTTTTTTTTTTCGTCTCTGAGGAAAGACTGATAGCCTCCCGTTTTTACTTTTGACTCATTTCAATATTCTTTACTTTACTTAAGCGATCGAAGAGAATATATTGAAGGAAAGTGCATTTGTGTGTCATGTACTGAGGTTCCAAAGAAACGCACACCAAATTATGTGAAAATAGGTAAATTTTAAGACAGATTTTCGTGAAAATTGTCTTAACACATTGCTTGTAGGCACAAACTTCCAATTTCGGATTTAATTTTGCATTGAACAATGAAAATATCAAACGATCATAGAGAAAGAAAACTTCAAATGTTACCGGCGTGAGCAGAACAAGTTCAAAATTATGAAGGCGCATGAGAGGATGGTTCAAATTAACAAAAAATTGATTAGTTACCAACATATCCTCCTGCGGGAAAACTAAATATTCTCCAGACATATCAGAACAACAAGCTAGTTTCGTCTTTAGTGGTAAAGTAACAATAATGAAAATGGATGAGAGAATTATGGTATGGAAAAAAAACATACTACCAAATAAATATAACGTGAGAGATGGGTACTAAAACCACGAGCAGAGCACAGTGAGCTAAAGAAAGAACGAGTTGAGTTGAAAGAAACACGCTGTCTTACATCTCTGTTGCCAGATAAAAAATATACATCAAAGGTAGGTAGACAGATTTTTATCAATGCTGCCAAAATCCATATTTAAAGCCGGGTTATATTTATGAATAAAGAATAATTCTTTAATCTCTCTCCCTTTTTTCTTTTTCTTTTTTTTTTTTCCTGCTAAACCTATTACATTAACCTGTTTTATATTGTGTGTATGTTGTTTCAGGTGAAGTGACAATCCCGACATACCCTCTTCTTGTGACTTTTTTCATTGTCTAATATGTTCTTTAATTCGGGTGTTAATATTGCGTTTGGTTTGACCCATATTTGAAGAGTTACATTCACACTGAGCACGATAAATAGTTGATTTGTTTAGTAGATGAACAAAATAACTTTTAAAGCCGGTAAGAAGTTTTTCTAAATTTTTCGGGGAAATTCTGCAAACAGATATGTTATGCTTTGCAATAATGCGTTGAATTTTTGTCGATAATTGTAGGAAGTAGGGAAATTTTTGCTTCTTTGAATATAACTGTTTTAGGGGCTTGCACCGATCTAATTGTTTCATTAATCCACTTTTGTAAGGTACGCAATTTATAACTTTTCTTTAAAGTCCTGTTTGATACAAAAATAGCATTTCATCATTGAGAACATTTGTACAATCAAAAATTAGTAATGCCCTTCGAAAGAAATTCTTCCAAATATTAGCCATGTACAGATGGGCTGACTGTTGATGTATGTAAGTAGTACCTACACTGGGTTTTCGATATACTTTTGTTATAAATTTATTGTGCGATCGGGTAATCAGTAAATGTGAAAAAGGAAGACAGTTATCAGATTCACTCTCGAGTGTGAACTTCAGCCTAGGATGCTGATTATTGAACTGTTCAAATATTTGTAAAAGAGTATTTTCATTACGTACAAGTATAAAATGTCATCACCATAACGATAATATCTAATATACTTAAATATATCCTGTTCTAAAATAGATGTTTCTATCTGATTTAAAACAATGTCGAAACAGAGATACGCTTCCGACACTTTAAGAATAGCTGAGAAATGCAATTTTGTTTCGCATCCGCGCTATCCATTGCCACAGGTCATTAAAACGACACAGTTCATAATGGATTCTTGTCTACTGTGGACTAGCTGTGAAAAAGATAAGATAAAAATGCATGCACCTTGCCTTCCCATTATCTATTGCCTTCCGAAAGTGCACAAGCCCGACATTCCTCTTCGTCTCCATATCAGGTTGCAACATCCACTTATCTACTATCCAAATGGTTATATTACAACAATGATTTCAAATATGTTGTAAATAATAATCTTGACGTTAAACAATAATTATCATCATTTGCAAATGCTAATGCTATTTTGCATTCATTGATAGACGTTGTTGATACATACCCGTCCATACCGTTGGAACTTACTATCAATAGCACACTATCTTGGTTATTACAAAATGGTACACCTGCCTATGAAACTAATTTTTTATTATAATTGAGGTCCGTTTAACAACCAATGTATTTCAATTTGAAAATCATTACTTTTCCCAGAATGATGGTCTGTCATTCTAGGAACATGCTATCTCCGATAATAATAATCAATGATGAAAACTTAAAGTAACTTACTTGTAATTTTTAGCTCTGTCCGAATATATATATATATATATATATATAAAAACTAAAGAAAAATATTTTTGAAACGTTTTTGTTTAATCGGTATAAAAAAGCATTTTCAGTAACTTTTAAAACAGAAGCGATTTTGCGTAATCAGTGCTGGTTTATACGTCAAAAAAGTTAATCTTCTCGCTGAAAAGATTGTATGAAGTTCTTGACTTAAGAATAATGTAATATTCTATTTCTACAGTTGCTGTTGCTGAAACTTACTAGTCAAAACGCAATTAAAATTAAAAATAGAGCCGAACTTCTTGTATACAAGAGTTAGCGCATTAGGTAAATTTTCTTTCGTTAGTTTGTAGCGATAAAATCGTAAATTTTACCAACTTGACTCCCTCATGAGCCACTCACTGGTAACAACTCTCTCCTCACCAAATCGTTTGAAGACAAATTTTATCAAAATTTGGACGTATACATGTGGTTAAGAAACACTAAAACTTCACTCTTGATGCATTTCTGGAAACTTATCGACCTTTAAGAGGCTGCTTTACTTACAGAGGGCATATGTTCTCAATTTGCTGATAAAATTTTGCAGTTCAATTTTGAGCAGTTTATAAATAATATGTGATGAACTTTTACCATTTTTACATCTTAATGAAAAGAGTACAAAATTCGACAGCAGAGTTTATTTAATCTCACTGTGGTGCTGTCAAAGTAAAACAATGAAATATATTTCATGGAGATTGCGTTAGTATGCATTCTGCCGTTACAATCTCTTGAAATTAAGTTAAAGCCATATAAAAATATTGAAAAATTTTTCATACAATTGATTAGTCGTGTGCTCAGACTCTGCTCGTGTATTAGAGAAATACCATATTATTGGCCTTGTATGAAACAAGACTTTAGTAAAGTTAAGTCCCGCCGGTTGAAAAGCGTTAATTAGTGCCACTTTATACTTGAATGATAGTCTATGTAGGCAAAATGGATGTATACTCTCAATTGCCTTGTTAATAGGCCAGGTGCTATTTGCTATAACATGTACCAGCTAGTCTTGCAACTCATCTGCTTGTATGACAAGAAGTGTGTTTTTGGATAATAATTTCGTAGAGAAATGAAATTTTAGATGCAGAAATTGCTGAAAGTAAGTTAGGATCTATGCTAATAGGGTCAGTTTATAAGAGAAATTGTGCCCCGATTGTTGGGCAATGACTAATGACTTGCATTACCACAACAGCATTGAATGAATTAGTAGCTTTAGGAAAAGAAAACGAATCATACTGATATATAATTGCACTATGACAAGAAAATATACTATAATAAACACAAAATGCACAAAACACACTATGGACAACACTTAATCAGACAGATGTTCACGGCTGTTTACAATCTGGATGTGTGACTTTAGAAACAGCTATAACTTCTAAGAAAAGTCACTCGCTGAAAGAAGTGAACAAACGACACTGAAAAGGAGTCTTCTATATTCGTACCTTGGGGATACATGTGAGAAAATATCTCAAGGTGATTGTCATCTTTTAACCACAAGCTCTCTAAAAGAAGGTTCTACACGGCAATTATGTAAGCATTCACTGAAAATGAGTAACTGGAAACAATTTTAGTATCTTGTGATACAAGAAAATACATGAAGATTGTCCAGTGAGCTAAGAAATATACCTAGATGGCAGAAGTGGTTTAGATATATCTACTAAAAACAAGTACTTATTTCTGAGATGTTGAAGGCATTTACAAGTAGTATCTGCGTTAAGAGTATGTCATCACTAAGGAAAGACAGAAACAACAATCTGCTAGTTATCAGTGTATTTGCTCTTGTACAGAATAAATAACAATTTCTTCTAGGAAAATAAAAACCGTCAATTATTGCTGGTAACTGATAACATACTTTTTTTTTTAGCACCATGAAATTTCATGTTTTCCTCGGAAACTACACATGATCATTTACTTTCAAGCAAGTTATAAGTTGATCAGTTCGGTACCCGATCTATCGACCCAATATACGTCTCATATTCGAACAATATTTTTGTTCAAAAGAAATTAAAAATTGAGAGTTAAAGATAATTTTAGGCTATATATATATATATATCATTAACCATACTATGTACTATTGTCTTGCTAGTGTCGTAACGAAGGGCTTAATTGGATATATTTCAGCATCAGTTTCATCTCAACAAATTATGGTTCTTGGACAGTATCAATTTTTAGGTTTACAAATTGTATTTTCTCAAAAACTACCGATTCATGCATATCATTCTGTTCAGTTCATTAAGATCGATTGGTATAAGTCTTAATTTTTAATTCTTTTGTTTGTTTGTTTGTTAAACGCTAACAATATTATAAAATTGACTAAGTTTCTTTGATCGTTTTGAAAGAAGTTTCTAGAAGTAACTATTAGAAAATTAATAGTATGTTCTTTCGTTTTTAATAACGATGCCAATTATCTATGTATTCTTTTTATAAAAAAATCTAGTTACTGTTTCATTTTAATGTTTTAATTAGTTTTTTTTTCTACCCTCATTCAAAATCAACAATGCACTTCATATCATATCACTCACTGTGGGTATCTCTAGTTTTTGACACTCGAAGCAACTGATAAAGCACCGTTTGTAATGCTGCAATTATAATATTTGCGTTCAGGTATGTTTCAGTGAAGCCATGTAAAACTAACTTTTCAAATCTAAAAGTTTAGCTCTCTTATGTCTTACTAATATAAGATGATCACTAAGTGACAGTATCATAACGTTTGCAGCTTTACTTTAGTCCGTATACATTTTTCTACCTTCTGCAAAAAATCATAGACAAACTATATATATGAATTGGTCACTACAATATCTTAATTTACACAGAATTTACATAGATCAGAGACATTAGTGAAGGGTTTGCGAACTATTCGTTCATATGGTTGAGATTTAAAGTTGTATGTTTAGTATTTGAGAACAAGAAGTTCCACTAACCTCCTACTCTGGGGCTTCCGAAGACCCGAAAAGTCAGAGAACCCGATAAGCTTTAAAATGAAAACGATAAGGAAAATCCATGAAAATTATGGAAAGTTAGAGAAATTTTTATTGCTTCTTTTTGATAATGCGAATTATAAATCAGACTATTTGTAAAGAAAAAAGCATATTTCTCGAATAAACTGAAGGAAATGCGATTTCTCAGAAGAGTTCAGATTCAATAATAACGTAGCACGTTGTTGAATGAGAACACTGTTAAAAATATAATTACGTTTGTTTTTCTAAACCACGTAAATTTGTGATTATTTACAGCATTAGTGGCCTACATGACTATTTCTTAATACGAACTATTGACATCGATTACAAGGGAGCAAAAGGTCCTGTGCCCCAAAGATTTCTATGAGGGCATTGCTCTCAACCAACATGTCTGCAGCGACTTGCCCCTCCCGAAAAACTCATCGCTGAAGGAAGTACAAGATAAATACTTAAAAAAGGCCATATCCTCTTCATGATATGGGCGTGGATGTATGTATTGAGTACTGCCTTCTCTGTCTGTCCCCTCACCGTGTCACTTTCCCGAAATAAAGCGTTTTGAAAAAGTAAAATTGTCAGTTCCTTGTAATGTTGTTCCTATTTATTAGAAAATACACTCATACCATGATCGTAATGTTCGACATTAAGGTACTTTGAATGTGAATTGCCCTATCCATCTCACTTGCGTTCTTACTGCTGAAAAGACCTCCAAAGTTTGAATGTTTGTAACATCCTTAGTTTGTACCAGTGAACAATAGGTATAGTACTTATGTTTTCGTTTAATATTTAGATTTGAAATATGTAACAACCTGACGGTAGTGACATTTGAAAAAGTATAATAACTTTATGTTGAGTTGGTATCTAGTTATATTGCTGATTACGTCAAATAATGTTTTCCTGTTAGTATTTGCATGATACAAAATTTCAGTGTTTCTTGTGTATCGGTTTGAAAGCTACAGTATATTCAAGGACATTTCAAGATAAATTGTCCACCTTGTATGTACACATCATATACGGGTCATGCAGCACTCAGGCCGTATTTGCCTGCCATATTATCTATGTATACACGCATACAAATGCGCACGTGTGCACACACACAGATAAAGTGATCATAATGAGCGCAGATCTTAAGAACCATACTATTTCATACAGCTACATAGAGAAATCATTATTCAGATTAAAAACAAGGAAAGTAAAAAGCTAACTGAACGATTTCAATCTAATCTTTGCCTAGCAAAATAGCTTTAATTCAAGTTTACAGTACATTTGACGTGTTAACTTAAAAGTTTGCAGGAAGCCTCATAAGGGAAGTTAGCATGCATAAAGGCATGTTCATTACCTCAAAATTAAGATTGTTATATCGACCTTCCATAATACTGTCTGTTTGCTGGTGAACTATCAAGATGCTATTGAAATCAATCATTAAAGTTTGTTACTTTTAATCAAGCACGACTTAAATACCCTAGTTACCACAAAATGATATCGCTTCGAGCTGATACAGCAAACTTGACATAATACTACAAAATCAACTAACTTTGTGCCGGTAGAAGTCAAAATCGTGCTTGAATTTTCTTTGGTAGAAGCACCACGTGCATATGCAAGCCAATATTAGACTTGAATTATATTTAGTACGCCATGAGGTTGAATGAGATACATAAGGAAATCATGATGATTAGTTTATCTAACTTCTTGAGCTCCTCCGTGGCTAAGCGGTTAGCGTACGCGCCTTTGGCGTGGGAGACCCGGGTTCGATTCCCGGCGGGAGCTCATGTGGTTCGGATTCCACGTTAATCAGTAGGTCCACGTCTCATATAGCCTCGCTGCTGAAAGGGACGCTAAACTAAAATCTACTTATCTAACTTCACAAAATCCAGTTCACATAAGACTTCACATAGAAGGAGAATATTCTCAGTACTCCACGTTTTTCAAAATATTCTAACAATAATAATCATATTTCATTTTCTATACGCAATTGTTCATGTCCAGTATAAACTCTTAATTAGTAAAATACTGTTTACGAGATGTTGTTTAGTGTTGAGTAATTTGTAGAACAGCAAAGCATTGTTGATGAAAAGAAGTACTTTGTAAACCAGCACTAACCTTGTTTAGAGCCGGCATTAGTCTGTGTACTTTCTGGTTACGTTTTATATGAACGTATGTAGGGATTGTTTACATATAAAATAATACTATTATACGATGTTCTAAACAAGACTAGTTCCGGGTTATAAGGCACTTCTTTCCATCAACAAGCATATGAATCATAATGATTTAAAGCTGTTTTTTCGTGATAATGGGGAGTAATACGACATTCCTTATTTCGTTAAAATAACTTCGTAAATACTATAAAATCCTGCAGAAAAAAATTAAAAAGTACTATAAAATACTATAAGATCATGCAGATATAAACAAATATTGAAAATTATTTGCTTTATAATATATTTTGTTTTTAATTAAAAGAAAATTGGGTTCAGAATTGTTAAGTACTTTTAACAGCATAGTTCTTTACAATGGGACTACTAACAGTTCACATAAGGCGATTACAACTTGAAACGACTCTCGACTTTTTCCCTTACTATAATTAATTATTCCATTTAAACTATTTATTTATTTGTTTGTTTCTCAGTTGTAGAGATTTAGGGGCATGAGTACCCATAAAATATCTATATTGTGAAATACAGGGTGTTTCAAAGCACCACTGACAACATTTGGGAGGTGATTCCTGACACCAAGATAAGACAAAAGTATAGACCAACCTCTGTGCACAAATGTTTCATTTCGGAGTTGCAAGCCGCCGAAAACATGAAAATATGAACTTTAAAGGTCCATAGCTCCAAAACTATGGGACCTACCATAGGCGGGTCAAGATTTCACTTAGGAACTAATATGTGCGCTATCCAAAAATACAGGTTTCAGAATCCTGCGGTACTTCCGTAACCATTTATCTAGAGGTAGTTGGTGAGTACTTAAAATTATATTCCATAGCCAAGCTGCCTCGATAAAAATTGTTGCGTGAGTACCTTAGGATTCTGAAACATGGATATTTGGATAGGGCTCGTACTAGTTCCTAGGAGAAGTCTTGACCCGACTACGGTGGATCCCATAGTTTTGGAGCTATGGAACTTCATTTTTTCTCATGTTTTTGGCAGCCAATAACTCCGAAAGAAAACTTTTGTACATCTAAGTTGATCTATACTTTTTGTCTTATCTTGGTATTAGAAATTACCTCCCAAACGTTGTAGGTGTTGTTTCGGAAACATCCTGTATAAAATGTTTGACGCACGTGAAACCCACATCTGAAAAAAATGAAAAAAATGAAGAAAGAGAGAAAGAGTGAGTAAATAAATAAGTAAATAAAGAAATATGTAGTGCTTTAAAATTAGGACTAATTATACGTAAGTCAGTGGTTGTGTGTAAAATGGATTCTGAATCAAACGCACTTTCGCATTGCTTGCAAGTCAGTTCAAAAAAAAATATTAACTGATACACGTTTGTTTAATTATTCATCATCATTGTTTATTTAAAAGCTGCTTTATCATAGTTTAGTTCTCTATTTCTTCAACTACTTAAATCAAAATCACAACTTTTACATTAATTACAATTTATGTACATATGAAACATACAACAATAAAAATCACAAACATTTAAAGTAAATTAACGTTTTCACTCGTCTATATATTTACCTTTAACTTTTCATATTATATTATATTATACAAAGTTATAAATAATAAATTACTACATGCGTAGCTTTTTTTCTTTTGTTCACAGAAGTAAAATAGAATTTCAAATATAAAGATTTATATTATGGCTACACTGCACTCTTCCTAAACACCAAAACAATTTAGAATGAAGTTTTTTGAGTATCAAAACAATATGTCACATACTCAATATTGAAAGACAAACTATATAAATTGTCAATATTGTTAACCTACCTGTAATTGAAGACTCAATATTTCTACTGTTAATTTTGTACTAACAAACACGAAGTAACTTTGTTTGAACGAAAATATATATATATATTTATGCTGAAAAAATATATATAGTCTCGAATCGTATTGTTCCGAATATAAGATGATGTTTTCTCTTCTTTTCTCTCAAAATGCCATTCTGAAGACCAGTTCGGTACCCGTTTTATATGCGAACCCTAACATTTAATCATAATCTAAGCTAATCTCAATTAATTAAGGCAATTTATCACTTGTTGCTTAACTTGTAAGTTAAAAGAAACCATCTTTGAGTAGTTTTGGTTCAAAATACAATATTCAGATCATTTACCGTAATTACCTTTGTTGCGAAATTTCTTCAATATATCACGCTAATAAACGTGAGGCCATGAACTTCAGAATTATCTTATGTACCAGTTTACAATGTGCCATACATTCAGACCAATACGATAATCGAGTTAAGACAATAATGTAACACTGGGTTTTTATATGCAATTTATATTTGATAATACTAGATTGTACCATACATGTGTAGAAAATATAGTGAAAAAGCTCTATAATAAAGTAATGTATAAATTCTCCTACATCTAATTTTAGCTCTACAACTATTACTACTAATTTTAGCTCACACGTATGTACAGCTTACTAGCTGTATAAAATATACACAAGAAAAGTACACAATATGACAACAAAATTGACAAAAATATACAAGTATTTTCTTTCCATTACAAATGTACACTGAGTAGCACAATAAGTGAACATGTACACCACAAAACTTGATAAATTGTTTAGTTTTATGTAACCATACCAAAATTTTTGTGCATAAATGAACATATTTGTCTTAATTATATTATACAAGACGCTTTTTTAAAGATTTTATTTGCTTAGTTAAAAATATTTCGTAATCAAAGAGTTTTAAACGTTATTTCTTGTTATTCAAAGTATTAAGACACAATACCAGTTTGAACTGGATGCAAATTAGTCTTATGTAAGCTGCACTTGCAGATATGAAACTCTTGCCATATAATAAAAGCATTCAAGGATTGCGATCTGGTTTTCTAAAATCCAATTCCTCTCAAATTTAATCTTAGTTTAGGCAAGGTATTTCTATGAGCTTCTCTTGTAATATAATTGCTTATGTATTCCAAAAAAAAATCCATAATTGATATTGTATTTAGAAGGATATCAATTTGTGTATAATAATCATAATAATGAGTTTAATTAATTGGATTGAAAGCAAGATATTTTAATTTCTTCGGTAACTAGAGTATAGATTACACTTAATGCAAAAGCATAAAAGTAGATAATTTTCTAAGTACATAATTAATAATCAATATTTAACAATTTTGATTACATTAACGAATTATATTAACACAAGTTTTATTGTGAGTATAATAGCAGGATATTGATCTGAATTCCGTGCAGCTTTATTATACAGATCCTTAGTATAAGTAGTAGTAGTAGTAGTAGTAGTAGTTGTTGTTGTTGTTGTTGTTGTTGTTGTTGTAAAAGAAGCAGGAACGGGTTAGAAGCCCCGCAGGAGTTGGTTGAGTTTTGTTTTCGACATGAAATGGGCAAATTAGACTTGCCCAAATTTTTCTGTACATTTTACAATGTATGGATCCATATAGTAAAACTGCACCCTGAATTCGTCATATAATCAAGTTGTATTCTGTATTATTTTTTAAAAAAACAAACTTACTGTAAAAACAAAAGCAAGAACAATAGTGTTCTTCGCATTCTTCGTCAATCCGAAATTTGAACTGTAGTCTAGCTAGATGCCTTATCAAGTATCTTGCTTCTTGATACGTTTTATTTCACTTTTATACTTTATTTTTACGATAATGTGTTATATATAAATGTATTGCGTTAAGAATTTACATTAACTTTTGTAATTAAATAGTTCCAAAGGCAATTCTTGTGTTTAAATAAGTACTTCCGAAATGTATGACAAACAGGTAGATGTTAAAAAATGTAAGGCTAGTATAAGTTGTACTGCGTTTAAGATGGGCAGTGCTGGCAGTATTACGCAAGATCTTGTAATATGTGCGTCAGTTCATCTAGTTGTATTTTCTCACATATATAGTATGCGTTTGTGTTTGTAAAATGTTAAAAAAAGAAATGTATTAACAATGAATTACTACAGTTCTTATGTCATTGTTACATTTGTAAAAATATATGTCACAGTAGTTAGATAACAGTATTTGAGATGCAAAACTGAGCTGAGCGATTTTATTAGCCATCTGATGACAAGTTGTGGATGTAATCCTACTAGAAATATTTTAGATAAAGATGTTTGATCTCGTTAAAGGGGGATTTCCATATACCCTGAAGTAAAAAATGAGACCTAGCTAAATCTCTTTCTTGCTCCCGAAATTGGATTAATACAAATACGAAAAAATACTATCAGAACTTGTTAAAATGTACGTTTTTCATAACAAAATACGTTATTCCTTTAAGAAAAGAAAAACATATTTTCAATCTACTCGGATATTTCAAAATGACTCAAGTTGTTAAATAATAAACTGAGCTCCTTTATAAAAGTACATTTAAACTATATAAACTCCCAAATATTTTTTCCGATGTACGATATATATTGCATGATTGTCTATAAATAAATACTGCAACGACCTTTTACCTCGTTAACCAAATAGGGAAGTTTTGAGGCTATTATTCCTCAAATACAGGATTAATCAGAGATATTTTTATCCTTGACACTTGTTATCAATATTCATTACTGATGTGCAATGTTTGTATTTCATGAACTTCTACATTTTCGAGTTGTAAGCTGTCTACAAAATCCAAAATGAACGCACAAATGTTTTGCAGCGCTCAGCTCAATAAGAACGCAATATAAACATTGATTGTTCTAATATAATTTATTTTTCTGGTTTCATGTACTTTAAGCACGGAATATTATTTCAAGTACACTAAATGTAAAGTAATCTGCTTCATAATCTAAAAAGAATATCAAGTATTAACTTATGAGTATTTTGGTTTACGTAATTTTACACAACGGAATCGTAAGTATTAAGCTAAGAGTTGACTTATTTCGGAAACAATCTTATCAGGACGAAGGCAGTTTTAAAACACACAGATAAAAGTTACATTAAGGTGCTTTAAATATTAATAAATGGGATAACAAAGTATGTAAGGCTTAAAATGCCTGTTCGCCATGCCTAAAATTTTACTATGAATGACTAAACTTTCTCTTCTTTTCAGAATAAGATGAGTTATGTCCTATGAGCATCCTATTTCTCAAATCTTATGAACATGGTAACCTAGTATTATGGAACCATTTGGTCCATCTTAATTGGTAAACTCTTGTGTAATACTTGACATTTAAATTTCATATGTTATTTTTGAAGTTGTGAATTGTTTGCTTTAATAAAGCAAATTCAGAACTTTCCTAAATATTTAACTTAGAACAGTTCATTATTTTAACATCCTATGTGTTCTACATTTATGTCTCTTGATAAATTTAAATAGATTAAAATTGGCGCTTTTTACATAACAAATAAATATTCTATATCAATCGAATATCAGTCCTGCCTAAAGCATGACATACCAGCTCAAAGATTATGTTTATAAAAATTAATTTCGCAATAGGAAACCCATTATCACTGTTTTAAGTCAATAATTGGTTGCATCAATTAGAATTTCGAATTTGAAATCTTAGAATTATAATTTACACGTTAATGGAAATATGTGGATGATACTCTCTTTCTGTTTAGGTGTGAGACTGAATTGTATATATTGCTATTTAAATTCCATAATCCTAATATAAAAGTGATCTTTTTTTTTTATTTTAATATTTATTTATATTAGAATATCATTTATCAAAAAGAGAATAAACTTCCAAATCTACTACAGGTACTTAATGCTCCATACTTATATTTTCACATCATGTAATCTTCTATGTATCTTTTCAGTTCTATCGATTTTTTTCATAATTACAATACAAGAATGGATTGCCGTCCGCAGAGGAACGTGGAAATGTATCAATCAAGACTTTTTCATGGTTTCTCCTTCCAGCTCTAGGGTGTATTTGGTGATTTGTGAACGCAATAAAAGTTCTCTTTTAGTGTGTCGAAATGTAATGTGAATACCAGGACTGTAAAACAAGTGTACAATGCCAAAGACCTTCACCCGTTTCGGCCTTTTGAATCATATAGAAACCACTATATAATTCAGGATGTTAAAATAACAAACTGTTCAAAATCCCACAAGCAGGATAGTATTCGAAACATTTTATTATTATTACAGTAAATAATTCACAACTTAATAATACATGGAATTTACAAATCAGATAGCACATTTGGTTTAAGGAAAGTATTATGATTCGCAATAAACATTCTAAGCCTATTGAATAGATATAGGCTGAGGTGGTTGTACGCTTTGCATTTCTGTTACTCTTGTGTGTTGATATTTATTGCCTTCACTCTGATGATAAACGCAAAGTTGTATCTAAAGTATATATTGACTGGTAACTTTCCATCTTTGGAAAGCAGTTTAAAGTAAGATTCCACCTTCTGTTTTCATTTAAGATTGGCTTTCTTTCATTTGACTTCTATTAAATATTTGTACTTGTTGTGTATGATAGTAATTGCTCCGAGAATGTGCTTTGATTTTATTTGGTGTGTTACTACAGCATATTAATAGTGGTCCCTGAAAAGCACTAGCATTAAAAAATATACTCCATTGTTTCAAGTTTATAAAAATACAAAGCATATTATGTGTAAGCAACAATGAATTTTGATAAATTTGCTAAGCAAATCTACAGATAAATTAAAGAAACGTTTTGTGAGGAAAGAAACAAAGAGCGTTAGTGGAGAATGAATAAGTTAACCAAAACTCTTGAGCTCTAATGTTATAATTTGTTTCCTTTTATATTGGTAAGTACAATTCTGAAATTATTTATTTTTACGTTAAAAATAATTATGAAGCTTATTCATAATATTCATAATCATAAAATAAAAATAATTGTTAGCTCCATGATATTTGTCATGCTACTTCCAAAGATGAGGAAGATGTATTTATTCGCCCTTTCAATTATGAATAGCCTAGTTTCTAGATTTTACATTTCAAACAAAAGAATTAGTGTAATAATAATAATAATAATAATAATAATAATAATAATAATAATAATAATAATAATAATAATAATAATAATAAAGGTAGAATATCGAGCGGTCCTGCTAAGTAGTATCGATAATTTTGTCCCTTGCTGTCATAACAAAAGCAGCTCTGTGCTTGGAGGCAAGATGCCATCTGCTATTAGGGTAAAGTTAAGTAATATAACTGTCAATAGAACTTACAAACGTACATCTGTGTACAAGTTTACTGAAACTGCTAAGTGTTAGTAATTAACATGATATTTGTGTAAATGAAGCAAATATTTATAATAAGTACATCCTTATTTTCTCTGTTGTGTTTGCAATTTCCTTTCCTTGCAAACATTTTCTCGTTTCACAATACCCTTATGATTAGCAACACTTGCATTGCAAAGGATTAAATATTTTGATAAAGGGTCACCGCAAAAGTCATGGCAACTATTACGAAAATGAGAACCAAGAAAGAAATTCTGAAATACGCAAATGGAAAATTGGTACACATATAAACGTTACATGTAAAGAGTAGAATAAACATATATCCCCACCAGAATATAGCACGAGAAAATGTTTAAGTCGAATTACACCATTACAAACCGTTACAAGTACAATTATAATTGCGGTTTGGATATTTCCAGAAGTTCCCCACTTCGTTCCCATTTTTGCACAAAAAAAAAAAAAGTGATTTTTGCGATAACATTCGTACAGCTTTCCAAAGATGAAACAGACATACTGTGATGTCAAGCCTGCTCATACTGATTTAGAAGATGCCTTTGCGGCACCGTACAAGAGGTTATGATGCAGTTCGCAATGTATTCTACTGAAATCCATTGGATAAGCAGTGAGCGAGCTTAGCTGTGTTAACACGCAGCCTTGGAAGCGAGGATCGAAATTTTACCTCAAATTAAAAGCAATATTATATACAACTAGGTACATAGCAAAATACTAACTAAAATGAAGCTTATCTAGAACAAAGAACTGATTTTCAAAAGGAGACATATTCATTCATACAATATTTTTCGTGGACATAAAAAACTTGTCTGAAATAGAAAACACTATCTTATTAGTGTTGCCTTACACTACAATAACATAATTTCAATGATTTTTTATGCTTTCCTATTGTAGACGATCAATATTTTGTCTCCTGAAAATTTGCATAAATGAACATGGAACGTTTTGAAAGTAAACTTATCAAAATTTCATTTTGATAGTCCTACAATAAGTAGGAATTGATTTAAATTCAGATACAGGTTATAAAAAAAAAGCATATTTACTTTGTCTACTAGAGAAAGGAAACTAGAAATTTAATTTTGATATGTTAGATACTTACTATTAAAATATACAAAGACTATATGCATGTAGATGTATGTATATACTTCACGTACTTGTTGATGTATTTCGTGCTTTTGTGAACACTGTTTAGTCCTGAGTTTTCTGATCTTCTAAATGTGTTAAAAATGAGAATTCATAAACAGATTTAAGAGTTAAATATACACTAAAATTTGTCACATAGTGAAAAATTAAGTGTAAATTATACAAAACTATACACTTAAAACACTGTTCCTTTGTATCATAATTGTTCTTAATCAAGCAAGATAATATTATCCATCTTAGGTCAAAATTAAGATGCCTTACTAATGACATTTATCGAACTGCCTTAAACTATAAGAAAGCGCGATAGTAAAACTCCAGAAAAAAAAAAGAATATGTTTAATGATAGTAACGTTAATCTCATGACTTCGAATAGATTTGTGAAAGAAATATTATTGCCAAGGTTATTTATATTATTCATCTAGATATAATTTCTATCATAAATAGCTCAAAGTCTAAATACACCCTTTGTAATCTTTACAGCATTGACAATATTAAAAATTCAAGGTAATAGTTTACAACGTTATTCTACGTGGCGTTACGTGGCTATTCTGACATATTGGAAATCCCGTATCATTGTAGTATATGTATTATCGGCACCTTATTATGAAAAAAGTGGTTACAGTACATGTTGGCAACCAACAATGTAACAAGTTATCCCCTCCCCTTCCATTAAATAAAGAAGCAAGAATACACATAATACAAGGATACTATGGAATCTCCATGCATACAGAACTTATCATTGGAAATAAATCTTCGTACATACACATACCCTCCGTCGCTAACGCGCCTGCTCATCGCTTACGCTCAGGCTCTCTTGCTGCGCTCCTGCCCTGACTCGGTTAGATAACATTCATACTTTTAGTGGCCACCTAGCACAAGTTGCTCAATGTCTTTTGCACAATTGTTCTTATCGCGTATATACACTCAAATCCTCCATGTTAATTTCTGCATGCATGGAGAATCCATACCCGTGTATTATGTGTATTCTTGGTTCCTTATTTAGTGGAAGGGAAGGAGGTAACTTGGTACATTGTTGGTTGCCAACATGTAATGTTACCACTTTTTCATAAGGTAACGATAATACATATACTACAACGATATGGGATCTCTACGTATGCTAAAATAGCTACACCAGAGTTGAAAAGTATTAGGAAATTCAAGACAATACATACTCAGATATACGGGTTCAACAGATATACAAAGTGTACAAATACTGTATGAAGCAATAAAGCTAAAATAGTTGCTTTGAACACATTGTATGACTGACACTTTAGTTCTCAATCACCAATACGTTGTTCCTAACATGATTTGTTCAATTATTTGTAATGCTGTATCTAAGGCTTTATGAATCATAATTATTTACATTTATGAATTATCTTTATTTTTCCACATATTTATGAAATTTAAACATAGTCTTGCTTCGTTTTATTGACAATTTTGTATAACTATTTAGTGAACTTGTATCCCTTCATTTATACTTAGCAGAAAATTAATCTTATACTACCTGTGGTAGACTTAATAAATCTTCGATAAAAGAGAAGTCAATATGTTTCAATTATGTAGAAATGTTCATGGTTATTATATTATTAAGTAAAGAATAGATTTGTAGCATAACATTTCCCACAAGTAACCTTAAATTTAATGTTATCTACATTTTCCGTAATATAAGCCTCATTTATTTAGATATTGAAGACAATTAGGCTAATATGAAATTAAAAAGTTTTTAAAGAAGGATTTTACTTAATGTAATATCAATGTAGGTTAATTAGTTTCGAGAAAACTTAACAATATCACGTATATCCTATGAGTGGGTTCAATCACTAATTAAATAAATAGGGTACAGTATCTTCTCATTTCGTATGGTCGATGAATATTTTTTCTGCAAAAATGGTACATGGATCATTACTATGTCAATTGGTCAGTTTTCTGTAGAATCAACTTCACTTATTTCGTGCTTTGTGAATATTTCCATTTTAATCATTATATTATTTCTTCATATCATTGATAAGAGATATATGCAGAGAGAACATATCCGTTCATACAAATTTTGTAGGACCTGGAAGAATATTCTTCTAGGAAAACTTACCTGGATCGTTAAAATTATATTATCAACGCTAATTATACTGGTATATAAGGCAATTTTAACAAACTTATTTCTGTTACATGACCAAAATTTTCAAGTCTCCTAAAAAAAAGATTGTATAAATGAATGTTACTTCTAAAAGTAAAATTATCATATACATATGCTACAGGCAATAAAGTAGGAAATTTAGCCCATTGTTAACAATGACTCGTCCAAATCAGAAATAGTTTAAGTTATCAATAAACTTATATTCTTCTTTGTGATGTAAAGGTATGATAAAATAGGATTGTATAAGTCTGGTTAATCTAAGGTAAGTTATAGTAGATTAACTGAAGTTATTACCTAAGCTAGAAATACATTTATTCGAAGAAACTGGATGTCACTCAATAGCTTATAATCAATCTATCCTAATCTTATCAATCTCACTGTAACCTAACTTACCTTATTTTACCCAAATTTAAAATAACTGTTCTGATCTTCCCTTGCCACTGCTAACAATGTACATATTTCATACATACGGAGTAACGAGTTTCAGTAACACATATACTTTAAGCAGAAAAACAAATTACTGAACATATCACCGTTTATTTTAAAATAATAACTATGTGACAGTTTCGCCAACTAACTGAACAAATCGGCTTCATCAGATACTGACAGTGTCTCATGAAGCCAATATGTTCAGTTAATTGGCGAAACTGTCAGTATCTGATGAAGCCAATATGTTCAGTTAATTGGCGAAACTGTCAGTATCTGATGAAGCCAATATGTTCAGTTAATTGGCGAAACTGTCAGTATCTGATGAAGCCAATATGTTCAGTTAATTGGCGAAACTGTCAGTATCTAATGAAGCCAATATATTCGGTTAATTGGCGAAACTGTCACATAGTTATTATTTTAAAATAAACATTCCTTCGTTCAGTGATTTGTTTTTCTACTTGAAGTTATTTGAGACAGCAAAGCCAAGTATATACTTTGTTTTCGACATATAGAAAAATGAACTCTTTGTACACAAGAAAAAAAAGCATTGAAAAATCTAATCAATATTATCACATGCTAGTAACACTGTTTATTTTTCTTCTTCTTATACTTCAGTAAATTAATTCTTATATCCTTTGTACACAATCCTTTATCTATATAAATATAATTACGATCAAAGCTGTAAGAATCTTATAAAGTACAAAGCTATGTTAACTGAACACAAATATATATTTTTCAGACTATTGATGTTATTTTATTTATTAACTCAACAAAATTCGACATTTTGAACGTAAGAATACAGAAAAAAGATAATTAAATTACATTAATATTTTCTTCCCATATAAACATTTTTCACAATATGTCAAATACAAACTGCAATTGCAATGTTAAGTTTAGTCTTTGAACAAAGTGACATCGACGCACCCTAGCATCCACAGCTTAATGTACACTCGGTGAGTTGGATCTCAATGGTCTGCTCGAAAGTTTGTAGTAAGGTAACTTGAAGCTAAATTAATAAACACAGGGTGCATAATATCACTAGAAAGCACTGTTTCTTCACGTACATGCAGTAGCGGTTAGTTATTTTGATCAAGAAAGTTTTTTTCCCTTTAATTTACATATATTTATATATGTATAAATCACACTAATGACTCTTATCATACGAATCTTTGTTCTGGTAGCCATGAACATAACCAGAACCATCCGGTACGTCCTTCCGTCCAGAAATTCCTTTCCCTTTGCCTGTTTCATCAAACCGTTGCTTATGCGATCCTGTGTAACGACTCGCATCTGTTAATCGATCTACTGTAGAGCTCTTCACTGCAGCCTGGAAGTACAAAGACAGTTATTTCAGCAACTTAATATAAGAACCTACAATTATTATTATTATGAAAGCTCATGATATACCGGTGAACAATATATATTTTTTTTCGGATTTGGCTATGTAACATATTGAAGAAAACGTGCTTAATTGACTCTTGAATACATGTAAATTTAGATATGTTTTCTGTCTCAAACTATGACTTGGACATTTATTTGAATTCCCGCGACATATATAGAATGATGTTGACTGGAGAAACCATATTTCAAGACTTATGTCCTATGGTTTTTGTAGTGGGGTTTTGCTTCTTACTTCTTCGTTACAAGATTTGAGTTAGGGAAATGTTGGAATAGGGTAGAGTATTTATCATTTAATGGTAAATTGCAGGCTTATGTTTGGTTGGTAAATAAGGACTTGAGGTTCAGTGCCAGTTAGAATGATAATTATAGGAAGATGAAATGTTGTTTGTGATTACTATGGTGAATTTAAAATAGTAACACGACTTATTTGTGATTACTATGGTGAATTAAAAATAAAAACGAGTTGTTTGTGACTACTATGGTGAATTTAAAAAAGAAATAAGTTATTTGTAATTACTAGATGAATTTAAAATAGAAACATAAGTTGTTAGTGATTACTATGGTGAATTTAAAATAAAAATTTGCGTTTCGATCCACGATAAGACATATTACTATATTCAAATAAGAGAAGTGAAACAATGGGTGATATGCATAAACTGAGATTTGCTCACGATTTTGAGATTAATCTCAAGGTTGTATGTATAAAGTGCGGGACAACGTGACGTCATTTGAGTTTAATCTCAGACACCTGAATAAATGGTCGGGACTTATGAATCACACTGATTCCTCACTTTTTGTATCCATAAAGTTGAGTATAATCTCAACTAGCTGAGATTAATTTACAAATTTCGTGAACTACGTCAGTACCTGTCTCACTTGTCTCACAGTGAGTGAGAGTGGATCGAAATGGTTGAATTTATGGATGTGGAGTCAAGAAGAAAAGTGTACAAAGTTCGGAGAGACCCTGGTGTGCATGACTATAAACGTCTATATAGATTTGGAAAACAAAATGTAAAATGGGTGGCACAGTATTTTGTTGAGGATTTACTGGAAACCAGATATACTTATATTGCTGGAAACCAGATGTGGGGCTCTGAAAAATAAGAAAATGAGAGATTTCTTGCGTTATATTGGGGACCCTAGCTTTCAAACTGGCGTTGCAGAAGATATTCACATTCATCAGTCCATAGTATCAAAAACTATATGGGAAGTTGGGGCAAAAATTAAACGAAAAGTTGAACAATGGATAAAATTCTCCTGAACCGCTGCAGCGCTTCAGGATCGGAAACTGTATGACGTGAAAAATATAAGTTTCTCGTCGTTATTGGGGTAGTGGACTGCACATACATTCTTATCAAGAAACCTGCTCAACATGAGGATGAATATACTAATAGAAAAGGAATTGCGAGCATCAAAACCTATCACGTTGCACTCTCAATGATAAACAAATGCAATAAATAAAAAAAAGACATATTAAAAAATAAATACATAAATACATGATGACATAGGGAGGAATCACTTCTTGTTCTTTAGCAATTCATAATGACGACCATCTTCAGGTCCCCGGTGGCCCGTCTACTTCTGGTTTCAGTATGTGCGCTATAGTACTCTCTCTCTCTCTCTCTGTATAATTAGATGTTACATTTTATGAGAAACAAGATTGCACTTGATCATTGCTTTTCTCTCTTATAATTTTGGAGCTACTCAAATTTTTTGTGCTCATTTTAGAACTTTGACTCCCATTCTTTAACCTCTTTTAAATGTTTTCAGGAAACCGAGATAGCCATTAAAAAAAAATCCCCGGAAACTCTTAATATCGTTGCATGAGTTAGCACTTCAGTTTTGTTTCCTTATCACAAATGCAAAAGTGTTCTTTTTTTCATGTTATCCAATATAAATTAGCTCCTCAAAATGGAAACAGAGTTGCGGCCGGATAGTGCTAAGAAGTTAGTTGTCACTGTTTTATATTGCTGAAATGTTCAAACGAAAGTAATCATAGTTTAATACATCTACTCCAACAAAAAACAAAAATCGTGCTTTTGTGCTGGATAAATAACGCTACCGATTTTAATTTTACTGACATATTTAGACTTGCTGCACACCTGTAAATTCCTAGTTTAGAGAAGGAAGGGAAATAAACATTCCCGCCTTCATTACGTCATTTCTGTATAAAACGTCATCAAACCCAAGTTCACATGAGACGGAACTGCAAGTCACAGTGAGAACAATATAATTTGCTATTCGTTTATATATATATATCAATTACGAGTAAGAATTCACTTGTAGATTAATCTCATTCGAGAGGTGAGATTATACTCACTAGTTCTTACTCATCTTTATGGACATCACGTGGTAGTGGTGGTGGTGGTGGTGGTAGTAGTAGTAGTAGTAGTAGTAGTAGTAGTAGTAGTAGTAGTAGTAGTAGTAGTAGTGTTAGTACGAGGAGGAGGGGTTATAGTTCAGGGCTTTCGGCATCCATGTACATTATGTATGAAAAATGATGTCCTTCGGCGATCATACTACCCTGGAAATTGAGGAGGAAGAACGAATGGGAAAGGAAGGAACCAGTCTGGGATAATTATGTTAGGTACCATCCCGGCAGTTGCCTGATATGAATGAGGAAAAGCTAGGAAAACCTCATTCAGGATTACTGGTCTAAAAAAAGCTTTTACATTATTTCGACCGAGTGCTCACCAGCAATCCGAGTGCTCGCACCAAATAGTAGTGGTAACAGTTGTTGTTGTTTGGAATTAAAGAAATCACTCTCACTACTTACAATCACTGCTAATAGATTCCTCATATTGAGCTGCTCGAAAAATTTAACTTAATTTATATAACTCGTAGTACATCAAGTTGAATTTGAATATAACTTATTAAATTCCAAGTTAATGTACTTATGAATTTGTAAATAAATAATAACTATCGCTATATCACTATATATTGCGAGGGGTGGTTATTATTTAGAAACAACAGTAAGCAAAAAACTTAGTACTCACCGCAGACTAAATGTTCATCTAAGAAGCACTTTCGGAAATTACTATTTCCATCTTCAACTTAGCAATTCGAGAAAGAAAATCTAAAAATGGGCAAGAAACATAGATTGGCAAAAAGCCAGGTTAAAATTATTAATATAGTTTTTCATTCCTCCTTTTTTTTTTTTTTTAACCCATCCATGTTTCTTGTTTATTTTTAGATTTTCTTTTTCGAACTTCTAACCTGAAGATGGAAATAGTAATTTTCGAAAATACTTCCTAGATGAACATCTGATTTGCAGTGAGTACTAAGCTTTTTACTAAGTGTTGTTTCTACTAATTACTGCTATTTATTTTATTTAGTTATACGTATCTTACCGTAGCTCCAGTAACTCCAGGCGGGCCAGTGCCTGCCATTTTGTTTTTAATTTCTTCTATATCCACTTTTTTGTTTTTCGCCAAGTCATCCAAGAACTTGAGGTAGTCGTCAAACCCAATCTTTTGAGATCTGAAAAGGAAAAATAATGGTATTACTTTCGGAACTAACTGACGCATGATTACAAGTAAATTATACTTGGGAATACGTCTAACTATTTAATAATGCCAAAATGTACTCAATATTTCCCCTTCCCCTGATTTAATTTCTCTATCAAATCATCAGAAAATATAGAAAAAAAAATGTTATCGGACTACAACAATTATTCCTTAAACCGACTAACATTATCACATGTTTACGAGCTTGACTGTACATGTAAGCAATCTTACACTGGCATGATGGAAAGAAACATAAGCTACTTGAATCAAAGAACATTCAAGAGAAGTTAAGGAAGAACAACTAACCACATCAGTCCTGTCAACATATCTTGATGCTTCAAAACACCTAATTACGGAAATCAAATAACTTTATCGAACTAAATCTTACATTAAAAGAAATATATATAAATCGTCTCTTAAAAACAAAAAGTTCAAGTTCAAATATAGACAAAGGGAATTCTGACAAAAATGAGACACCATTATTAGTAGCTACTTGGAACAGAAAAATCAGCCATTTGGAACAGAAAAACCAACAAAATAATCAGAAAAAGTTACAAAAGCTCTGGTTTCTTAACTATCGCAGTGGTATCAACACAAGCAGAAGAATTTTTAATGAGTTCTACTGAGTTTGGTGCTGTTTTTTGCAGTTCCATTAAAGAAGATGCAGTACACCGGTAATATTTAAATGTATTGAATTGAATTGAATTGAAAATGCCTTTATTCATGAGGTGAGGTTCAGCCGTAGGCTGCTCTACCACCTAATCTCAACAAAAGTACAATCAGGAATGTCACATGGGAATATATATAAAGATATTATACACGTACATATATAACGACAATAAACATATATCGTTTAGTTAACTACAAACTAATATTATATATATAATGAAGAAAACCAATATGAAGTAAGAATATAATAGTTGTTCAGATACAATAGGCCTAATACTTGTCCTCTATACTACAATATGCATACAAAATTCATTTTTTTGCTGCAGTCTAAGGCGTAGGTGTTCAAGCTAAGTTTCTGTTGATGTAAAAGATGATTCTTTACCTTATGTTTGAAGGTCAAGAATCCTTTGCACTCGATTATATCGGAAGGTACTGAATTCCAGGCTCTCACAGCTGAAATAGAGAATGATTTCGCTGCTTTTGTTAATGTATGCCGCGGGATGTCAAATGTACGGGAACGTTTTGTTTCGTATGGGTGGATTTCATTTCAGAACGTCAGCTTACTTTTAAGATATAGGGGACCATTATTGTGTATGACCTTATGTATCTGGCAGTACAGATGCAACAAACGCCTCCTTGACATTGTTAGAATGTTGTTTTGATTTAGTAAGGGCAGTATATGTTCACATTTTCGCGTGTTATAGATAAATCTCATGCAGGCATTTTGAACTTTTTGGATTGATATTGTTAAGGATTTAGTAATGGCTGGTCCATATACAGAATCACAATAGTCGAAAAGTGGAAAAATAAGCGTGTTCACTAAATACAGTTTTGTGTTCTGATTTAGAAAATCATTATATTTATATAATAATCGCAGAATCGATATTGATTTATTAGATATAGTAGATAAATTATATGTCGCTTCCAGTTTAACTCACCATCTAGTATTAATCCGAGATTTTTTACTGAAGGTGAGTAATCTAATGGCGTATCTCGAATGGAAATATTAATTCGTCCAGTTTCCAATTTCCTAAGATTTTCTCTTGTTCCCATGACCGTAAATATGCATTTACTTGCGTTTATTTTCAAGGAATTGGACAAACATCAATCACTAAATATTTCTAAGTCCTCATTGATGAGGGATGCACTTTGTAAGGCGTGGTCTGGAGACGTGGCTAAGCAGAGTTGTGTATCATCCGCGTACAGATGTATTCTAGAGTGTAGCTTTGGTACGTCTGCTGTATATAGACAAAATAGCAGAGGTCCTAGTATTGATCCCTGTGGCACTCCTCTTTGAAGACTGATTCGGTTTGATACTGCAAGTTTAGGATCTCTTAGTACCACTCTTTGTTGCCTATCTGAAAGATATGATCTGAACCACTGGATCGTGTTGGTGGAAAAGTTATAGTATTTCATTTTAGCTAGGAGTAAGTCGTGATGAACTGAATCAAATGCTTTAGTAAGATCTAATAATACCAGGAATGATATCTGGTTGTTATCTAATGCTCGAAAAATGTCGTCAGTGATACGAAGTAGGGCTGTGGCAGTGCTATGTGAATTGCGAAAGCCTGATTGGTGTAGGGGTAAGATATTATTATTAATGACGTAATCATTGAGCTGGTTATGGACAAGTTTCTCCATAACTTTGGACAATATTGGTAATAGGATAATAGGCCTAAGGTCGTTTAGAGATGATACATTTTGCTTTTTCGCTATAGGCATTACAAAAGCTTCTTTCCAGGATAATGGAAAGGAGCATGTGGTTATGGAATAATTTATTATATGTGTTAATGGTGATATAATGTGTGGTAAAACAAGTCTAAGCATCTTTCCTGTAATGCCTTCGTGTCCAGCTGCATTCGAATTTAAATTTTTAATAGCATTCTGAACATCAAAGCTGCTTATATTACGGAGTTCGAATGAATTCATACTTGAACAAAATTTAGTATTATATACAGTTAGGCGGTTTTGAACTGCACTCTCGTCGATATTTCTATCATTACAAATTTCACCAAAGTGCGCGTTAATCTCATCGCAGTCTGCAAGATCATCTGGTAATGCTTGGAAACTTTTTCGACTACTAATACCGAGGGTTCTTAATTTATTCCATACGTCCTTGGAGCTCAGATTATAACTATTGAAAAACTGTGTGAAATATGCTCTTTTCTCTTGTCGTATCACGGCTGTAGTATAGTTCCGTAGTTGTTTGTATTCATTCCAAAGAACATCAGTTCTTGTCCTTTTGAATTTGAGATATGCACGATTTTTTAATTTTATTAAAAGCTGGACGTTGTCAGTTAACCACGGACTGTTGTTTTTTTGTAATCCTCGAAGAGCATAGAGGGGCATGTTTATCAAAAATGCTAACTATGGTGTTTTCTAAGAATTCGACTTTCTTATCTACGTCAGGTAGGTTTTCAATTGGTTTCCAATCTATGCGTTCTATATCACTAGTGAATTTGGACTGATCAAAATACTTAAAATTGCGATATGTCTTTATTTTGCTCTTGTCTTTTGTTGGCTTTTCTAATTGCAAACATATATATGCTAAAGAGTGATCTGAAGTACCGATTGGTAATTTTAATCCACTGGAGTGAATTATATTGATATTACTAGTAATAAATACATCAAGAAGTGTTTCAGTGGTTTCAGTGATGCGTGTTGGTTCGTTTAAGATTTGCGACAGCTGAAAGCTATCAAGTATTGAACATAAATAAGCTGTGTCACGCTTCGAAGGCGTAAGGAAATCACAATTTAGACCTCCTATGATGAGCAGATTATCAGTCATAGAGCCTACATTCGTGATTACTTCTTCGAGCATCGCCAATTTAGTGTATGCAACGCTGGGTGGTCTGTATATGGCACATATGCCTAACCTAACCGAATTTATGGTAATTTTGAGATATATGCAGTCAATTTCGTCTTTATGCGAGACATCAACATTAAGCAGTTTCACATTTAAATTACTACGGAAATATACAGCAACTACTCCTCCTCGCCTGTCCGTCCGATCACTTCTCAACAAACGATAGTTGTTTATTTCAACGGCTGATGAGTTTAGGGCACTATCGAGCCATGATACATGTATAGTAAGACTATTCATGGCTTTGGATTGATTATTTTAACAAAAGAGACACTGACTAAAGCTTGAAACCCACTTTATTTTAAATTATAATTTGTAACTGTTTCGGATATCTAGCATATCCTTCTTCAGACACTATCGAAAATAAATGAAAATACAGACATATATATAAATATTGTTATGACAAAGTTTAAATTATTAATTAATAATTTAAACTTTGTCATAACAATATTTATGTAATCATAACAATAACATTTCATGACAACATAAAATGTTGTCATAACAATATTTATATATATGTCTGTATTTTCATTTATTTTCGATAGTGTCTGAAGATGGATATGCTAGATATCCGAAACAGTTACAAATTATAATTTAAAATAAAGTGGGTTTCAAGCTTTAGTTAGTGTCTCTTTTGTTAAGATACATGTATGTTGAACATGTATAATGGATCATCGTATCAAAAGAACAAATGGCTTAAGTGATCTTCGATTACAGAAAAAATCGAAACAAGTCATGCTTGTTACTTCTATCAATAAAAGTGATACATCTCTTGTGTCACAGAAACATTAGTGTAGTTGCAGATCTTATATTTCCTCTATTTCCTCTAAACTATTCATCACGGAATGATTTATGTATTTTGTTTGAGATTATATAAAATGAAAACTATGAGACGTTGACGAAGGTGGAAGTTCCCATTGAAAATTTTGACATTAAATATTTAAATACATTCTTGAGTTTAGCTTACGAGTATTATTTCTTCATAACACAATAATAAACACCTTAATCATATTGAAAAAACATTGTAGAAAAAGCAATATTTAGAATTCGTCGCATGAGAACCAGAGGAACGTAACTCCATTTCCGTAGGTTTACAGGCGAGAGGACAAAAATATTATTTTCATAGAAAGATATGTTTTTAATAAAATGGTAATTGAGCTACATTACAACAAATGACCGACAAGGAGAACAGATGGCGTTACGTTCCATTTACACCAAGTGGGGCTTTCAAAATTATGTCCAAACATGAAGAAAAGGAAAACAGGATTTTTGGACTTAAGTTCCTCTGGTTTTCATGTGACGAATAGCTCGCTAATACTACAAAAGTATTATTACAGTCTAGTATTGTATTACTTGGATATATTTCAAACTAATTGAATTATATCACACATTGGAAACAGCTCCTGAAAATTATTTCATGAATTAGATCCGATTTCATGAGTTTATATACAGTATATACCTAGGTATAAAAGAAAGACCACAAAACAACTGTGTCTTACACTATGACATATAACCACGAAACTACAAATCGGATTAATGCGTGGATACCTTCTATAAAGACAATATTTTGCAGTCACCTACATACACAGGAATAACACTCTTAAACAGACTATCGATAAATGTAAAAGCATTTAAAAAAAATACATTTTTCCATGACTTAAAAAATAATTATACTACCGAGACAGACTTTCATTGCGAATTATTCAACTGAAGAATAGGTCAAATTTACAATCAAATATCTTTATTAAGGCCGAGGATATTCAACCAAAGCTATTCAAACACCTATCTCTTGGCATAATTAAAGTACTGTAATAAAATTACACAAAAAACTGTTCAAACACCTATCTCTTGGCATAATTAAAGTACCACAATAAAATTACATAAAAGGCTGTTCAAACACCTATCTCTTGGCATAATTAAAGTACTGTAATAAAATTACACAAAAGACTTTCAAACACCTATCTCTTGGCATAATTAAAGTACTGTAATAAAATTACTCAAAAGAAAATATTAAAATGAAATTAAATTTCTAGTTTTACAGCTGAATTCCCTGTATTCTAAAGGAGATGAATGATTAATCAAAGTGAATAATTCTGAAGAAATCGGTGGAATGAGAATGTGAGGGGAAACTTTTTTTTTTAATGCCACGGATATGGTGTTGTCCACTACACACATATATGGTCTGGGATAAAACCATGAACCTGGGAGGAACTCTTCGCATCTCAGGTGAGAGCTCTACAACAGCCATTATGCGCACCAAGTTTTATTGTAGAATATTTATAAGTAAATTTACTTCTACTCATATGTGATACGATCTACACTAGTGATACAAATTTATAACGCACTGTAGGTTAGGACAAAATTAAAACCATACGTATGACCCTATTTTCCTTTCGCCCTGATGGGATAGTTTGCTGAATGTACTTAAGTCATTCATTTTCTGAATCTCCGTGGTATTTCCAGGTATTCAGTGGTGCTATTCAGCCGGTTCGCACCGGTTGTAAAAATATTTCCAGTTCGCAGAACCGTTTCTTATAGCCAGACATAATTACAGCTACAGGGTAAAACATATGATCTCTTACAACAAGGTATAAGCGTTTATTTCTTAATTTCAAATGCTCAGATATCAAGACTGAGAACTGCGATCACATGAGTGTAGTGGTGAGGGTTATTTACATTTGAAACACATACATAACCATTATCAACAATTGTCGATCCATTGCTGAATTAAGGTTTTTCCAATACTTTTTGACAACCATCTATCTTGAATAATTCGCTCCTAAGATATTTGCAGTGCTACCTAATTTCGTCACATCACCTTGTATTAGGATGTTCTGTAGGTCCCTACTTGTCGCTTGTGGTATCCAGTGAAAAAAAATACTATATGGGCTGTTAAGAAAATAAAATAACACTATTGCAGGTATCATGTTTCTTTTTTCATGGTCTAGGCCAATCAGGCACTAAACTATGAAAATTTGAAACTAACTCTTTGAAAAATCGTTCAGATAGGAATGGCCTTATTTTGCAGAACGAAAATATTTAATCAAAATATTAAAGAAAATACGTCTATGTTATTCGCATAGATTTATAAAAAAGTAACAAATCATATGCTTTTTCATTTGCATTTGCAAGGTGAGTGAAACATACTCGGTAGCTGCCTCCGTTCCGAACCCCTCCGAGTTATACAGAAATCGGCGCCACTGCCATTTGACCATCAGTGTTCTACACTATTTGTATATTCTATACAAGATTATATGAATGTAATTAAATCAAACAGAAAATGGGAAAGGAAAGTGATCTATCATTGATTGTTATTTTGCATGCCGCTCGAATGTTGTGTGCTTGCGAAATAACACAAAATATGGATTTCTCTTTCTACAAAAATTCTGAAAAACAATTACCTTGTTTTCATGTTTGATAGCAATTTAGTAGTACTCTTACAATAAGTTAAAATAGGAAATAACACTATCTGAGTTCTTGTTACAGAGAAGAATAAAACTTTAAATAGAAGCAGATTGTGAAGTGCATGTGGGTTATTATCATAACCTAAATCTGTCGTTGGAAACCAGAAAGTGGTGAAAAATGAGTGAATAAAATATTTCCCCACCTCTTGACCTTGCAATGAATTACCTGAAATTATCCACCTAATTATAACAGTCTGCGAAATAGAAACGAAAACGTACCCCATAAACAACAGAAGCAAAACAGTATTCTTCGTAAACCATTAGGAAGTATGTTTGAATCTTATTTTTCCTGCAGTGAGATGGAAAATACTCATTTGACCTACTACTGTCTCCCTCCCCCATTAATTTAGTCAAGCTATTTTTACACTTAAAAACAAATTAATAGTAGATGCATTTGCATCTATGTAGACCTATTTTTATAGCAATTTATTATAAGATCACGCAAATGGAACTTCCAATATTGTAATGTTACTACATCCATCACTTCGCACGATAACTCTTGAACGGAAGTAAAATGTTTAATTCTTTTTTCCCCAATAGATACCTAGAACGATGATTTCGGTCGAGTTCCGTTAATGGGGTCAATCTACTACCATCTTAACGAGTAACGCCATTCGTTACTCCACGCAATAACTGAAACGAAAGCAAACTTTTGAATTCTATTATTTCAATAAATAACTAGAGTAATTATTTCGGCCTATCGTCCGTTAATAGAGCCAATCCGTTAACATCTTAACGGATTACGGCGACTTTAACGGTAGCTATCCATATTTCATTTTCTAATATTGAAACGAAGATTCTCATCTCGCCGTTAGATGGAAGCAATTATCCTCCATCCGTTGAAATCTACCAGTCGAAATTGAGCTTCTAGTGCGTAATTCTGTTTATTGTCTACCAGAGGTTTTTTAAAACGTTCTTCAGAAGAGGTTCACTAAAAGAATTTTATTGGCTGGATTTTTAACATTATTTAATTCGTAAATCTTCTAAGACATTTAACGTATTTAAAAGTAAGTTAAACATGTGAATACTTTAGTCAGTTCGTTAATCTTCAATAATAATTCACCAGAACCTGATCTATTCTCTTATATGAGGTGTAACCCTATCAAGTGAGGTATACGCACACCCCAGATCTGTTTATTTTATTGTAACTTAAATAAGAATATTTACTCAGTAATAGGTTTCCTTGACTGTCATTATTTATCTCTAGTGAACATATCTACAAAGAAAGCAATTCTATACCTTAGGTTATTTTGCAAAAAATTATCTACGAATTAAGTTATTTTGTAGAAATTTAAAGTTAATTAGAGTGGAATCATGTAAATAGATGACCTTCCAAAACTAACTTTTCTCTGAATTATCACTTGATAGTTGATTATTTCATACTTTTTGTTGTATGTATTAAATCATAATTACCAGGACCAAATATACACGTATATAATCGTACCAAATGTAGATTTATATTCTGTAGATATTCTATTTTTCTTTTTTTCTATTTACTTGAAAGAAAATCATGTCTTGTGAATTATATTTATACTTTATTAAGATTCAAATAAGATATTTTAAATTGTTTTGTATACCAAGACTATCTGTGGACAATAAAAGTCTTATATAAACATTTCTTCAATAATTAATTACTTATCTTTTCTATTGATTCGTAGCGAACGATTTCGATACTTATAAAATGCATACGTGTTTAGAATGTCTACTAAAATTCCCAAATGAAATTTCGTGACTTTTTCGTGACCTTTTCTTTACCAAACCATAAAATTTCGTAACATTCTCAAGAGCGAATTTGATTGCGAATTAGGCTGACTTTTCATGCATGCCATAGAAGCGTGCATTGCTTGCGATTTGGTAGGGTCTAAAGTTGACCGTAGACACTTTTGGTGGTAAACTTTGAGGTTTTATAGAACAACATTTTTCAGTTTGTACTTACATTTGTAGACAAAAAAGAAAAATCGTGACCCAAAAGCTAAATTTCTTGACTTTCATGACCGTTTCCTGATTTCGTGACTTTTTTCGTAACTTTCGTGACTGATAGACACCCTGATGTCGCAAGCAGTGCCGTAACAAATCTCTTCATGATTCCGGTGCAGGAGGGTATTTGTGACATCCGTGATTAGCAAGTTATTTTGAAGATGTAATAGTTGAAGCTTTAAACATGATAAACACCATAGAAAATCTAGTTAAATTTGCAAATTTTGATTACTATGCAGCAGTGATGCCAACCTGAAACTTTATAAAAATCCCATCTTGAGAGGCAGAAATTCCCATTTTGCTCTTGAATTTCCCACACTATACTAATAACATCTTTTAACTTAGAAGACAAACAGTGAATATATCAATCATTTTCTTCAACATATAAGTTAGTGATACAAAAATTTCGATCATCTATGCATAACAAACAGCTTATGAATACGTATTTTCCTTAATTGCAAGATACAATTGAAAATGCTTATGAAACATTCTGTTGAGAGTTTAATATTTCCATCATGCTCTTGTGCCATGATCTTCCTCTGAACGTACACGGAGAAAAATGCATAATCCAGTCGGCATGTAAATGCTGTTTTTACCAGATTACGCGCGTCACCACATTAAGTAATGTTGTTTCATCAGTAGTACGATCTACACCACCGTCCAGCAAAAATTTTGTATTATGGGACCACCATTTCAAATCTAGAATTAACGCCATACCCATTCCGACGGTGATAACTAGACTTCGGATCGATATGCACTAAAAAACAGCAAAATATGCATGCAAATATGCGCTAAAAATCACGAAAATATGCACTGAAAATATGCAAATATGCACCAAAGTTGTAAATATGCAACAATCAAATGCTAACGTTAAATGAGGAATTTTATCTTTAGACAAAAAAGCTGTATTACTTGAACTACATATATCTGTATATAACTATGATGCATTCATGCTACAATATACAACTATGCAGTTTTCGGTGTATTCTGGCGAAAACTTGCATTACTGTACATCGAAAATGTTCCTTCCGTGTCACGGGTCGTTAAGGGACAGTATTTCAAAAAAACAAGTTACTTGCTGTTAAATCTGAAGTTCGTGCATCGTTGCTCCCAGGAACACTATTCACATTATACAAGAATTTTATGCCAGAATTTTTCGCGTCTATTGAATGTGCGTTTCGAAGAAATACTTGTCCGATTGGTCTTGGGGGCGTCTGCTTCGTTATTGAATCAAACAGTTCAAATGCACTACAAAATCCTAATCATCGCTCTTCTAATCTCGTTATGAACTGAAGTGAGTATTGATAAACGCAAGGTCGCTTTTAATATTTTCAGCTCCGCAAGCGTCCAAGGCTTCTTAAATAAATTTAGTTTCTTCGGGTTCAAACAGCTCCCAGTCGGTATGTGAAATTAAAATACATCTACTTATACAGGGCGTTTCGAAACAACACCGACAACGTTTCAGAGGTGATTCCTGACACCAAATAAGACGAAACGTATAGACCAACCTGGGTGCACAAATGCTTCCTTTCGGAATTATAGGCTGCCGAAAACATGAAAAAATGAACTTTAGAGGTCCATAGCTCCAAAACTATGGGACCTATCGTAGTCGGGTCAAGACTTTATTTAGGAACTAGTATGGGGTCTATCCAAAAATACATGTTTCAGAATCCTAAGGTACTAACGCAACCATTTTTCTACAGACAGTTTGGTTACGGGCACATAATCTGAAGTACTCACTAACTACCTCTATAAAAATTGTTGCGGAAGTACTGCAGGATTCTGAAGCACGTATTTTTGGATAAAGCACATATTAGTTCCTTAGTAAAGTCTTGACCCGACTACGGTAGGCCCCATAGTTTTGGAGCTATGGACCTTTAAATTTCATTTTTTCACGTTTTCGGCAGCCTATAACTCCGAAAGGAAGCATTTGTGCACCCAGGTTGGTCTATACTTTTTGCCTTATCTTGGTGTCAGGAATCACCTCCCAAACGTTGTCGGTGTTGCTTTGAAACACCCTATATATATATATATATAGGTGGGCCCCCCTTGACGCTCAGGTATAAACTGGATAAAATGAAATGTATTTCAATCCTGCTTTACACTGGATAAAGCTGCAAACTATAGTTTAGCCACTCTCTTGATCGTATCCTGGATCCGCCATTGTTTTACAAATAATGCGCCAAGTATGTTTGAATAAAGAATAAATATACTCAGAGAAATAAACAAACATTTCTGGCATAAGCACATAATAAAACCTGCCTAGCGAAATTGAACAGGACTCCCAAATATTTCTGTTAAAGGTTTCAAAGTTAACCAAGATAACTCTATGCTTAGAAAAATAAATAAAAGGTACACTCATGTCCAAAATTATTGTCGCATATCTATAATTGTCTTCTTGTAAGAATAAAATTTGATAATGATTTTGCAGCGTTCTTTTAATACTGATACTATATGTACAATCGGGAAATGTATATTTGTGGTAAATTTCATAGGAAAAAATTATAAATACAAAAATTAGAGTGAGTAAAACAAAATGTTGCTAAATGGACAAGAAAGTTTTATTTTCGTTTTATTGTTCTTATTTACTGCTCTTTTGACATGAATTTTTCCACATACATGTCTTTGCCGATTATGCAGATACTAACATTATAAGAAATACCGGGGGAATTCGTTATCAAATTATATTCCTAGAATAACATATTTATAGACATGCGACAATAATTTTGGACATGAGTGTACACAGTGAGATAGTGAGTCACATAATGGACATAGTGAGATAAAATAAAATGTTGTATATAGACCTAACGTATTCAATTATATTATTTATTTATGCTACGAATGAATGCACATAAAACTTACAGTAAACAAAAAAAAAAAAGCCTACGTACGGTCTCAAAGGCCAAGACAAAAGGTAGATGTTATGCCCTTTTCAGCGCTCCTCCCTCTACTTGCATCTCCCTTCAGATCTATTGTGTATATTATGCTCCTTGTTCCTGTCTCTAGAGCAGCTAGAGAACGCGTTATTGGTATTTGGAGATAACTATGTAAATTGCACTTCGTTCAAAAACTCGCATGGTATCTAGGGCCTTACATGGTGGTGGACTAAAGAGTAAATGTGTAGGGTAACAAGTAAACGAAGACCTTTACAGACAACGTAGTTCATATACCTAACCTCTCACAGGATGTCTAAAAATTTTTTAAAAACTGCATTATAGAACTTGAAAATTTCCGTTAAAAAGTGTATTTTAACATCCGTTGTTCGCAACACAGGTTTCGCCTAATCAAGGGAATTTAACACATTTTATTTACCTTTAAGTGCGTGGGATCCTGAAATATTTCCGTTTAAAATAAATTTCCGTTTAATAGGGGGCCTGTTGAAGGCAATTTTTACTGTATTAAAAGCCTATATTAAAAACCCCTATGTTCTTGTTTAAAAGAAAATAAATCCACTTGAAATTACTTTTTCTTCTACCGCAAAATTGTCCATCTCAAACAGCAATAATTTACAATGTATAATATTGATACTTTAAATAGAATAAAGTGACTTGAGTAAGGAATAAATGGGAAGAAGGGAAAGTTATCGAAAACGTAACTGAAGACTTAGTAGGGAATTTACATTTCGAGAGATAGAGGTGTGTATGAAAGCAACATAAGCTTATATTTAAATACTCTCATATTTAGAACTCATTTCTAAAAAGTTTGTTCATTTCTTCCCGAAATATATTTTTCAACGGTTTCTTTGGGATGAACTCTGTCAAGTATGCAAAAAGAAAGCTACATCTAGACTGTTTCATAGTTGCATAAACTTCTTACCAGACTTGAAACTGTTATGAAAATATAAGAAGGAATTAAAAAAAAAAAAAAAAAAAAAAGCGTTGCTGAAGTTTGTGCTTTTGCTGTCGAACAAAATAGAAATGTCCTTTTTCGAAAACAAGCTTACCTACTTAGAAAGTATTACTTGTTTAGCATACACTTTGCAAAATATATTTTCATCTTGAATTGTTAACGTTTCTCAACTTCAATCCATTGCTTCAGAAGATAACTTCTAGAAGAATTTTCGGGCCGATTTAGTTGTAGTGTGACACCTTTGTCCAATTTTTGTCAATTTTTGTCCATCCAAGAAAAAAAATATACCATTCAAATTATTAAAGGAGGGCCATTTACAAATTTCGATCACTGGTACTGCGACATCAAATTTGAATTTTAACTAGCTAAGGAATTTTGTCCACCCAAGAAAACAATTGTACCACTTAAATTAACAAGGAAGGCCATTTAAAAGTTTCGATCACCTGTAGTGAGACATCTTCAAAATTGAATTCTAACTAAACAAGGAACGGACATGAACGTGCCATCCGGATATCCGAATCAAACCTAGTCTATTCTATAAACATAAAGATATGTTCATGCACAAAAAATTAGGTGCCATGGACAACGGAGTAAGTCCCTGTGGCCCATTAACCCTGTTGGTATAAAGAAAATCGTAGTGAAACAGCTATTGCATCAATACTGTTCATTGGAAAACCATGGTTTATAGTTCATTCTCTTCAGCATGAAACAAGCTTTCCAAAGGTGTTATGTATTGGGGCCCATGCTGCATTTGAACAGGTGAGAGAATGTTGGGAAAATTCTCTCCAGAAATCCTTCCCATCAACTTTGGACCTCTCTGGAGTAGCCCCGGGTAAAAGTAGACAATCGGCATGTATCTTGAAAAATAGTATAGGGGATAAGAAATGTGTGTACCAAGTTTTGTCGAAATCTTGAAATGGTCCTCCCTCGTTTATTTGAATGGTACATTTCTTTTTTCTTGGGTGGACAAAAAATTGGATAAAATTCTGAGGTAGTCAAAATTCAAGTTTTAAGATACCGCGCTACAAGTGATCAATGAGGACAAATTTTGAAATGGCCCTCCCTCGTTTATTTGAATGTACAAAATTTTTGCTTGGGTGGACAAAAATTGGACAAAATTCTGAGCTATTTAAAATTCGAATTTAAAGATGTCTCACTAGAACTAAACAGACCCAGATTTTTCAATTGGCATTCTCATACTGCCACGAGATCACACAATTTCAAATCCACACACACACAACAATAGCAACTTTAACTTCTGAGATGGATGACGACGTGGAAATTTTGTTGTAGGTGATTTGACAGTGTTATTTATATCTTCTTCCAAAAAGGTGACAGTCATGCATCATCGCCGGGAGCATGAATCGCTCACCCGTTTGTTATTCTCAATTCACACGACCTTGAAAGATATTCTAAACCGACAACAATCTACCATTTTAAGATCTTAGGCCTTATGCAGAGTCGTTCTGACGCGTGATTAGTGCCATACTAAAGAGTTCTACTAACATGTTTCCTGCAATAGTCAGGCCTTTAGTATGACGCTAATCATATATCAGAACGACTCTGTATAAGGACCCTTGAGTTTAATTTATATTAAACTTGAAGTTCCATTTATGAGGAAAGTTGTTGGACGTTAAAAACTATCAATTTGATCGTTCCTTTAGATATGCATTTATATGCAGTAACGACATGAACATGCACTAACCTCCGAAATATGCAAATATATGCACTATAAAACTCTGCTATTTTACCCGAAAACACCTGAAACGGATTTCTGTTTAAAAGAGAATATCAATATCACGTCAGGAAAAAAACATGCAAATATGCAAAAATCCGAAGTCTAGTGATAACTTAGGTATATAATGTTGTTACTTCCTTCCTACGAGTGGCCCCTCTTGGTTCTTTCTAAATCTGTGACTCCCTACCTTATGAGAGTAATAGTTTTTAACACGAAATCAATCATGTGAATAAAATTATCCAATCACAGCGAGTCTAGTTCGACGCCGAACTCCAGGCTTGGCATGGTGTTCCCACCTGCTGTACAGTGTTGCCAATTTGGGGGAAAAGGCGCTTAATCTAGGGGATTCGCCTTCGATGATAGGGACAAAAAATAATTTTTCAGATTAGCGACTTTTTTGGTGATTTTTGAATGATAATTTGGCGATTTTCTTACAAATCTAGGGATTTCTGTGCTGCGAACAACTTGTACTAAAATAATAGGTAGAATCAGTTCAGATATGTGTTTATTTTCCTTTTGCTTATTTGCATCAGCGCAAGTGTTGACTAGCTGGGAAAGTACATAACATTTATGGCTATATTCCCGCTTTGATTGCTGTTATTTCTTCCCTTGTAATGGGACCAACTCCAGATTTTAATGTCCTTTAGTTTACAGAGCTTCCGTTTAGAAGCACAAGTAAACATTACTGATAGCAAGCAGATTATCTGTAGGATTGTGAAGTGTGTAAGATTTTCCTATATCTTTATTTTTTCGTTGTTCTAAACTCATTTTTGATTTCGTTGAAGCAAAATTGATCATAAAGTTAAAAATATATAAAACTGACATTATAGTTAGTTATATATATATGAAACTTTCATATACGTTCTTGTAGCATAGATAGTACTATGGCTTGAATTAATCACGTATCTTGTACACACACACACACACACTCACACACACACATATATATTATATATATATATATATATATATATATATATATATATATATATATATATATATATATATATATATATATATATATATATATATATAAGAAAGGGGCAAAATTCCACGAAAATTTTTTTAGCGACTTTTTACCCAAAATTGGAGTCATTTCATGTCCTATTTAGCGACTTTTTCTATCAACTTGTTGGCAACACTGCTGCTGTACTTTTATACATGAGATTACATTACTTACGGAGTGCACCCGCGTAAATACGATGTATCCACACGGAAATCCTAGTCCTTTTTTTTTCTCAGTGTAATACAACTAAATAAACTTTATTCTTCAGTCATTTCGTATGGAACATTTTAGAAGTTGACGTTTCTCGCTTTACCTTCTTTTGTTAATTGTTTTTTCTTTAATACTAGAGTATAATTAACGTTCTTTGGCACTTGTTTTTGGAGATTCACAGATCACTGCATAAATCATCTTAACACTAATGTGCATTTTATACTAACAAAATTTGAAAATTAGCTTTAGTTTCACGTTTATTGAAGACGTATTTGTTTACTCGCCCATAGTCAATTTTGTTGGCGTCAATGGAATGGATAATATCAAAACTCCCATAAATCCTGTCAGTTTTTACGAAAATTCCCTTTATTCCATTTCAAGAAATCAATATGGGATTTCTCCCACAGATTGGCATCACTGTTATAAAGAGTGAATGAAATTAGGAAATGTTTCAAAACAAATACAAAAGATTAAGACGCATGTCTCTCTCTCACACAAAATGATTAGGAAGGTAATTTATGTATTACGTAGTGTGAGCAGTGCCGGACTGACCACGTTGGCTACTTGGCGATCGTTAAGGGCCCAAGGCCCTAGGGGTCCCGCAGGAATCACGAGGCGCAGGCCCTGTAAGCTTTGGTTGAATTTTCGCGATCAAGTTACATATACTCAAGTCACATATGAGAGGGCATTTTCTAAATCGAAAATTGTTAAAATGAGACTAAGATCTACGGGAAGTCAAAACAATTTGTCTCCTTTACTTTTTATGTTTACAGAAAAAGATTTATTCCAGAATGTAGACAAAGAAAAAAAAGGGGGGCTTTAAGGACCCGCGCCAAGGGCCCTCAACTTGCCCAGTCCGACACTGAATGTGAGTAGTTTCAAACAGCGGGTGCGGAGGGAACCGGTGCATTGCATCGCTTACACCGTCGAAATGTTGCGACGCTATCCAAAAGTACGAAGTTTTCTTAGAATTCTTACTTTTTAAAAAAAAATATCAAGACGAAATACTTATAGGCTTATGCTTGTCAATCATTGCATTATGGAAAAAACTTAGATTTATTCAAAGAACTAGGTTTGTTCGTGCTTTGAAATTCAACATGACTGTTGCATACACAAAGCTTCAAAAATAAATCAAAGTGAACCACAAACACACGCTACTATTATTATTAGCTTTTCTAAAAAGCTTTATCGAGTGTGATGAATCTAGTCTTTCTTTAACGTATTAACAATCCCAGCCATTGTCATTATTTTCAAACGGTTGCGGAGCAGACATACTACAGAAGAAAGGAAAACGATATGACGCAATGTCTTTTATAAACGGAGATCGATATTACCTTAAACAGACGTTGGGACTTTGTCCCTTAGGATGAGAGAATTCAGTGAGTAGAACCACTTTTGGCAACACTAAAGAAAGGTATCTTTCACGCAAGGGGGCTGATAAATCTAATTTATCTCTTCTGTGAGTCACGCGAAAATCCATAAGAATTTTACCTAACTTATGTACCAGTACTATTCCGTCACGGGAAAGAAACTCCAATGTCTAGGTTAATATTATATAAAGTTGTATTAAATGGAAAAATACTGCAAAAGCTTATATTAAATGAAAGAGTAGCCTATAAGTTTCGTTGCATGTAATTTAGTACTTATGGTCAATATTGATTTTAGCTTAGGGACGACATAAACTTTTCACCCGTTAAAAGCACTTAATCATCCACTTCAAATAATGTTGTCATATGAAAAGTTCTAGCTATATTGAGTGACTTTCCCAAAGCATTTTGAGTGTGAAAATATCTGTTCAAAGAAAAGTTTACAATATTATTAGGGTTTAATGGGACGGAGGTAAATGCCCAAGAATGAGACATATCAACCAATAGATGCCATCAAGAGGAACAAAATATGGATGAGAGTAAATACTCATGCGCACTGGCGCAAATCCCGGGGGGATGAGGGGGACATGATCCCTCCAATCTTGAAACTGAGAGGAACTGTCCCCCCCCCAATAATCCTATTTGAAATGTGTTTTTTTGGAAAGAAAGGTTATGATTTGTGTCCGATTGCCACAAAGGAAAGTGAGATTAAATTGATGTCCCCCAGAATAAGCCTCAAATCTGCCCGCCCCCCAATGTTGAAGACAACTCTGCTTCCCTGATCCTCCGTAGCATTGTTTTTTAAGTTTATAAATATTTTGAACATCGCTTAACCCGCCGTAGCACGCGCCGCGGAGTCACACTCCGCGTATAGAGAAATGTTAGTTTTCTTAAAATTGTTAAAAGAGTTTGTGCTGTAAAATATACTTGGGCAATTATAAAAAAAAATAATAAAAAAATAAACAATTTAATATCGCTTCAAAACAAAATACACATTAAAATAAGATAAATAAATATTGAGGAGTGAGACGCACGCATGCTTTGAAGTTACAATTGACCACGCGTGCTATGAAGGGTTAAAAACAAAAATAATTATGGGAACGGTCTTACTCGTCCATCCTCCCCCCCCCCCCCCCAATGTTGAAGACAGATTTTCGGATTTTCGCCGCTGGTCATGCGTAGTTTTCAAGAAATCGAGAATAAATACGAGGGTAATTCAAAAATTATTCGCAATGTTGACGTCAAAAATTATTCGCGGACTCTTCTTCCATTGTTTATACTGACCTCTGTCCTCGTTTATTTTATTGTTATGCTGTTGTGGTCATTCTATGAAAGTTAGATCCTAATTCCTCCATTTGTTTTCCTTTTGTTGCAGATAGATCATGGCCGCTCAATTGGAAGTTTCCATCAAAGAGGAACAACGAGCAGTGATCCGGTTTTTGTGATCAGAAGGTGTATCAGGGGCCGCAATCCATCAAAGACTTTAGGCAAAATACGGGAACAGAGTCTTACCACAACAGTGTCTACGAATGGATTGAAAAATTCAAAAAGGGTCGCACATGGTTACACATGAGAAAGGAGCTGGAAGACCGTCTACGGTCACAAATGATGATAACATTGAGCGTGCACGTGACATAGTTCTATTAGACAGACGAGTGACTATTGATGAAGTCTTTGATGGATTGCGGCCTCTAATACACCTTCCGACCACCAAAAAAAAAAAAAAAAAAAATCACTGCTTGTTGTTCCTCTTTGGTGCAAACTTCTAATGGAGCGGCCATGCTCTATCTGCAACAAAAGGAAGACAAATGGAGCAATTAGGATCAAACTTTCATAACATGACCACAACAGCAATAATAATAATAATAATAATAATAATAATAATAATAATAATAATAATAATAATAATAATAATAATAATAATAATAATAATAATAATAATAATAATATTTCAGTTATTAACAGCAAATTAGATATTTAAAAAAGCAGTAAGTTGGAGGCTTACCCTTGTTATTCAGGGTGTCTACCGAGTTTCATTTTCAAAATTCGAGTTTATTTCCAGTATATTCAATACAACTACCAGCAAAATTTCAATGCCTAATACAATGATTAAAAAAAAAGTTCTTTAGGAATAATCTCACTTTTGATGATTTCAGGTTTGTACAGAAATTGTTTAATCACCAAATAAAATATTTTTAATAAATTTAATTAGCCTTGATTTTTTTTTTTTGAAACAAATGATTTTTTAAACATTTTTAAAGGGTCCCCCCAACTCCCCTCACAGCTCTCCACTCTACCCATTGCTTTAAATGTCTAATTACAAAATGTATACAACTCCAGTTCCAGTTCCAGTTACCTCCCTTACGGAAGATTTATATATAAAGGAAGTCCCGGCCTTAGAGCCCTGTGGACTGCGTCACTAATGTTGTTTTAAATGAAAATTGTTTGAAATAAAATTATGTATTAAGATGGCTCGTGCCAAAATGGCCGAATTAGCCTGTTTTAATAATAATTGTTTTTTACACTGTTAATATAATAAGGAAGGATAAGCGGCGCATGAACATATTGAAATTGAATCACATTATATTAAAATTGTCAAAAATATTGAAATGTAAATACAGGATGTCTACTAAAATCCCAAAATGAAATTTCGTAACTTTTTCGTGACCTTTTCTTTACCAAATCACAAAATTTCCTAATATTTTCAAGAGCGAATTTGGGTGCGAAGGCCGAATTTTCATCCATACGATAGAAACGTACTTTGCTTGCTATTTGGTAGCGTCTAAAGCTGATCATAGACATTTTTGGTGGTGAGCTTTGACGTTTTATAGAGCAAAATTTTACAATCTGTACTTACATTTGAAGTTTAAAAAAATCGTGACTCAAAAGCTAAATTTCGTGACTTTCATGACCATTTTCTGATTTCGTGACTTTTTCGTGACATTCGTGACTTTCGTGACCGATAGACACCCTGAAATAGTAAAAATAGAATAAAAACTTAGAGCAAAGCTCCCCAATACTGAGTGTTTACAGCGCCATCTCTTATCCCCATGTATACAACTCTTTCTTTGGAAAAAATTACAATCTCAATGGATACAAAATTGTTTCTAAGACTATTACAACATTTACAAAAAAAAAAAAAAAAATTGTCAAAAATATTGAAATGTAAATACAGGATGTCTACTAAAATCCCAAAATGAAATTTCGTAACTTTTTCGTGACCTTTTCTTTACCAAATCACAAAATTTCCTAATATTTTCAAGAGCGAATTTGGGTGCGAAGGCCGAATTTTCATCCATACGATAGAAACGTACTTTGCTTGCTATTTGGTAGCGTCTAAAGCTGATCATAGACATTTTTGGTGGTGAGCTTTGACGTTTTATAGAGCAAAATTTTACAATCTGTACTTACATTTGAAGTTTAAAAAAATCGTGACTCAAAAGCTAAATTTCGTGACTTTCATGACCATTTTCTGATTTCGTGACTTTTTCGTGACATTCGTGACTTTCGTGACCGATAGACACCCTGAAATAGTAAAAATAGAATAAAAACTTAGAGCAAAGCTCCCCAATACTGAGTGTTTACAGCGCCATCTCTTATCCCCATGTATACAACTCTTTCTTTGGAAAAAATTACAATCTCAATGGATACAAAATTGTTTCTAAGACTATTACAACATTTACAAAAAAAAAAAAAAAAAAAAAAGTATTGTTAACAAATTACCAGTTTCATCATTTTTACCGTATGTGGATCAAAATGCTAGTATGCCTCCAGTATTTCCAGTATCAAAATTAAATTCCAGTACAATTCAAGTATTTCCAGTATCAGTAGACACACTGTTATTAGTACACCCTACATCATGTGGATTTGAAGGGCTCCAACTTACTGTTTTTGTAATACCTAATTTGCTTTTTTACTTTTCAGTTCGGAACAATGGGCGATGATTTATTTTCAACGTAGTCTTTTTTTTATTATTTGTTATTTTATTTATTTGTTTAACAGTCACAGAAATAAGTACTTTTGACAGTGACATACGTAATTCGAACAGTGACGCCCATAGTCTTACGTGAATAGGTTTTTGGAGTATTTTTTAGACTTTCAGTCAAGCAGCTACTGCATCGTCATTATTTATCCTAGGATCATGGTTCATACCTTATTCTCTTCACAATGGAGCTGGCTTTCAAATGGTACCACTTGCATGCTCATACCATATACCAGGAGCGGGAAAAATGATGTCAAAGGGAAAATTTCGGAGGAAATTTTTTTTCACACTTTAGGACCCTCTGGAAAGGCCCTGTGTGAACGTAGACATCTAAAAAAATCTGATAAATAGTACTTAGTATACTGAATCTGTGTGCCAAATTTCAAGTTTCTATCTTGAATACTAAGGGCGGGAGAAATTTTATCAAGAATTCCTACAATGCCCCAAATTACCGCAAAACACTATGATCTCAGGTAAAAAATTTCCTGAGACATCCTTAATTACCCTAGGGTCATGTTTCGCCCACCATTCTCTTCAGAATAGAACTGCCTTTCAGGCGGTACCATTCACATGTCTCCATCATGTATCTAAGGCGGGAAATTCCCGAAAAAAGGGATTTTTTTGGTCGAAATATCCCTTTTTCAACTTTTAGCCCCTCTGGACCCCCCCGTTATAACGCATAAATCTGGAAAAAAATCTGTTAAATACTACTCGGTGGACTGAATGTTTGTGCACAATTTCAATCTTCTAGGTACAAAAGTAAGCCCGCCAAAAAATATATATATACCGACAATGTACCATATTCCCGTATACAGAAGGATATTTTGTAAAAAATCCCTGAGACATCCCTAATTACCCTAGGGTCATGTTTCGCCCATCATTCTCTTCATAATAAAACTGCCTTTCAGACGGTATGAATCACGTGTCTCCATCATGTATCTAAGGCGGGAAAATCCCGAAGAAAGGGATTTTTGGGTAAAAATATCCCTTTTTCCAATCCTTTGCCCCTCTGGATCCCCCCTGTTTCAACTCAGAAATCTGAAAAAAAATCTGGTAAATACTACTCGGTGGACTGAATTTTTGTGCAAAATTTGAACCTTTTACGTGCAAAAATAAGCCCGCCAAAAAATAACGAACATAGGCTTAATAAATGAAAATATATATTTTAGAATTATGACGTCATCACCTCCTAAGTCTCGACGCAGGAAGGTGTGAAACCATACGTAAGGTCTTCTACAATGCCTCTGGACTTGAAAAAAAAAACGGACAAAAAAGCTCAAATAGGGGAGTTATAACGCAATGTACCATGAAACACCCGTATGGTACAAATTGTAGCATATGATCCCCAAAGGGCTAATGGTGACAAAAATAAGTAGTTCTGACAGTGACATACGAATTTCTAACAATGGTGCTCATAGACTTAAGTGACGAACACATTCCTAACAGTGATACAAATAAGTACTCCTGACAGTGATGTAAGTACTTCTAACAGTGACCCCCATAGTCTTAAGTGATGAACATGTTACTAGCAATGTCATAAATAAGTATTCCTGATAGTGACCCATATAGAAGTTACTACTTTTAAACAACTATTGTGACACGACTCAACCATGGAGAATATTTAACTAGAATTAAACTTACTTCAATTTCTTGAAGTAGATTCCCGTATCTGTGGTTGTAATCTTCTTCCCGTCAATCACCTTCGCCTGTTTCATCCATTTGTCACTCTGCGACAAAGTGATGAGGCGTCCGTCCGATTTCGTGTCACCGAATTTAGAGAACTGTTTAAACCTTTCTTTGAATGTGGCTGGAGAGCCTTTGTTGGGCGCCGGGCTGTCGGGGGCCGCTGGGCTGTTGGGGTTAGGGTTAGGGCTTTTGGGCGCTGGGCTGTTAGTGACTGCAGCAGTGTCTGCGGGCTTCGGTGACGACTCAGCATTTGCCTTGTCCCCTCCTTCCTGACCAGCAGGCTTCGGACTCTCTGCGTTCTCCGACATCTGCAAATAAAAGAAATAATTAAATTCATATATTCCGGTATAAGCAATGCATTAAGTAATACTCGATATTGGATGCCCCGTAACAAATATTCGAATGCAAGGTGTTTCAAAATGAATAGCGGGATTTTAAAGATCTTGTAGCATTTATTATAATTATAAATAATACCTCAGATGAAAAAGCAACTCAAACAGTTCTGTACGCACGCATGCGCATGCACTGTTTCCTCTTTCTGCCGTTAGAAAGCACTCGTAGCAAAGATGGAGACTAAAGCTTTTTGTGTTTTAAATTTTGCAGACTGAATCTGTAGTTACAGTGCAACCGTCTGTGTGCAGAAGTTTAAGGAGACTCTTACAACTACGTCCTTATCGTTTGCAGTTGCTGCAAGGTTTAAAGTCTACAGCTACGGTTTATGTGCCAACTTTGCAAATGAAATGTTGCTGCATGACGACGAAGATTTTTTGGACCGTGTCGTCTTCAGTGATGAATCGACATTTCACCTAAGTGGCGATGTGAACACTCATAATGTTGGCATCTGGGGATCAGCAAGTCTCCACGAGATGATACAGTTGCAAGCAATGAGACTTCCCTAAATTGAATGTGTTTTGTGCCATATCCCTGCAGAAAGTTTATGGGCCTTTCTCGTCTGTCGTCTCGAGGTGTGCCGTGTGACGAATGGTGCTCACATTGAAAACTTGTAGCAAAAACTGTTTGAGTTGCTCTTTCATTTGATGTAGATCCTATTATTTATAATTGTCGTTAAATGTGATAAATACTACAAAGCCTTAAAATTCCCATATTAATTTTGAAACACCCTGTATAATAATCCTTCATTAAAAAGAAACAAAGAACAGAATCTTGAACGAAACGATTCATAACATTGTACTCCATTCAAGGGTAAATACTAGGGTTATCATACACCAACCCGGTGTCCGGCTGCTTTACCTTTTTCCCCATTTTCAGTGATGAGAATCCTTTTACCTTTGTGTGTGTGTGTGCCCTATCCGTATTGCAGTGTTCTAAAATATAGCCTATTTTCGGCATTGCATACTTCTACATGAACTACGCCATATGTAATCGGAATTTATAGTACGAGTGAAATCTTACCAAACTAAATTTTACCAAGGGTAGGATTAAATGTAGCATTTTAAATTTAAATTAAGTGAAGCATACTTTAAAGATGAATGAATTATTGAAAATACAAAAATATCACCGATTTTCAGATTTATATTGCAGAAAGTCCTTTAGTTTCATTAATCGACGTAAAAAGAAAAGGCAGTTCTCAGTTTGACCTGTATGTATGTATGTATGTTCGCGATTATTTCCAGAACCATAGTTCATATTTCAATACGGTTTTCACTAATTGAGTATGTTCTTTCCCAGGAAAATTTTTACGTATAAAACATTTTTAAAAATTGAATTAATTAATTAACACACCAAATAATTCCTGTAATGCCTGATTCAAAAATATCCTAGAATATTCAGCAACCAGATAACCACCAATTAAGATGAGTTGCATACAACCAGGATAATATTTTAATATCCAGTTTTCTCCAAATAGTTTAATATTGTTTGGTGATGGATATATTGGTCATTGGCGATGTCATGACTGTTTACTTGCTCGACTCTTGCCGGAATATCATTTACTTTTGCTATGATTAGTCGCTCACTACGAGAGCTAATTCAAAACTAATTTTCATTCTATATAATACAGTGAAATTTGCCATGTTTAATTTGAAATTTTAATCAATTATTTTTGAAATTACTTTTAATATTAACCTTTACTTTTTCCGGCATTTAATTTATAATTTAATCAATTATTTTAACATCACTTCAAATTTTTAAGTGTAACCAGTTATTTTGTCTTCAAGTATACTTATGAAGTATCGAAGTTGAGGTTTGGGCCTAATGATAGAATGTACAACGTCCTTCCGGCAGGATGAAACGTCCTAAAAGTCCTACCATGTTTATCTATAAATTAGAGTACTTCGTGTACTTCAGCAGGACAGGAAGTTCTTCGGATGGAAGGAGCATGGACTCTAGTTTTAACGCAAAGAAAATCATGCTGGTACGGTACGTCTGGCAGGACAGCGGTTCTGTACAAAAGTCCCTCAGAGAAAGCCTTACGGAAGAAGGTAGGCTTGTACGTTCTATCATTATTCAAATTTCCTCCAAAGAAAATGCTAATTGCCATTTTAAAACAAATATAAATGGAAAAACCAGTTAGATGTTAACTTGAGTCATTAGAAAGTATATGATTAGATGGTTGACTATCTACATTGTAAATACGATGTGTTTATAAAGATCTGCTTTAAAAACAATAGTGAGGGACATTTTATTTCCCGCTATAGGGAAATTTACGAGCTCACAAGTATCTATTATTTCTTTTATAAATAAGGTGAAAATTGAGTTTTTGAAACTATGTAACCCACTACTTCTCTGAGAGTACTATATACATTTGAAAAAAAAAAAAAAAAAAAAAAAAACAGAATCAGTGACAGGAGAATCGTGGCGTCTGTCAAAGCGTCAATGTGTAACTCTATGTTAAGACATAATTCAAATGTAAAGTTACCAGATTTTCAGGCTAAAAAATCTGGCCATCCTATGAAAATTTACACTAAAAGTCAGGACAAATTATGAAAATTTACAGTAAAAACCAGAATTATGAAAATTTACAGTAAAAACCAGGACAAACTATGAAAATTTACAGTAGAAACTAGGACAAACTATGAAAATTTACAGTAGAAACTAAGACAAACTACTGCTATATTAATATCGCACGAGAAAATCCTTTTATTTTTGAATTTTGTACAAGTTTGAGAAACACAGATGTACATCCGGAACTGCCCCAGTTGACCCTACCCATAATGGCGTAGGTCAGGGGGGCTCCTGGGTTTAATCCCCCTTGAGCAAGATATACAAAAATCACGCTCGTCCTAAAAGGATATGCGATTAAATGCATGAACCCCTCCTGAAATTCTACATATGGCACTGCCTACCTATATGATCATTTAAAATTTAAAAGTGAGATTATGTTCCACTTAGGAGAGTGAATCGTTGGTTCTCCTTAATTTAAAGTCTCAGTGGTTTTCATGAATTTCAGGTGTTCCGAAAATAATGAGGCATTTTTTTATCTGTCTATATTTTATGAGTAACTAGCAGAATATCCATTCTTCGCACGGGAAGAATGTTTCATTTTGGACATAAGGGCAATGGCGCCGAATTTGGATTTAAATGACATAGGAAGTGCCATTGTTCGTATCAGCAATCCCAAACACTATTGACTCGACAATAATATTGGTCATTTTCGATCATTTTTATATATATCCCCCTCCCCTTCGTTGCACCGGTAAATTGAAATGATCAAAAGCATCCCAGGCCCGAAGCTCGTCTATGTTGAAAATTTGATCGAAATCTGTCGAGAGGTTCACGAGCTATTAAGTCACAAACATAGTCACTTTCATTTTTATATACTAGCCTACAAGGGCGCCCATGTTATGGTTTCCAAGGGGGGGGGTAAGTATAAGTGACATTTCAAAAATAGTTTCAAATTTTGCTGTAACTAATGTAAAATTCTATTGGATTTTCGATGTTCTGAAGTACAATTTCCTCTAGTGGGGCGAGCGCCCCACCTTGCCTCTCCCCCCCCCCGATGGGCGCCATTGCTAGCCGAGATTTATTTTAATTTTGTCCATATACGTATGAAACACTACATGTATAGAACGCTTACCTAAGAAATTTATATACATGGAATACGGCTATGATTAAGGTGTAAGGATACCATTAAGTTCATAAGAACGCGGAAAAATTGGATTGGATTTGAATATAATGTCCCTTTTTAGCACTGAAACTGTATGAGACAACTAACGAATCCAGCCAGAATAACCATTTCAGAAGAGATGCCAATTTTTTTTTACAGAAAAAAATGGAAGATGTTTAGCGGCACGTAATGTTCATATATTGTTTCATGTTTTTAAAACGTGCCAGACAAACATACAAGTTACGGAAATAGTAACCCTAGGAGGAGGACAGATTTTCAACAGATAATACTACTGCATAACGACTGATATTGTCGCTGCGCTTCGAACAATCGCTATGTGCTAAAACCACAACTTTTCGGGAGAAGCAAAAAACATTCCAAACTTAAAATTTTGCCAAATATACACGGAAACATGAAAAATGTAATAAAATTCGTTATGCGTACATTATGCATTGGACATTGTTGTAGCTTGCTTCAACAATATATTATTTTTGAGTTTACGTAGCACCTTTTGCACCTTTATAAGCACATAGAGGATTCCTATACATTAATCAATACGTATACATGATGAGAATCTTAAGCCATAACTTCAGTCTATAATTTTTTCATTGTTGTGGAGAAACAATTGAATATTCACCTGTCACATTATAAGGGACGCTGTCTGACAGCTTTCAGGTTTATTTGCACGGCTTAACTCATTTTTCACAAAAATGTCACATAGCGGTTCTTCGAGGTGCAGCGACGATATGTATCACTTGTGTTTTTATTAACAGCTTTAATAAAGGATACGGTATTACTACTGAAGCGCACTGTTCGAAGTAGACCAACCAAAGTAGGGAAACGGTCCTCACCTATTTCTTTCATTGATACAGGGCCTGCAGTTTTAAAATGGGATCTGAACTTTCTTGGTTATTACTCGAGAACAAGACGAGTTTTCTCACAGAGAATTGAAACCCCCTGACCATGCTCCCAGAAAGCATGAAGGAATAAAATAGAAAATGATACAATGAAAGGAGACTACATAAGATGTGGCAGGACGCTGAAATAGAAAATTATTATTATTATTATTATTATTATTATTATTATTATTATTATTATTATTATTATTATTATTATTATTATTATTATTATTATTATTATTATTATTAATAATAATAATAATAATAATAATATGTAATGCAATAGAACTGTTTCTAATAAAGAAATTCCAACTGTAGCAGCAATAAAAGAAGGATATTTTTCTTGTCAGTATCTCTTTCCTAATGGAGATACAATCAGATTTTTTTTTTAGTTCTTCTCTGTTGCTTTATTATAAAACACCATGGTTATGAAGAACTGGACCTACTATTAACGTGGGCTCTGAACTGTAGTCGGGGACTGAATACGTCGTAGTTGACGGATGCACAGACAACCATGCAGAAGTATATTTAGTACAAGGGGTCCAGAAGCACGTAATATATATATATATATATGAGAAATGAATGATGCAAGTGCTTAGACGTAACATAACGTAATCAAATCTAACCTAACCTAACATAAACTAACCTAAGCTAACCTTAACTAACCTAACGTGCGAAATTCTATAATTTTTGGGGGAAAATTATGCGGGGCCTTTACACTAATATAACAAACTAAACTAATCTAACCTAAACTAAACTAAACTAAACTAAACTAACTTAATCTAACCTAACCTAACCTACCCTACCCTAAACTAACCGAATGTAAAGAGAAATTACCAAAATTGTAACTTTTTTTTTTTTTTTTTTTTTTTGGAGAGAGAGAGAAAAGAGCTGGACCCCTTCTACTAAACATAGGCCACCATGCACTACTCACCCTTAGAGCATAAGTCATTCCTCCACTACATTTGCTTTCAAGAGATTACAGATTCCCGCCATCGGATCCGGCTAATTAGAAATGAAATCTTTCAGTTTAACATCCACAATTACGTCCTTTAGGCTAAGGGAGAAGATGATTAAGGCAAGTGAATAACGATGGAAACATTGGTGTAATGATAATGTGGGAGGAAACGGGAGTATACGAAGAAAACCCACGGACCCGATGTTGTCCACCACGAACTTACTTGATCGGGAATCAAACTAGGGACCCAACACACCAGAGGCAAGCGCTCTAACATTGAGCCACCGTGTCCCCACCCCGCAGCTAATCCAAACAGTGTCGTCAATGGATTGGAGGAGTATAAACCTCTCCAATGTGGAGAAGGGGTCTATCGGAATCAGAAAATCTTACATTCAATCCCCTTTGAAGTTTCTATCTGCATTAGAGCAAATGGCAAATCATTAAAGATAGGCTATTGGTTAAAGAAAGGGTCTACCGGCTTCTACTCACATTCATTTTCCTGAATTCCCTCGTCCATCTGGCCACCTTGTCCGGCGTTGGCGCTTTTGGCCCACATGCTTCACAAAGTCCTTTATGAATTTCAGCTTCGTCCTTACCTCGAAGAATTTGAATTTTTGCAAAAGCTCTTTGCTCACTTTCACTACAGCACGCTGCCATGTTAACTTAAAATTAGCTACATTTGCGCCACCAAATTGAAAGCTATAAAAATCGCACTTTTAAACTGATACATGAAACACTTCACCACCAAATTCTTGTAATGGATTATACTTTTCATCCGTACTATAAACACACATCCTTCTTCGTTATTATCGCACCAAAAAGAAAGGACAATTTTAATCAGCTGCCAATCAGTGACGTAGAAAACGTCACCGAGGATATTTTTAACAAAACCATTTGAAAAGCCTACAATGCAGTTGGAATTATACGCGTGATTGTTGTTTCAATTTTAAAAAAAACAACACAAAAGCACAACAATGTGTTTTCTTTAACAGCAACAACTTGTGAATGCAAGTCGATATTCGCGTGTAAGCCGTTACCTCAATTCGGACGGTTTCTGCGGAAATGACACCTGCACGGTACATAAGCGAGGTAGATCACGCTCCTTCGAGTACCGCCACTATATTTAGCTGGCAAGTAACCTAGTTGGCCCAGCGCCTCCTCTTTTTTCTCTTTTACCCAATCTGCAATATTTTCATTCAGCCTTGATTTTTTTTTTCATAGTCCATAGAGTATGCAGTACTAGTCATATTTTTGATTGGCCTGGTCTTATTTCTCGATAAACAATTCTAAATAAAGAACAAACTTTAAATTCATTCGTATCTTACTATGTGCAAATTATTCTCTGATGAAAGTTTTTTTTTTTTTTTTTCAATCGCAAGATCTGTGCGTTGCGGACTTTGAATCCCATTCAGGCCGTGGATGTAGGTAATCCTTTTACAATTCATTTCATTATCACCCATTTATCATAGTACTGAAAAAATTAAATATTTCAGCTTAATGTCCCACAATTATGCCCTTTAGACTAAGGGAAACGGTTGATTACAGGAAATTGAAAAATGAATTTTTTGAGTTTTACGTCCCACGATTATGCCGCTTAGGCTAAAGGAGACGGTGATGATGAGAGATGAATGAAAATGGTGGAATGAAGAAAGTGGGAGGAAACGGGAGAACCCACGCACACGGTGTTTGTCAACCACAAAGTTCACTTGGCGGGGGCCGGGATCGAACCCGGGACCCCAAGCACCGGAGGTGAACGCTCTACCACTGAGCTACCGCGGCCCCCGATTAATTAAGGCAAATGAATGATTATGAAAGCATTGGTGGAATGAGGATGAGAGAGGAAACGAAAGTAAATCGAGAAAACCTAGGACACGATGTTGTCCACCACAAATTTACTTGGCCTGTGATCGAACCAGGGACCCCACGCACCAGAGGTAAGCACTTTACCACTGAGCCATCGTGTTTCTCCTCATACTATTCTTTAGCAAAATAAGCGAACGTAGGACGTAAAGCTTTAAAAAAATGCCGTATAATACTAAAAAGACGTTTCCTTTTAGCACTTTTAAAAAATACTATTTATTGTTCAACGTTATTATAATATCACATTTATTTACGTTAAAGACTAAGTATAGTAATGTTCAAGAACTTGAAACATTGAGATTGGTGGCGTAGTCTCCGTAAACCATAGGCGGCCGCACACTGGGTGCAGTAGGTGCAGATGCACCCACAATAACTACACTTTTAATTTTGCCTACAACAATTCATTCAATTATGAATATATGTTATTTTCTGTGTTTGGTTCATGTTGCATCATCATATTACTTTCAGTTGAAAAGTTGATACCGATGAACATAAATTTTGAAGATGTAATTGAAAAATTTAAGGTCATGGTTCCATTCAACAGGAGAATGTCATTATAAAATCTCATGTACTTGTTGTACTTAAGTAGTTTACACCGCGGAACACGCACTTTTACACTCTTAAATTTCTCCAGATATTTCCTTAGTTTACATTTATGTATAAATTTCAAATGGAAGAAAATTACTTTTTTAAATAGCGTGTTCTAATATTACTCTAGCAAGAAATACTAAAAGTGAACATTATAGTAATAATAATAACATAGATCTAGCAAATTTTGAAATGTGTATAATCAAAGTTTCAATAGAACTCTGGAAAGAAATAAGCCATGCTATTATCTAGAGAAGTTGTGTCTCTTTTCAGTTTGCATGATCTGTATTTTTAGCCCATTGATTTAAATAGGAAATAAGGTGGTTTTTTTTTTTTTTTTTTTTGGAATAAACTAGAATTGGAATTGTTTTGATTTTACTGATTCTTACTTCAAATCTTGTTGTATATAATTTCAATATTAAATAATCAAATTTCAGTAATATTAAATTTGTATATAATGTAAAGTCATTTTGGAAAAAGTAAGAAACATTTTTAAATTAAACTTGAAGAATAAATTATTAAAATTCCAACTAATTTCAAGGGGAAAAAATAATTTCCACACAAATCAATGGGATAGAAAAAAAATTAAAAAATGGCTTTGGTACTCAACACCATTAAGAGCTTTATGACTGTTTCTTTAGCTTTAATTTAAAAAAAAAAAAAAAAACTTCGAAATTGTCTCCAAAACGCTGTTTTCCCCAAGTTTCTATTCTTGAGTACAGCTTCCAAGTTAATATTTAGAGGTCAACTATGGTACGTTCTCCTTTGCTCTTTCTGCATGTGAGACCCTGGTTTGAGTCTCGATATGACTCAGATCTTACGTTGGGGCACGGTAGCTCAGTGCTAGAGTGCTCAGCTGATGCAAAGGGTGCATAGTTTGATCCCAGGCTATGTCAATTTCTGGTCGACATCTCTCCTTGAATTTTCTCACGGTTCCCCAGCTTCCTCTCACATTATCATTCCAATCAATTCATTATCATCATCATCATCATCATGTCTTTCATAACCATTCGTCTTCCTAAGTCTCAAGTGCAATAAAAAAATCAGCTTTCAAGTTAAGTTGTACCACTCAAATAGCCTCTATGCTGAAAATATGTTAAAACTTTCAAGGTATCAACCAATTCATTTAACCCTTTCCGGATTATGGGTTTTTGGGGTATTTTTTAGACTTTCAGTCAAGCAGCTACTGCACCGTCACTATTTATCCTAGGATCATGGTTCATACCTCATTCTCTTCAGAATGGAACCGATCTTCAAATGGTACCATTTGCATGCTCATACCATATACCAGGAGAGGGAAAAATGATGTCAAAGGAAAAATTTCGGAGGGATTTTTTTTACACTTTGTGCCCCTCTGGAACGGCCCTGTGTGAACGTAGAGATCTAAAAGAAAAATATGATAAATAGTACGTTTTATAGTGAATGTGTGTGCCAAATTTCAAGTTTCTATCTTGAATACTAAGGGCGGGAGAAATTTTTATCAAGAATTCCCACAATGACCCAAATTACCGCAAAACACCATGATCTCAGGTAAAAAAAATTCCTGAGACATCTCTATTTACCCTAGGACTATAATCCGCCAATCATTCTCTTCAGAATAGAACTGCCTTTCAGGCGGTACCATTCACATGTCTCCATCATGTATCTAAGGCGGGAAATTACCGAAAAAAGGGATTTTTTGGTCGAAATATCCCTTTTTCAACTTTTAGCCCCTCTGAATCCCCCTGTTTTAACGCAGAAATCTGAAAAAAATCTGTTAAATACTACTCGGTGGACTGAATGTTTGTGCACAATTTCAATCTTCTAGGTGCAAAAATAAGCCCGCCAAAAAATATATATACCGACAATGTCCCATATTTCCCTATACAGAAGTATATTTTGATAAAAATTGCCTGAGACATCCCTAATTACCCTAGGGTCATGTTTCGCCCATTATTCTCTTCAGAATAGAGCTGCCTTTCAGACGGTATGACTCACGTGTCTCCATCATGTATCTAAGGCGGGAAAATCCCGAAGGGATTTTTTGGATCTAAATATCCCTTTTTCCAACTTTTAGCCCCTCTGGACCCCCTGTTTTAATGCAGAGATCTGAAAAAAATCTGATAAATACTACTAGGTAAGCTGAATGTTTATGCACAATTTCAATGTTCTAGGTACAAAAGTAAGCCCGCCAAAAAATATATATACCGACAATGTACAGTACCATATTCCCGTATACAGAAGGATATTTTGTGAAAATTCCCTGAGACATCCCTAATTACCCTAGGGTCATGTTTTGCCCATCATTCTCTTCAGAATAAAACTGCCTTTCAGACGGTATGACTCACGTGTCTCCATCATGTATCTAAGGCGGGAAAATCACGAAAAAAGGATTTTGGGGGTAAAAATATCCCTTTTTTCAACGCTTTGCCCCTCTGGATCCCCCTGTTTTAACTCAGAAATCTGAAAAAAAAAAATCTGGTAAATACTACTCGGTGGACTGAATGTTTGTGCAAAATTTCAATCTTCTACGTGCAAAAATAAACCCGCCAAAAAATAATGAACATAGGCTTAATAAATGAACATATATTTTTTAGAATTATGACGTCATCACCTCCTATGTCTGGACGCAGGAAGGTGTGAAACCATACGTAACGTGTTCTACAATGCCTCTGGACTTGAAAAAAAAAAAACGGACGAAAAAGCTCAAATAGGAGAGAGATAACGCAATGTACCATGAAACACCCGTATGGTACAAATTGTACCATGTGATCCCCAAAGGGTTAAAGAATCAAATAAACGTGGTAATGGTAATTTTATGCGTCCTAGGTTCAGTTACATTTGGATAATTTAGAAAAAAAATTCCTCGGTTTGGTTATTTTCTTTTTATCTTTTCCATCAGGGAAATGGAAAAATCTGAATGAAACTTTGATGAGCTATTTCTGTTCTATCTATCGAATGGTCAATCATCTGCTGCTGAAAATTCTCTATTGTACAAAGTTTTCTCTTCTCTTCCAGATTATAATATGGATCAATGATCCTCTGCCTGTAATGAAGAGCCGCGCGAAATATCATCAGCACTCGCGGTGTTGCCAAATGTAAGATCTTTGAACTTTAGGTGCGTTAAACCGCCTCCCGATTCATTTATAGATCTTTTTTTTGTAATCTATATATATAAAAGAGAACGTACAAATCCTTTGTTCCCTCATCACGCTAATACGGCTGAACCAATTTCTTTTATTTTTGGGGGGTTATTAGGATTTGGACCCTAGATGGTTTTTATCATATCACTTTAATTTTTAATTACCAGTGTCTTGAGATAATTGACCATTCAAGTGTCCATAACGTACAAATCCTTTGTTAGATCATCATAGGTAAAAATAAACGTATTTATATGCAACCCGCATGACCGTGTCACTCGGCGGGTTAACATAAATGACAGGCGCTATAATGTTAACATTTACTGCAATCACTTGAAAGCGAAAAAGTAAAAATTATCTAAGTAACAAAGTTTATTGCGTTCCGGGGTGACCGCAGCGAAGCGGGGCGGGTTAACATAAATGACAGGCGATATAATGTTAACATTTAATGCAATCTTCTATGGTTTTTATCATATCACTTGAAAGCGAAAAAGTAAAAATTATCTAAGTAACAACGTTTATTGCGTTCCGGGGTGACCGCAGCGAAGCGGGGTGAACGCTGCTAGTATTAAATATGTCAATAGCAACAGCAGCTTTGATATAGGATCTAAGCGTTATTCTTTATACTTGTGCTATCATCAATCTAAACTTCTGTCACTAACCAAACTTCGTTTGTGCAGTATATATTCAACGATTTTGTCTCTCTCTCTCTCTCTCTGTCAGTTATTTGCATTTTTTTTTTTTAAATTTCGAGCCCTCCATTCAACAGAGCATCAAAAACTACCTGAGATAGTAATGCTATTTTTCGTGTCACTCTTACCGTTCTCGAGATATTGGTTTAAAAAAAAAAAAAAAAAAGGCCTATTTCCGGAGATTTAAGGGGCCATATCTCGAGAACCAAAAGTTGTAGAGAGATGATATTGATCGTTGATCACTACCTAAGAGAATGGTAAACACTTTGATACTGATACTAACAGGTGACCACTGGCCAAACCAGTGGCCAGTTGGACAGTGGCCACCGGTTACTATTTGGTACCAAAATGTTTACCATCCTCTTATCTAGTGATTAACATCAATATCATATCTCTATAACTTACCGTTCACGAGATATTGGCCAAAAAACTAGTTCCGATTTCAGAAGACTTAAGGAGCCATATCTCAGGAACCGTAGGACATAGAGATGATATTTTGCGAATTTTTGCGAAAAACAGAAGAAGGTGCGGATAAACAAAATTACTTTTACATGTAGGAACAGTCACAGTTATGCTTCCCGCTCCATCTTTCCATTCTTTTTAAGTTCGTTCTGTCAATGCTCTTGGAGCATTGTCAACTGGTTTTAATTCTTATATCGTATACATCAGGTTAGGAACTTAATTCGTTATTTGACAAGCAATTTTTACCATTGAAATTAACGTAAATCCAATTAATCCGTTCGCCGCCCTAGAAACATTGTTTTTTGCTTGTTTATAGATTCATTTATGGTAAATAATATTATATTATATATATATATATATATATATATATATATATATATATATATATATATATATATATATATATATATATATATATGCATATACACCAATATAAAACATACACTGTGACTTTACCTTTGCGGTTGATAGTTATTGACACAGGCAGATGGTAGAAAGGAAGAGAAAAAGAGTACTCATTCGAAGGAGAATCCCATTCCATAAACACGTCGCGCAATCGTAGAGGTGTATCCTCTCTCTACAGGGGGATTCTCTCTTGGTGATATTTCTGGTCTTTCTTTCATTTGTTGTTGGTTTTAGGAAACCGAAAACCTAGTGTCGAAGCAACGTGTGACGTTCGTGCGCAGAGACATTGTACGCTGGTAGAGTCCAAATTTGTTCCGAAATTGTGTTCGTGGGGCGATTTGTTCGTGACTAGAGACGTTCAAGTTCAATATTGGCGCCTTTCATCACACGGCAGATTCTGAGCACTGATCGATTTCCTACCAAATACATTGAATCCGGTCTTCATCAATGCTGGATGCTTGTGTTATCCGGTCTTACAGCTCGTCGTTTTTTTTTTTTTTTTTTTTTTTTTTTTTCAATATAAAACCAGACAGAGAAATAAATTGGGTCAAGTCACTGAAGTCAGGAGAATGAGGTAACCAAGGAATCGTTCCATCCCAATTAAGCCAGGTCAGCACTTCGGGATTGAGATAGCCGGCAAGTTCATGATGAAAATGCGGAGATATATCATCTTGCTGGGAAATGAAATCTGTGCCCATATATTGGCTTAATTATGGTCACTAAATAATTCTCAATCATGGCCAAGTATGATATGTCAGTGATAGCAGGTTACCACAAACAAAGAGCTGTAAATTTTGTTCACGCTTAAGGCACAAGAACATTTACTTGTAGTCAGGGGTAAAAATGAGGGGGAACGCAGGGGGATGCCGTTACTCCACTTCCAAAAATATCTATGTCGTCCCACCACTTCCTAAAAAAAAAATACAATGGTCAAAGATACGCATGGGAACGGCGTGACGTCATGCTGCCCCCTACCTTTTCAGATCCACTTTTACCCCTGCCTGTAGTGATGCATGTTCGATCAACTGATATAGATTTTGCTCACCTCCATATCTGTACATTATCTATGGATCTTACCGGTGGTATAGAATGTGGCTGCGTCACTGATCACAATACTGTTCAGAAAATTATAATGTCTCAAATCTATTCACCATTTTCTTACAAAATTTAGCTCGATTTTTTTTTTTTTTTTTTTTTTTTGTCACTGTCATTTAAAGCTTGTATACGTTGCAATTTGTATGGTTTGAGAAAACCTACGCATACGGTGGTTGTCTACCACAAAGCTCACTTGGCGACCTCTATCAGCGAACGCGGTAACTAACTTTTGATCTTCTACATCCTTTCCAACATTGACGGTGATCCATCAAATAGTTCTTGAGATTATTGTTTCCCGGACAGACGGACACACGGACAGAAAGGGTAAATATACTTATAACGGAGTTCTGGTTCGTATAACACACTTCTTAAAAATGATAATCGTCCTCAAAAGACAATACGTACATTCTAATACAGAATAATGTTTGAATACTTATATTTTTTAATGTAATATTTGAATGTCAAAGGAATGTATGTGTAAAGTGGAGGAGGAAGGGGATTGGGAAAGAGAAATGCTAATGATTCTCTCGTGAATGTCAATTTTACATTTAACATAGGAGCTCAAAGAGCAAACTTTTCCTTTTAAACAGTCTAGCCACAAAACTATCGAAGCACAATATACAGTAGTCTTCTATGTGTGTTTTATACATTATCTATAGCTCATATTTCAATTATGTATTACTGAAAAATCATCAACAAAAACAATTTAATTTTTTTTGCATATCTATCTATCTATGTTATATATATATATATATATATATATATATATATATAAACACTACATTAAGAAATAAAAGATAACTTGATTCCCCGTATCATCTTTAGTTGTGTTTGCAGATCAGATCTGAATCAATATGCAAACGAAACTCAGCCTTAGATATTGTGATTATCAGAAAGTACCTTATTCTACAATTTTATTAAAGTAAAAGAAAAATTTCCAAATATGATGTACTATGTATATGCAGTGGTGGATCTAGAACAGAAAAACTAGGGGGCGCCTGCCAGAACTCTGACTATGGTAGGTATCTCATGACTTTACTATAAAGTTTCAAAAATATATAAATTATAGCTTAAATTATTTCTATTACTCAAAGAACTGGGGGACCTAGGCCCCCGGCCTAAATCCGCCACTATATATACAGGGTGGCCCAAAAGTAGGTATACAGTCCCGTACTGACCGGCTCATGACATTTTATATAATTTTCTTATTGTTATCCATTCAGGTAGTAATTTAATTTCTTTATTATTTGTTCTTAATCTCTCTTCACTTATACCTTAAGCTTGGAACAGACAGAAGCAAATATACCCTAAACTAATTATCTTAATAGATTTAAAATGTCATACTTTGTTTTACTATATACTTTCTTTTGGGCCACCCTGTACAAATCGGTAGATTTTATTGAACTGAACATAATTATACGGATGAGTATAAACTCTCATGCGAAGTTTTCGAGAAAAAAATATTTTCGAAACCTAAAATTTGACGCTGCACAATAACGGCGCCATCTATTAATATAAAACTATTATTGAAATGAAACATTTGAATTTAACGTCCCACGATTATATGTCCTTTATTCTAAAGATGACGAATGATTAAGGCAAGTGAATGATAATGGAATATTTGGTGGAATCAGAATGTGGGAGGAAACATGAGTACCTCGAGAAAACCCATGGACCCGACGTTGTCCACCACAATCTTATTTGGCCGGGAATCGAACCAGATACCCCACGAACCAGAGGTAAGCTCTACCACTGAGCTACCGTGCCTCCCGTCCAGGGGCGAATCCAGGATGGACTTCTGGTTGGCGGTGGGTTGTAATACTGTTACTTAGAGCTAATTTTAAGAGCTCCAAACTATGGGATGGGTTTTATTTATATAAAATAAGAAAGTTTCCTCTTCTGGGGGGGGGGCAATCGCCCCGCCTTGGATCCACCACTGCTCCCCTCACAACTAATACTGAAGTATTACATTAATTATTTATTTCATCATAACACGCGAAATTGCCGTATGTGGTATGAATGGTGAGATATAATCAAAAATCATTATACATTTAAATTTTAATTTCCGTTTAACAATAATGTTGTTCAAAGATGATACTCAATCGATAGATGTAGTCAAGCTGAACAAAATGACTTGCCTGCCAATAAATTCTCATGTGTTGTTTTAGAGAACATCAAGAAAATTCATTTTTATGGCACTACAAAAGTATATTGTTTGTTGCCAATGCAGCTACGGTTTCTATTCTGCTGGAATATATCCTTAATTTGTGTATTTTGTATGCGTAAAAGATATCCACTGTTAAGTACCAGATTGTATCTGTTTTTATTTTCAGTTTTCCTAACAGTGACACAGACAATGCTAACAGTGACAAACATACCCCTAACAGTGACATAAAATGCTGAAAGTGACGCACATAATGTTAACAGTGACAAACATACCCCTAACAGTGACATAAAATGCTGAAAGTGACGCACATTATGCTAACAATGACAAACATACTCCTAACAGTGACATAAAATGCTGAAAGTGACCCACATAATGCTAACAGTGACAAACATACTCCTAACAATGACATAACATGCTGAAAGTAACGCACATTATGCTAACCGTAACACAAATACTCCTAATAGTGACACACACACAATGCTAAAAGTGACGCACATAAAAACTGCTTGTAATTCAGAGCGTTTCGTACATCCAGTTGTAAGGCAAAGGGCAAATGGTTGATCATCTGCCATTCGATACAAGAATTTGTAGTTTGTTTATACAACGATAACTTACGTGAAGTTCCTCTTATTCTTTCAGTATGTCAGGGGGTTTTCTAAATTAGACACTCGTTTAGTGTTGAAATCGCTCAAGACTATATATTTAAGAGCCTGACACTAAAAGTAATACAAAATTTACCATTTTTCTTTCGTTTGGTTTTCATAATTGAAAGGAGATAATGAAATGCAACTTACCACAATCATAGATAATGTTATTGTACAACAGAAAATATGAACCTGAAGAATTTTCAGTGTTGCCTAGTGATGAGCGCAAGAGTCTTGGTCTTTCAGTTTTTGCAAGAGTCTCGCATACAAGACCAAGACCAAGACCAAGACCAAGACCAAGACCAGGAATATATATGGAAGACCAAGACCAAGACCATACCTACAAGATCAAGACTTTTGCGCAAGGGTCTTATTCAAGTACTGGCACTGCTTGATATTTTAAAGAATGTAAAAAAGAAGGGCATGGATTTCCTGGCTTCAATAACAATGCTGTTGAAGTTAATGTGTTCCCAGTAGTTTATGCAATCCGTGTGAGTTGATCTGCCCCTGTAGCATACAGCTACAGTATGTCGTTTTCTGAATCGGTTGTTCGTGTTTTCTGTAGATATTGCTCGTTTTCAAGCCATACATGTATCATCTTGCGCCATGTGAGTTTTTTCGGTGGACAAACACCGTGTGCGTGTATTTTCCCGGCGTTTTTTCCGTTTCCTCCTACTTTCTTCATTCCACCATTTCAGTCATATTTCATCATCACCGTCTCCCTTGGCCTCGGTGCATAATCGTGGGACGTTAAACTAGATACTTCATTTCATTTCAAAGCATATTAGTGGTGTTCTTCCAAAGCTAAAGAGAAATGTAGTATTGAACATCGGTAATTCCGTACACCATAGGAGCCGTCTACATGGGTATGGCTTTTACTCCGATGCTCAAGCATACGTTGGAAATTTTTAATGTGTGCTCATAAAATAAATATCGAAATAACATTTTCATGACATTGACAGAAACTTAGTGCATGTGACCGCAAGTTTGATTTCATGAGCGTGTGCTTATACGTTGAATAGTTGTATATCAGTATAACTTTTAGCCTCCTTAGGTATTTCGCTCAATCCTCGATGTGCCGTATAACATTGTACTACAACAATAAATCTATATTATAAAATTGAAAATGATTGTGTTTGTGACTCCTAATCTCTTGAACCACCCGACCGAACTCGATCAAATTTTCAACATAGATGAAGTTCAGGCCTGGGACGATTTTTATCATTTTATTTTGACGGTGCAACGTAGGTGAGGGGGAGGAGGGAATATATGTAATATATATATATATATATATATATATATATATATATATATATATATATATATATATATATATATATATATATATATATATATATATATATATATATATATATAAGTGACTGACTTTGTGACTTCATCACGCTTAAACCACCCGACCGACCTTAATAAAATGTTCACCATAGATGGGGTTCGGACTTGGGGTAGTTTTTATCATATCATTTTGACGGTAGAACTTAGGAGAGGGGGAGAGGATGGAAAAATGTACAATAATAAATAAAATTTAATAACTCTTGAACCACCAGACCGATCTTGATCACATTTTCAACATAGATGAGGTTCGAACCTGAGATGGTTTCTGTCATATCACTTTGACGGTACAGTTTAGGGTAGGGGGAGGGGAAAGATATTTTAAAATGATCGAAAATTACCTATATTAAAGTGGAATCTATAGTTTTGTGGATCGCTGAGATAAACAGTAACACTTCCGATGCTGTTTCAATCCAAATTCAGCCCCGTAGCTTGTAGGAGGTAAGGGGAGAAATATAAAAATGATCGAAAATGACGAATATTAGTGTCGAATCTATAGTTTTCGAGGTCGCTGGCTTGAATACTGACACTTCCGATACCGTTTACAACCAAATTCAGCCTCGTAACTTGGGGCAGGAGGAGATATATAAGTTTATTGAAAGTGACCGATATTAGTAACGAATCCATAGTTTTCGGGGTCTCTGAGACGAACGGTGACACTTCTGATGCTGTTTAAATCCAAATTCAGCCCCGCAACTTGGGGAGGAGGAGGGCAGAGAAATATAAAAATCGTCGAAAATGACCGATATCAGAGAGCGCTTTAGTAATAGTAAAAAGTGACTAACGAAATATATTATTATTATTATTAGTTTAACCCAACGAAGTGGGTAATTGATGCTAGCATTCCATAATCACAAGTGAGACTTTGGGAGTGGAGAGAGCGTGCTGTTAGATATTTCCCGCCATTTCGTCAGTACCGTTCATGATGTCGGAGCAACAGGTGCACTCCTCCACTGTGCAACGCACAATTATAAAATTTCTTGCTCGTAAAGGAGTTACAGCGGCAGAAATTTGCCAGAGATTGACTGCACAGTTCGGAATCAACCCTTGTCAAGGACGCGTGTGTATGCCTGGCATAAAAAATTCAAGGAAGGACGAGAACGTGTGGAAAATAAGCAACACGATCGCCGTCTTCGGACCAGCATCACGGACGAAAACATTCGTGTGGTTAAAGACATTATTGACGACGATCGACGAGAAACTTTTTACATGAGCGACGCAAAATAAGTGCTGAATACTACTGTGAGCTGTTGAACAAGGCGAGAGTTACATATCGTCGCAAAAGACTAGACCAATCGATTCGACAGATCCTCCTCCTGCACGACAATGCGCGACCCCATACTACAGCTTGAACTGTCTCGAAGCTATAGGAAATGCACTGGACTACACTTGAACATCCTCCTTACATCCCGGACTTATCGCTCTGCGATTTCCATTTGTTCGGACGGCTTAAAGAAGCTCTAGGAGGGCAACGATTTGAAGATGATGAGAGTGTGGAAGAGTTCGTGCGCAACTGGCTGGTGACACGACCCTGTTCTTTTTACGATAAGGACATCAAAAAGCTGCCCATACGCTAGGACAAATGCATTTCCAAAGGATGAAACTATGTGGAAAAATAAATTGTAAGTGCCTTGTGGTATTCAATAAATGAATTCGGAAACAGTAACTTGAATCACATTTTCCATTTAGATAATAAATAATTCTGAAATATAATATTACTTGTCAATAAGAGTGAAACAAATAGTTATATCGTACTTTTATAAAATAGGACACGACATACATATTTAGTCCGAGTCTTTTTTTCGTTCAAATGATCAGAGCGGAAAGTCTGGACCGTTGTTATACGGGTTCCGTTGTCATGGTAACGCAACTGGTAGTGGAGACTGGAGAATTTGATATCCTATTTAAGGGTAAACATCACCCGATGGGAGGGAAATATTTTCCTGTTCCAGAAATATAGATTGTTTTTCTCCTCTCACAGGCTACATTAACTCTGGGTGCCGTCTTGTCTGACTCTAGGGATTTCAATCTTTATTGGAACACTTAAACATCTCTTAATGGAAGTATGCTTAATTCAGTATTTGATTGACTCCTGGTAATAAATTAGGTCGCTTTTACGTATATCACTTCACTGTGTGATGGCTAAAGACAGGATATTAGGCTAAATGCATATTTCTTGATATTAGAGATATGATAACTAGTATAATTTTCCCAATTGCGGGAACAAGCTGTCCTTCTTTGATTTTTTAAAGATTAAAGATGTTACGGACGGATGGGCCATAACTCAGGAAAAAAAAGCCTGCAAACAATAATAGAGGGCAAGTCAAAATGATGGACCCGATTTCAGAAAGTTATTCTGTGAAATGAAATCTTTAAGTTTTACGTCCCATGGTTATGCCGGTTAGGCTAAAGGAGACGGTGATGATGAGAGATGAATGAAATGGTGGAATGAAGAAAGTGGGAGGAAACGGGAGAACCCCGAGAAAACCCATGAGCACGGTGTTTGCCCACCACAAAGTTCACACGGCGCGAGTTGGGATCGAACCAAGGATCCCAAGCACCGGAGGTGAACGCTCTACCACTGAGCCACCGCGTCCCCTGAGATAAGCTATCGACTTGATGTGTGCCGTCTTATACAAGGTGCTCACATAGTACACTTGTGGCATGTTTGAAGAAAACCTTGAAAGTTAACCTTTCGAGGTGCATGTCTCACAATAGCATATTATTATTAGATTTCACAGAACAAATTTCCTAAAATTGGGTCCATCATTTTGACTTGCCCTGTACAGTATTTCACACGCTTGTACAGCGTGCCATGGTTAACTATTATGTTAAGTTTAATTCTGAACAAGTAAGCTGATTAAGCTGAGTTGATTTTTAAGGAGTTTGGTGGTTTACCCTCCGTCTGGGAGACAATGAACTACTCGTTGGATCACCACAAATTTTGGCCAAGATGTAGAGGATCAAACGTTAGGAAACGAGCTCGTTGATGGAGGTAATATCCAAACCGGAAGTGGTAGAAATAAACAATTTCCGGTTTTAACTCTGATCACTATAGAACAAAAACGGTGATAGATAGCGAGAAGCGGTTTCCTGTAATCGATTAAGCGTCTCAAGAATGCATTTCATATCCATCCTTAACGTTCTACTAAAACCGGAAGTGATAGAAATCTACTACAACTTCCGGTTTCAATATTGATCTACACGGAGTAATTAAACGATAAGTGATAGCGAGAAGTGGTTCTTTAAAATCAATTCGGAATTTTAAGAATACGTATCAAAGTCTCTATTTGCCTTGTATTCAAACCGGAAGCTGCATAAATCAAAGACTTCTGGTTTTAACATCGATCAATACAGAGTAAAAATGGCATATAATACGATTAGATAGGAAGAATCTATTTTCTACAATCAAATTAAGCGTCCCAGCCGAAACAAGCCACAGAGTTTGTGAGGGGGCATGAATATGTTAGAGGGGCCAAATCATTAAAAATTCTCTTATTTTTAAATTGTGTATTTTGTATTAATACACCAGCATTTTGTATTGAGGTCTGGAGGAGCCACGGACAGTTTAGGAGGGGCAGGCCCCCCTAGCCCTCCTCTGGTTGCGGATCTGCCAAGAACATATTACATCTCCACTCTAATCTTTCTACTAAAACCGGAACCATCTATAACTTACGGATTAAATATAGTAGAGAAAATAACACGCCATCCAAATCAAACTCCTTCGCGTGGGATACACATGACGTGACACTATTGCTTGATTTGTCCCAAAATGTCGGCAACCTTGACCTTAACGCTTGCGTAACAGGTCAAGTTCTAACATGCCAAACTTCATCCTCATCGGGAGTTCGGTTCATACCATAATTGATACAGTATCTCGTTAATCACAAACTACAAAAGTATGGTCAAGCGTAATCTGATACCGCCGAAACTAAACACATTCGGCAAATGTAGCTAAATATGCTTTAAAGCAGTCTGTGGCTAAAGAAAGAACTGTCAAAGATACTGTAGTATATGCTACGGAGTGGTGAAGTAACGGGCGAGGGTCTTCTGGCCATAAATTGCCTAGAGCCGCAAGATGCCTAAATCCGCCCCTGCAGCTTAATGAGATGTATCAATTACGTCTCTCATATTTGGAAAATGAAATCTTTAAGTTTTACATCCCACGGTTATGCCGGTTAGGCTAAAGGAGACAGTGATTATGAGAAATGGATGAAATGAAGAAAGTGGGAGGAAACGGGAGAACCCCGAGAAAACCCACGAGCACGATGTTTGTCCACCACAAAGTTCACACGGCGAAAGCTGGAATCGAACCAGGGATCCCAAGCACCGGAGGCAAACGCTCTACCACTGAGCCACTGCGCCGCCCGTGGACATTTTATAATATTTGAACGTTTTATAATTCGTTAAACGCTGATAATATTGCAGAAAGGAATTAAAATGTTGGAAATTTACCAAGTATTGTGAGGATTAATTTCTCCGGGCTTCCTCCTGAACTCATTGCTGCTCATACCCTCTCTTTTATCCACATTCTACTGTTGTTTTTCGGGTAGTAGGTTTACTAAGGTAATATTAACTAATCAGCTGACCTTTAAAAAGCCTCCACTCTGCATGAGCATGACAAATTCATCAACACACATGACGTCACAAGGTTTGTTATAAAATGAGGAAGTTAAAAAAATAAAAGAGGAAAAAAAGAGGAAGAGTTTTGATTAACTGTCTGGTGTCAGCATTTTAGACTACGCCCACTCTGCAGAAGGTCGATTCACGCCAAGTATATGAGACGCTAAATATAAGCGGTATGTAAATAAATAAAATAAAAAAAAGAAAAGCTAATTTCAGCTGCTTCCTTACGTTATTCTTAAAAATAAAACAATGTGATTTTCTGTGGTACAATTCTATAATTATCATTGCTATTAATACAGTCAGTTATATTGGAATTAAAACGAAATTAGGCTGAAAATGATGATGATTGATGAAAGTGGACGGACTGGTGGAATGACAGTGTGGGAGTAAAGATAACTCCGTCAGACACAATGCTGTCCACAGCAAACTCTCATGGCCTGAGATTGAACCAGAAACACTTCGCATCAGAGGTAAGCGTACTCCCATTGGGCCACCGGGTCCCTGAAATTAACACACACTTCGAATAAATTATCAAATAAGAGTTATTATATACTAACACTATCCGGATAATCGATGCACTGAGCCCGTCTTGGATCTAATGTCCAGTAGAATGAACAGCAGGCGTAGCCCGCTCTTTTTTGCCTTACATTTTTATTCCAAACTAGCAAAGTACCCGTTCTTCGCACGGAGAGAATACGTTTCATTTTGAACATAAAGGGGTGAATTTAGATTTAAACGGCATCAGAAGTCTCACTGTTCGTGTCAGCGACCCACAAAACTATGGATTCGACACTAATATTGGTCATTTTCGATCATTTTTATATATCTTTCCCCCTTATTCTCCCCTAAGTTGCACCGTCGAAGTGAAATGATAAAAACCATCCCAGGCCCGAATCTCACCTATGTGGAAAATTTGATCGAGATCGGTCGGGTGGTTCAAGAGATATTAAGTCAAAAACGTAGTTACTTTTATTTTTATGTATTTTATATATACACCTCCTTCCCCCTCCCTTAAGTTGCACCGTCAAAGTGAAATGATAAAAGCCATCTCAGGCCCGAACCTCGCACTGGTTATATTCGCAGCGTGTAACCTTGCATATTTGTTGACACTAGATACTTTGTTTAAATTTGAGCTGCTAGATAGTACGGATACATTTCTTGTCATAGGGGGAGCTTATTTGGACACGTGTCGTGTTCACGTTTATGCTGTTTACAATGGAATATATACAGTATATTCAATTCTTAAGATATTTGCAAGAATTATCCACCTATTATTTACCGTCAAAACCTATATAATAAGTTCTAATACAACGTCGGTTTTTTTTTTTTTTTTTTTCAAAAATTGTTACTGAAAAAGATTTTCTAATGATACAAGTTAACGTTGGACAGCACCATCATAGTGTCCAATGCTATTCAAGATTTTTTGAACTCACAATACTTTTAATTTTCGACTCTTTAATTTCACTTTTTTTTTAAAAGATAATTTACAATAAGTGTTTTGATACTATTTGTGGATTTCAGTGTTATTACTGACTTAACATCAGTGTCAGATTGCCGACTAGGCAAGCAAGACAAACTGCTTAGCAGAACTTGGGGTACAAAATCATGGGATCAGTCATTTTTCTAAATTATTATTGTAACGTTTGACAACTAATATTACAGAAATATAGACTCTTACCTCATCTGTAATTTCAGAGAGTTAGTTTTAAAAAAAAATTAATAGTTGTGGAGAAAATTATATATTAGACTTACTGCAAATGCTATTTTGCAAAGAGGAGATAGGATGACGGAATGATAGGATGATATTTATGAGACATGGAGGAATCGCACTATTAGCTATAGAGAAGACGGTAAAAGAAAAATATCCAGAAGGCTGAGCCGCGATTGAATAAAAATGTGGAAAAATAATACAAAATGTAGGGAAGGAAGACTAGAAAAAATAGGAGTAAAGAAATGAAAACTAGAAAAGACTGATTCAAGATAGGGAGGAATGAAAAACTACGTTAAACCAATTGAAGAATTGCTCGTCCAAGAAGAAGAAGAATGAACTGAATGATCCGTAGTACAATGATGACATAAAGTCTACTTAAAGTACGATCTGCCTTGTTTAACCATACAGTTATTATAACGAATGAATTAAAACAGGTAGTTAACTAGTAATTCAGTGAGTGTATCACGTATAATTTTATTCTATTACGTGGGCGTGCAACGGCTTTCATAATCAAACAATGTTTCTGAATTGGCGGGAATATTTCTCCTTCATTGCTAACGCATATTATTCCTTTTCCTTTATTTCATTACTTGTATCCGGTTTACTCAAGGGAGAGGAAAACTATTATATTCTATTCGCCATGTGGGAGGAGTAGATTTCCATTGCTTTAGCTGACAAAACAATACAAACATCTATTTTGTGACGAGATCTGTTGCAATGCATATACGGAAGTTAATTTGTCTTCAACAGTTATACAGAGTCAGAGCGTGATGAGTTTCAGTAGTACTTTTACTATGTAAAATGTTTGTTCGTGCAGGTTCAAATCACGTTGTTGCTATTCTAAAGTATCTAACAGGTACTAGTTAGTATCTGTACTTAATCTATACAAAATCTGGGTAACATCATGACTACATGGTTAGCTATTCTCACATTCTGTGTGGGAAACCCGGGTTCGACTCTCAGAGACCAAATAGTTTGGGTTTAACGTAAAGCTGTAGATTCTATAGTGATCGCAACGAGTCGTGAAGCTTGACCTAGATTCACCAATTTAACCACCCAATTGAAAGCAAGGGTGTGTACGGGTGGTCAACCCCCATACATAAAATTTTGTGAATGTCGTCTCGCGCGCTCTATGGTTAACTGATGCTACGTGCAGTGTTGTCGGATTGCTGCCAAGTTTCGTTTTGCTTATCTGTTTTTTGGTGTTCTTTCATATTTATTATTATTATTATAGTTACCGTTTAATTCGAATAATTGTTGATGTTCGTATTGTAGTTCTTTAAATGCTGTTTTTTTTCTCGTTCGTTTACCATATCCTCTAAGTTTGGCAACGTTGTTGGTGCATTTTTGTTACTTCACTATTTCTCAAGTGCATTCGGAAGGCAGCTCCATGAATCATACAGGATTCCTTCGATGCATCACGCAAGAGGGAAAGGAATTCTACGATTCATGTAGAGCCCAGGTTCAACGAATTATCGCGGTTACTATAGTTTCACATACTCTCGGTGATGAAAGGGGGTGTTTAAGGGTACGTTCCCCTTGCCCCCGAAGGTTCACGACGCTTATCCTTAAATTCTCCTACGATACCTCTCGAAAATGTTATATATACCTTTGATCTTTCTCACTGGTTTTGATCTACTAGTAATTACTCTTCAAGGCGGAGTAATTTCTTGATTTAATTGTGGCCTTATATTTTTATACACTTTTTATACAATGTATAAATTTACATTTTTCGCTCTCCTCGAAAATTTCAACAACCTACATTAAGTCATTACTGTCTTAGAGCCCTTTCTCATTATCTGGCGAACTGTTTTGTACGGCGACGGCAAATTGCTGGACAAGGTAGAAAGACATTGCAAGCAATGGAGCTCTTCACATGCGCAGCAGTCGCCGTCCATTTACACGGCGAGCAAAAACAGCCGGATCTCCCTGCTATTATACTTACCGGTATAGCTTCATTATACAGATACTTGCTTTCCTCATCAACACTTTTCCTTCAGTAAAGCAGTATTTACGAAGAAGAAAATTCTATTTCGTGTCTTTTCGAGAAAAATAAAATGTTTCATGTGGGAGTGTTGGACTTAATGCAGCAGAAATATGAACACTACGCAAAAGCGACGAAAGACAACCAAGTGCTTTCAAATGAGGTTGTGAAGAAGAATGGAGAAAATCTGGGTCGAACGGTAAACCAATGAAAAAGTATTAGAATTAGCACGGAAGAACAGAATAATTTTAGGTATTAGTTAAAACAGAAATAGATACTGGTTAGCACATTGTCTGGGAAGGAACAGCATCATGGGAGACGTGATAGAAGGTAGAAGGGAAAAGAGGGAGGAGGAGCATGAGCCTACAATTGATGAACGCTATTTAAAAAAGGAAAATTGCTGCATGAAGACGAAAAGGTTAACTAGGAACTATGATGCATAGAAGCTTTCTTAGTTTTCGGCCAGTGCGCTAACAAGAATGGTAGAATATCTATGATCATCAGAATGAATATTAGGACTGAATACGAGACACTGATTGAGGCCTCCTGTTACACCTTAGGTCCATGTTTCATGCAGCCTCTGAGCTGAAAAGATCACTAAACTGCTACCCAACCAACCAAGAGTTGAGGACTTCTCGTCTCGGAAAGCAGTCATAAAATTTGTCTCGTCACGAGCAATATATGTTTATATTTAAGGCATATTTGGAAACATTAACGAAAAATTTAACGATAAAAATTTAAAATTAAGGTAAACAAAAAATTAATTAATTAAATGGAGAATTAATCTGAGAAAAAAGTAACGTTTGAAATAAAAATTAACTTGTAAATTAATCAACAAAAATTAAAATAAAATATTGCAATTTTCATTATTTTGTAATGAGAATTGTCTTGAGTTGTAAAAGTTAACGTAAAATTTTAATTGATAAAAATGCATGGAAAAGTTAATCAATTATTATGAAGAATATTTATTGTTTTCAAATGATACTGATAATTAAAAAAAATAGTCATGAAATTAAGGAAAACAATGAAAATTAATAAAAAAAAATATTTGTGCATCTATTAGTTCTACGAGGAACACACCTTTTAGAATATATGCACACACAAAAAATGTTACAGAATACTCATTTCATTTGATTTTCGAATTTTTTAAAACGATTATCAATTAAATATTAACTCTTGCAAAAGTTTATTCATTCAATTAAAAAAAAAACATAATTTTTCACTTATTAATTGAATCGTTAAGTTTTTAACTGGTTAATTATAAGCGTGCAATTGACTGGCCGCTTCCTTATCTCTTATCTCGTCACAGGGGTAACAGTGGATATGAAAAGGCACGGGGACGCAACTCAGCGGTACAACGTCACGTCGTTCCCCCTGCCTATCTTTGCCCATTGTAATTTTTAAGAAACTGGGGGAAGCTGTACATATTTTTTCGAAGTAGGGGTACGGCGTTCCCCCGCGTTCACCCTAACTTTTACCCCCTGTCTCGTCACGAAATGTATGGCTCGTACGCAAAGTGCGAAATCCCGGTAGGAAGGAAGAATTCCCTCCTGCCCTCACTTAATATTTCTGGAACAAAATTCCCCAACTAAGCTCACTATTGTCAGAAGTTTTCATATTAATTACAATACTTCACATACAAGCAATTAACAAGTGATTGACATTAATTAACAGGAGAACTAGTTTTTAGCGGTATCCCTAATCTTACATAGTTTAATAATGATGTTCAAATGTGTGAGCGCTCCATATCAAAATTATCCACTGTGGTCTTTTCTTTTTCTTCCTTCCTTTCTTTCTTTTTTAATATACAAGATACCGTGATTTCTTATGGTGTCAGGCAGATTCTTAACAGAAGACGTGTAAATACTATTTTAAATCTAATTTAAGAGCCGTGCTTTTCTAGTTTTTAAGAGCACATAACTACTGTATCATACTTTTCGTTAACTGAACCATTTCAAACCTTCGTTACTATTTTAAAATTGCTTATATCCAAGAGTTAACAAAATGTGTGGCAATAACAACTCCCACCAAACGAGTTGATTTTTTTTTCTACAATCTTGTCAGAAATAGAACAGACATTCGAACATTTGTTACGCTAGGAAAGACAGCCAAAACTTCCCTCAGAGAAATGTTGTCAATACGCAGACGTTTCCTTCCTTTCAGTTTAAAAATATACTGTGCTTACAATATTTCCGCAATTGAAGATCGAGGCAGTGTAGGCACACTGATTAAGGAATGGAGGCAACATCAGAGGGTATCGATGAGAATGTAGCTAGAATGTGACGTCCTCTTCATTATTTTTAGATGGAATAACAAGGTGATAATATAAAGGATTCATAATGTCTATATATAATATAAAATATTAAATCTCAAATGTATTAATACGTTTAGTGAAGAAAAACAAGAAATATACTCTATACACAAAAAGTTAATATTTATTTTAGATATCTGATAAATCAAAATAAATTACATACTTGATAATTAATGTGACAGTAAGATATAATAAATTGAATTTCAATGTATGATACTTAAAGGTGACCTTGTCCGGGAGACCATCCGTATGGGCAATAAACATCTTTGTTTTCGTAAATGTAACGTTGCACTTTTAAGGGTAGTAAAGTTTTCATATACCTGCAAAGATTCTTCCATTTTCAGAATCTGCATTTTTCCCCTCGTATTCTCAGTTGACAACTAATATGGAGCACTGGATCTTTTGCACCAAAAGCTTGATGGCTAGCAAGAAGTTTCAAATCTCTGTGATCCAAGAACTGAAATAACCCGTTTGAAAAATCTTAGCTTTTATACTGTTCCTCACCGTGTTTGTATGAATTTCCTTTCATGCTGGTCACGTAAGCTTGAATCCAAAATAGGACATCCGTTTTTCTCTTCTAAATGTTGTCCTTCTATTTCCATAAAGGCTAAATGAATATTTGCTACCAAAAAATATTAGAAGAGACTTAAAAAAAAAATCTTTTCACACTATAATACGAAATAACATCACAAAAGCTAAGTTAAAAATTGTAACTTCTTTATATCTACGTTTGAGTAGTAATTTTTTAACCAGTCATGAAGGGTTTTTAAAATGGTATCAGGCAGTGGCGTATTTAAGAAGGGGCTTCCGGGCTTAATCCCCCCGAAATTGTATTTACTATATCAAAGTAAATGAAATATCTTGCAGAATTTTCACATTGCCAGGAAGAAAGTTAGCCAACCCCCAAATAAAATCGTAAATACGCCACTGGTATCAGGTTTGGATATTCCACGAACCATCGAAAGCATTGCTAGATTGGTGACCAAACTAATTTTTAACTATTTTCCAACCTAACTTATTTCATACACTCCATCTCCCGCTATTTATTTATCCCCGTAGATATTCTGTCCTCCCCTCCTAACGATCTGAATTTTCTCGTTACGTCCAAGCAATATTACGAATTTCCATATGTAACAGAAAATTCCTCGAACTCCATGAGTCTTTATTATTATATAAATCACTTGAAGAGTAAAATATATTGTGTGTTGAATTTTTGCTGACCACTTTCAGCATTTTCATATATAAGGGTGTTCAAATTCAAAAACAAAACCAACAAACTTGACGAAATGATTCCACACACGAAACCATTTCTTTTAAACATACAAAACAATGTGGATCCAGAAATGCATCAACTCTGTCATAGACAGCCAAAAATTGGTCGGAACGGTAAGATAAAGCGTCATATCTTAAGAATCAAATATCGGAACGGGTAAAAAGACTTATTTATTATTTTGAACTGTAGATTCCGTTAATATGCCGTTAGATGTGGAGAAAGAGTTACTACAGTCTTAACCTCGAAGCACAGAACGAAATTCATTAGATCTTCTACTAACGTAAGGAAAAATGATAAATCATGAACTGTCAACAGGTATACATACCATATCCATTGGATTATTAGTAGAATCAACAGATCAAACTAATCACTATGTTTTTTTTTTTACCCGACCCTGTTTCGACATTTCGTTATCGAATTATGGCACTTTTTGTAGTGTTCCGACCAATTTTGGGAGGGCTCCCGAATTTATACATTTGTGCACCCCAGGTTGGACTATATTATTCATATTTTTGTTTGAGTAAACTATCTTCCAAAGTTCGTTGATGATATTTTCGAACACCCTGTATTTTTTTTTTTTTTTTTGTAAGCAGCAAAACTAGCAAATTAGGTTAGAGAATAGGGTTAGGATTAAGAATTAGATATCTGGGCTTTCAACATCTATGATCATGTTAGCCCATCACTCATATGAGGAATGACGTCCGTCGGTGATCACACTCCCCAGGGAGTTGGAAAGGAGGATAGGAATAAGGAAGTGACCTGGGACCATTATGTTAGTTACCATTCCGGCATTTGCCTGGTATGAATGAAGAAAACCCAGGAAAAAAACTCAGTCAGGATAACTGGCCTGAAAAAGCTATTACACCTTTCCGACTGAGTGTCCCCACCGGGAATCGAAACCGGGACCGCTTGCGCCAAGGGCAAGAGTGTTAGCGACTGCACTACGCGGGGCCACTAGGTTAGAAAATAGACAAAGAGGGTTCGAATTTTGTATATCTAAAGACATATAAACAAGTAAGTAATTATTTAAGTAAATATTGAAAAATATTCTGAATGAATAGAGGATAATAGCAATTTTTCATGGCTTTGGTGCCCCCCCCCCAAAAAAAAAAAATACATGTAGAGGAATCCGAATATGTTAATTTGTTTGGTATTAAATTCCTGGTAAGTATGAAAGGAATGTAGGCACGCATAGTTGGCACATTTGAGTCCAACTTTCAGAAGACCAGTTAGTTCATTAAACTTTTACCCATGTCGTAATGCAGTCCTTTTTATTGAAATCCCGTGACAAAAGCAAGAGCTAGCTTCACCCCAGTTCAGTTGACCGATTTATTAAAACTAAGTTGCATGCAACCATCAGCTCATATGAATTGCAAATATCCTTATCTCTTCTTCAGATACAGAATCAGGGTGCATAACTATCTCACTTTTTTTTTTTTTCTATAAACTACCCTACAAGGAAACAACAAAGCACAGACAGCAGTTGAACACCAGTTGTATTTTTGTTTCCATATTAGATTGGTTGTAGCAAAAGAAAAAGAAAAGTATTCAGGTGGTCACGGAATATTAAGATATTGATTCTTGTTCTCTTCTATTAACGTAAGTTACACGCTCTTGAGATACCGCTAAGTGTTTCCAACATTAATATGAGAAAGGAAAGGAAAGATAACATCGCTGATAAATGAATGTGTTAGTCTTGAGAATGTATAATATACTACACGGAAAGCAGAACTCAGTTGCGTCCATTTTTCCTTGAATCTCATATTCAAACTCGCACTTGCTGCGACATCAGTAAAATTTGCGCTCAAGTGTTCAGATATTTTCCCCTTAAAACCTCGTTATGATGGTTTAGGATGCTCTTTCCCAACTGGTAGGGCGCCGCGGTGGCTCAGTGGTAGAGCGTTCACCTCTGCTGCTTGGGGTCCTGGGTTCGATCCCAGCCCACGCCAAGTGAACTTTGTGGTGGACAAACACCGTGTGCGTGGGTTCTCCCGTTTCCTCCCACTTTCTTCATTTCTCATAATCCTTTAGTCTAGCCGGCATAAGCGTGGGACGTAAAACTTAAAGATTTCATTTCATTTTCTTTCCCAATTGGTGTGTCACGCAGTCTTATCGCATGTATTCCAATATTTTATAACTTAGAAATAAATGTTATTTCATGTAGAAGCCCTAGACTTCATACTAAGAGAGTCACTTGACGTAACGGCCTCTTGTGGACCTGAGCCACTCCAACGCCATCTGTTAGCGATCGGCTGAACTACATCCACCTAGCGATGAACACGTGATCAGCATTCTGCGTCGCCCTGTCACTAACATGAATATCAGAAGCTTTCTAGCTCTAGTGACCGTCCCGTCAGGTCTTTCATTCACGTGACTCCCCAGTTTGCCTCACGACGCTGGGTGGACGCCGAATATCGGGAGACACCGGCCGAGAATCGAATCCGGGATCGCGTGGACGTGAGTCCAACGTTTTGACCATTAGGCTACAGTATCCCGCTCCTAAATGTAATTTTGTACGATACATGTAATTTTTACCATGAAGTCTTGAATAATAAGTTAAAATCAATCTTGAGACAAGGGTAAAAGTGAAGGGGAACGCGGGTTGACACCGTCCACCCACTTTCAGCAGATATCTTTGGCGTCCTCCTACTTTCCAAAAAAATTACAATGGGCAAAGATAGGCTCGGGGGACGGCGTGACGTTATGCGTGCCCCTACCTTTTCAGATCCACTTGTACCCCTGTCTTGAGACAGATTGTATCAGTAAACGCCTGCAACGGTAATAGCAATGTTTGATTCTGTATAGGGGTTCCCATACCCCCAGGGATTTTGGCATATTTTCACCCAATTACACAATTTTCACCCAAATTTATCATTATTTCCTCTAAACTTACCAGTTTGATTGTACCATTTCCAAGTGCCTAAAACACGCCTGTAGATGTTCCTGATTCTATATAGAAATTATTGTCTTAATACTATTATTATACTATTATTATTAATAAAAAAATAATATTAATACTGTTCCAATATCGAGGAAGTTCATTAAAGTGTCGTTAGTGAAACGAGTTAGGAAGCACTGGTCTTGTAGATCGATCTAGACTACCCTAAAACATTGGAAGCTTGGGAAATTGCCTAATTTAAGAAATACCAAACGCCCATGTGCACCTGAAGGGGAGGGCAGGGTGGGTCCCGAGTCTTTCGCCCTTCCCCCCCCCCCGACTCACGAAAATGTATTAAATTTCTTAAAATGTTATCAATGCAGTATAAATAAAAAAAACTACCAAACGTAATGTAGCAACCAGGGATTTGAGCTCCCACCCTCTAGAAAATTTTCTTCGGGCGCCCATGCAAACGCCAGCTTTGAATTTGTAAACCGGAATAAACCATGACAGTATCACCATTTAGAACGTAATACCTATAAAAGGGAGAACCTTTATAAGGGACCAAACATCAACCTTATTCACCCAAATAGAGTAATACTTGCGGTTGAGTGAATTTAAGCGTCTGGCGTAAAGTTCAAGCGAGAGGTTCAGATTTAGATTCAGATTCAGATTTAGGTTGACTCATATTTTTGAACATCAAGGACATGACGGTTTGAATCAACGCAACGGGATATTTGCGTTTTTATTTCAATCTGAAATTTGTATGGAAATAGTTTGCTGGTGGTTGTCAAGCGATTGCAATCAGTTTTCGGAAATAGAGAAGATAGGAGTGATGATAGTAAAAATGTACTTTTCTACGTTAGAACCTCTATGTCATTTGTTCAATGTTGCTGGATGTAGTTGCAGCGCTTCAGCAACTATAAACATAAACTACTATCTTGCTTTCAGCTTTTATTAGATGGATGTTCGAGAGATACAACAGTATTGTCTTCCGCTGAAGAGCGGAGTTTTACATGTTCGCTTCAAAAAGATTATTTTAGAGTAAAAGATAAGCAACTGCACAACCGTGCAACCTAACGCATCATCCACCACTGGTATTAGATCTTTATTGAGGTCCCTAGAATAGGGCACCCAGACGTATCATCTAGTTGAGACAGTCCCGGATCTGGGTACGCGGTGGGTCAGTGGTAGAGCGTTCACTTCCGGTTTTGGGGGTCCCTGGTTCGATCCCAGCTCGCATCGTCTGAACTTTGTGGTGGACAAACACCATGCTCGTGGGTTTTCTCGGGGTTCTCCCGTTTCCTCCCATTTTCTTCACTCCTCCATTTCATTCATTTCTCAATCACCGTCTCCTTTAGCCTAACCGGCCTAAACGTGGGACGTAAAACTGAAATATTTCATTTCATTTACAGTGCCGGATTTGTCTGTCAACCTAGAAATCCTTCAGGACTGTAGGTTTTCATCCAAAACACAAGTTAATACATTCGAGAGGTATTTTATTTATTAAATCCCGCTTTCATTAGTACAGAATTATGTAAACGTACTCAACTCTGATAGAAATAATCTACCCTGTGTCACCCTCTTTTGGTGAATGTTCACCTATCTAAATACTAAAATGCTTCATTTACATGTTTGTGATCAATTCCTTTCGACAATGAGATTTCGGAGTTCACAAGCTCTAGGAACGTTCGGTTTTCGCTGCTCGATTTTAAATTTTGTGTAGATTTGTCAGTTTGCATTGATTTTTTTTATAAAATAAAACGTGCCGATATTTTTCTATGCAATGGGGAGTCGCTTTGAACCCATAAAATTAATATTGTCGCAGTATCCTTGTGTTAGGTAACCAGTCAAGGAGCTACGTATAGCGGGTTGCCGGACACTGCAGGCACTTGGAAAAACCTATTTCATGCTGGCAAAACCCACATTGAGGCGTACTTGGTTAGGGTGTCACTTTTTGATAAACCTAAAGAAGGGTACACTTATCGAATATGTGCAAATCGCCAGTTCGTCATAGTTAAATTTGTACATTAGACAATTTATTAAGCATACTAGAAGGAATAAACATATATTTATGAATGAAAATACAAAAAATAAATAAATAAATAATAAATCAGAAACCCCCGAAATCTAACTCTTAGCCTTATCTTGTGGTTACATCAACAGAAGCTATGATTCATTAAACTGATAAAAGAATAACCTTATTGATAGTGATTTACTGTTGACGAAACGAAAAATGTTATATACGCGATATCTCGATAGTCATAAATAAATATCTCGGGTCGAAATTTACATATGTCACTAAGAATTTCTGTCGAATATTTTGTAAGTGTTTATAAGTGTTCTGCAGTATAATATGTCTGTCTTAGGCGTAATTCGGGACGCTTAAAACTTCCTTAAAATTCAGCATGTCCCGTTTAACTCGCATATTATATATATATATATGATATTATCTATCACTTTTCCACAAATTCATCCCAACACACATGTAGAGTATATATCAGAGCTACGTTTATGCTTGTCTATAGCAATCCACTCCCTTTATGAGTCCTCTCATCTTTCATTTGTGTCTGTATAGATATCGTGAGAAAATGGCAATGCAAGTTATGCCTGTGCTGTGTGTACAGAGCAGGTTCAGCAAGTTATTAATTTTAATATTTGAGACCGAAGCTAACGGATAGCTATGAATATAGCTACTATAAATAAATAAAAAAAAAATCCCAGATTTTTAGTCTACATAATGAAAAATGAAATGAAGTGAAAACTTTCAGTTTAACGTCCCACGACTATGACTTCTAGGCTAAGGAAGACGATGATTAAAGCAATTGAATGATTATGGAAGAGTTTGGTGGAATTGAAAAGTGTGAGGAAACGGGAGCACCCCGCAGAAAAAAACACAAATACGATCTTTATCCACTACAAATTTACTTGTCTGAGGATCAAATCAAGGACCTCAGACACCAGATGTAAACACTCTACCACTGAGCCACCGTGCCTCCTGACAAATGTAGAAGTACTACCCTAGAGTAGCATAAAGTTCCGATTTTGAAGCTTCAAAAAACCTGTTACTTCTGTATAACCTTCCGGAGATCCAGGATTTGATCAAGGTATTTCAAGTTTACGTGTCATTTGTCCATTGCAAAAGTATTGCCCATGAGACAAGACGAGACGAGACAAATTTCTTCTCTAGAAACATATAGGCAGTGGCGTATTTAAGGGAGGCTTCCGGGCTTAACCCCCCAAAATTGTATATACTATATTAAAGTAAATGAAATATCTTGCAGAATTTTTACATCTTCAGGAATAAAGATAGCGAAGCCCCTCCGAAACAAAATTGTAAATACGCCACTGCATATATATATACTTTTCAAGACTAGACATCGAACCTAGTCTCATGTGCAATACTAATTACAAAAGCATGCTAAAGTACCGTAAGTTTCATTGTACCCACTGCCATTTTTTTAAAGCTCCTATAAGCCCTACTCGCTTTCTTCGATCCGTATCTGTATAGTTACATATATCGACTTTCGTATACGAGGTAACAGAATACTGAAAAGATTTTAACAGCTACATTTATAAAAACGAAATAGCTAGAAATATAAAATGGATTCTGCATGATTCTACCTATATATATTCACCTAGGTACAATATATATTCACGAAAGTTTTTTTTTTTTTTTTGTTAAATAAGAATTCCTGTTCAATCCAATTTCCCAACCATGTGTTATAACGTGACGTGACTTGACTTTTTCGTAGCATTTAGCGATCACAACTCAGGGTCTATTTCTTTTCCTGTTCCACCCTGAACCCCTTCACTAAATCGATTTGGGTATTAGAAGTTCTTTTTCGTGGTGGCTTGTGTCTGACCTGTTCCAGACATCTCTCTCTCTCTTTTTTTCTCTCTCTCTCTCTTATTTTATTCTCTTTTTTAAACTATTTTTTGTCCTTCTTTTTAAAGGTGATCCACTACATTGTAGTCAATTTTCATGCAATAGAAGGAAAGCCCCCCACCATTACAAATCTTTGGAATTTAATCCTCTCTGGGCGGTTATAGGTCGTCTTAAAAATAGAAAGAGCCACGTGGAAGGACAATATCAGATTAAATCTTTCTACCTAACCAAAGTTCATCACATTCAATGTATGTTGATTCATGAAAACTCTTTTAGTTCATAATCTGAAACCGTACGGGGGGTTTATAAATAGTACGAGGGAGCCTTAGAAGCCATATCCTCTATTACACTGAAAAATTGTTACTGTAATACGTATTAGGCACTCAATTGCTTTCACTAATTAAAAATGTGGTCATAACACAGTAGTGACCTGCACGGGCCGAATTTTTCGGTCCGAGCCCAATCCAGCCCGAACGTACCTAGGCCCGGCCCAGCCCGGGCCCGAAAAGTTTTGGAGATTTTCGGCCCGAGCCCGGCCCGGCCCGGCCCGGCCCGATAAGTTTTTCAAAATTCTTGGCCCAAGCCCGGCCCAGGCCCGATAAATTTTATAAGTTTTTGGCCCGATCCCGGCCCGATATTTTTTTTTTTTAAAAATAGCTCGACCCCGAATCTTTCTCAAAATTTAGTACTAAATTTGACCTAACCCTCAGAAACATTTTCTAAACTTTGGTTCACAACTTGACGCTTGCCTTCCGAATGGTACCATTGCCTGCTAGAACTTTGCCTGTCATCGAGAGAACAAAAACTCCATTCCCTGTAACAAAAATCTAACTTAATTTATTTTTAGCATAAAGTGAAGATGGCAATATTGTTTAGCGACAGGCACCTTTTCTTGTCATATTTTGGGTTCAGTGAAGGTCAAGGTCAGAGCTCAATTTACCGCATAATGCCTGCAATCATCTATAGTGAAAGTGGAGCCGCTAAGCAATACAAACTGTAAATAGCTATTGCATTCTTTGTAACATTTTTCACGGACACACTTCTTCAACGTTTGGCTTTATTCCAATTATCGTTTAACAAAAGTCAATAATTATTAAAGAATTGCAATTGATCGGCCCCAGCCCGGCCCGACCTGAAGAGAAATCAGTGTCGGCCAGCCCAAGCCCGGCCCGGCCCAAAGAAATAACAGTGTCGGCCCGCCCAAGCCCGGCCCACGGGCCGGGCCGGGCTTCGGGCCTCGGACCGGGACCGGCCCGTGCAGGTCTCTATAACACAGCATAGCCAGAATGGCGCGGGTTAGAAACCGAATTCGCCCGTGTTAATCAAAATTGGTATAAAGTAAAGTCATTGTAGAGAAGTAGTGACGCCAGAGATATCCACACACTAGGAAAATTGAATGAAAATAGAAAAACAGCACAAAAATAGTACTTGTATTAAACGAACACAGCACAAAACTGGAGCTCGAGACAAATCAACTAACTCCGACGCTAGGATTACTCGAACTCTCATGAAAACTCTTATGCGACATGCTGAAAGATTCTTTAATACAGGGTGTCGTAAAAAATGTGGTATTTTGTAAGAGCGTTGTAAATAACGCATGCATATCATATGCAAAAACTGATTTGGTTTTGTTTGAGTTCTGTAAACTCTATGATTGCCGTATGATGAAGTGAATTCAACCTGTGAAGTCCACATTATCATGCAGTAATTTAACTAACTTGAAAGAGAATATTTTCAACACATTATCTTGTTTTACACAACCTTATTTGTTCAGCTTTGGAATGGAGTTAAAATCAGTTATCTTGTAAGGTTCCCAATGTTAATATTTTATATCAACTGGGATGGTTTAAGATATCAAATTGCTGTAAACGGCAAAATTAGTTTTCCTTCTATCGGAAATCAAGTACAACGAGTCTTCAGATGTAACACTCATAAGCGCCGACTATATGGGTGCTCCGAAGCTCAACCACCAAGTGGAGACTTTTAACGGTCCTAAACACACATGGGATTTTTCTGTCTCTTCCTTTCCTCAATATTGCAAATCATATTTGCAATAAAAAAAAATCAAGGTTAGAGATTTGTTCAGTACAAAGTTTGTGATCGGGGCAAAAATAAATAAATAAATAAATAAATAAATAAATAAATAAATAAAAATAAAATGTAAAAAATCCTTATACCTACGCCTTTCATTTTATTACAGTAATATTAAAGTAACCTGTGCCTCTTTGATGGTTGTTCATGTCTATCAGAATCACCTACCTACCTTAGTTTAAAAGATCATTCGTCTATTGGATCTATTAAAAAGAAATAGGGTGATTGATCCAGGAAGTACCGAAACATGAGCACCCATGGAAAAATTAAAAATCGGCGCCTCTGCACTTATTTAAACTTTTTTTTAAAAAAATAAATCTTACGAAAAAAAGTAAAATTTTCAATACTTTTAGCTGTGTTCCTATTTACTAGAAATGTGTTGTGTCATGATCATAACAATCGAAACTAAGCTATTTCAGACTTGAATTTCCTCGTTCGTGTCATTGGGATAGTACTGTTGTAAAGGTTTCCAAAATTTTGATGTCTGTGATACTGTAGCGTCCTTGTATTGTAAGTTTTAGTTCCACATATAAACTTGAAATAGGTGAATATAATATAATCTGACGTAGTGCCATTTGAAGAAAAATGTGAAGTTGGCAACATTGCACATTTGCTTGTATTGCACGAGTATGTCACAATTTCCCTCTATGCGAAGGAAAGTATTTGCTTCGAACAAAAATTCAGCATTTCTTTGTATATTAGTTTAAAAGTTACAAAAGGGTATCAAAGTAAGTAATCCACTCGTATATAAAATATTTCATCCTAACAATAAAGAGTGACTTCTGTATTTTATTTCATTTGGAAATCGTATTAGAGCTTATAAAGAATGCTGAATGCTGCATGTCATCTCATACCACGGACCCTGCACATATTAACGTGGATGGAATTCGAACTGTTCTTCCGCACCAAAGGAAAGCATATGACAATTTAGTCACAAAGGAAATCAAAACTGCAAATTCTTTTTTGATATTTAGCAAATAAAGTTTATTAAAAGTTATTGTCTAATATTTCAGTGGGGGCTTGAACCCCCTGACATGGTTTAGGTACTGAAAAATAGCGTTAAATTTAAAACAAACTAATATTTACATTAAGTTTTGAATCTTCCGGGAAAAGTCTACGATGTATCAGTGTTTATAGTGGTCGCAAGGAGCTGTGAAGCTGGAAATAGATCTACAATTTCAGCGCACAATAAGACATGAGGGTGTGTCGTGGGAGACCAGGGTTCGATTTCCAGCGGGACCTCATGTGGTTCGGATTCCACGTTAATCAGTAGGTTCACGTCTCATATAGCCTCGCTCCTGAACCTGATGTTAAAATCAACTCAACGCAACGAGGGTGTGTCCAGTCGTCAATCCCCATTAATGTGTCAGTGTCGTCTCTCCGGAGAACATCTCGTGAGTGTACAGTGTTGCCGGAAGTTTCATTTTGTTTGTTTTTGTTGTTACTGTTTTACATTTTTGCTGTTATTATTCTTATCGTATTTGAATAATTGTTAATCTTCGTGTTACAGTTCTTTAAGCGCTGTTCTTTAGTCTCTTTTTGCCACGCCTTCTAACTAGGGTGACCAAATCAAGTAGAAAAAAACGGGACACATTTTATTTTTTATAGGTTGCTCATCTAACTATATTTTTTAGCTTCTCCGTTCTTTCTTTTTGTCTCTCTCATAAAAAAGGGGGGCAAATTTACACTTTTTCGTTTTCAAACCTATTGGAAAGGTTGAGGAATTAATTAAATAACAACTAACTATCAGCAGCTAACAAAAAAAAAAAAGGAAAGAAAAAAAAGAAAATGAAAATATAAAATAATGAAATATTTGAAAACATTACTAAAATATATGAAACATTTATTTCTTCTCATGTTAGTTTTTTTTTTTTTTTTTTTTTTAATCTTCCTCGCTCCACTCGTTTATATTATTACTAACAAAGCCATTTGATCGAAAAGTAATCATTTATTTCAATACCTTTCTCCTTGAAGTAAGCTACACTATATTTTACCTGTTCCCAACTGGGGATGTCTTTCAACAGCATCCAGTTGAATATTGAAAAAGTAGAGAATGATACATTCCATTTCCATAGATGTTCAATGCAGGTTTCAAAAAACTCATTAACTGCAGTTTTGAAGTTGATTTAGTCTTGTTGCGTAATTTCATTCCATTTAAGAACGAATTTTAGGCCTACATTAAATGATATTTTATATCGGGTGTCAAAAAATTCCACCGACAAACTTTGGGAGGTAAATCCTCTCATACGAAGAAACAAAAAAGCTCAGTAAACATGGGTCCGGAAACGCGTTGTTTCGGAGATATAAGGCGCCGATACCGTGGGAAATGAATCTTCAAAGGCGTATATTTCAGAAACTATTCAACGTAGAGGGTGCGGTTTATAAACTCACCAACGAAGTCATACCTGCTCTTGTTAAACATGCATGTTTCATAATCTTGCAATGCCTGCGGAAGGGATTCCCCAAAGGAGCATAGGGATTCCCGGATAATCTGCCGAGTGAAGATGGCTCGAAAGGGGTATGGATGGACGACTTCCTCACCCGTTAACAGTACTTCCTGGTACCAAGACGATAACTCAAACGGATACAAAATAATGGACACTTGTATACCTGCTGTGTGGTTGCATAACCGCCACATACGGATGATGCCCAATAATGAATTTCGGAATATGAAGTACTGTGAATATGCAGTCAAAGGTTCGTAGTGAGGCACGTGCGGTGTTGCTACAGCATAACACGAATCAGAGTGCTTGAAATTGTGAAAACACTTGATGCAAAGGAAACCCCCAAATAGCACGATAGCGAATACAGTCAGCACATTTCCAGATATGCGTAATGTTTAGCAATGGCTACAAATATCGTTATGTCTAGTGAACTGAGTGAATGTCACTAATGAACGAGACCCAATGTTAAGTACATTACATGAATGATCTGATTAAATGTATAAGAGATTTCTGATTTGAAATCATATGCATTATCTTAATAAGTCTGCAACCATCCACCTGATTTGAATGGTACTTGTTCCTTTCAGTTGTTACATCGTTACGTGGATAAGCAAGGAAGCAACAGAAAGCAAGGTTGCACGTTGGCGCGCCGTGTCGCGGGGTCAATCCCCATTAAGAGTCCAAGCTTTGGACTCAACAACTAAGAGATGGATCGGATCGCATTTGAAACTTTGGGTCCCGTCTCCATATTGCGCCGCTGTTGAAAAGGGACGTTGAACATCTTAACAAATAAACAATCAAACAATAAACAATTGTTATAAACGTACAATTGAATGATACTGTAGTGCGCGAATGTGATATCTAAATGAATTGGTTTAGCTCGTTAAATTAAACGTAAGTCCTGCTACGGTTTCGTTTTCTCTTCGGGTACCCAAGCCGCTCGTGTTAACGGATTCCAAAATATGTAAAGAGAACAATAAACCACCTTCATATTTTATATCTTGTCTTTATTCCTCCATTTAAAGTTACATCAAGATTGTCTTCGTGTCCATTTTGTTAGGTCTATAAGGTGGGAACGTTATTATAAAATAATAATCATAACGTCATACTCTTCTCATGTTTATTTTTGCTTACAATGCAACTGGTGGAGCCTCAAATCTATACGCCTATTCCAATTTATCAACCACAGTAGATTAAGTGTAGAGAGAACCGGATACGATCATTGTGTTCAGTAGCCGATCTTGAAAGTAAAAACTGGCGGGAGAAGGGGTGTCAGTATTTTGCTATGTAAAATACGTAATTTGGACTGCGTTTTGGTATTTATGACATTAGTGATTTTCTAGTAACGCAGCAAAATTGGGGGACCAAGGCCCCCCGACCCCACCCTAGATTTGCCACTCTTTGTTCAACCATTCTGAGTGGCTTTCTTCAGTTTCACAAGTCGAATGCCAAGATGGTACCTCTATAAACGCTCTGGCCGCAAGATCGCCTGTGTTTGTGTCTGAACTTTAGTCGTCGGATGTCATTAACTCTCATAATGTAAACAGATTTAGTCTGCACTTAGGCCTACCGCTCACTGGCGACAAAACAGTTGCGCAACTATCTCGTCGCTGTCGCCTGCAGTCAGCAACTTCACGGAGACAAAACAGTTTTGTTGCCATACCCTCGCTCACTGGCGACGGCAACAGAAAAGTTGCCGAGCATTTGATATCACAATTTACATAATCGGCAACCGGAACAGTTCACATAATCGCTAGTTTCGAACATTAAAAAAAAACTACCGCCCATTCCAATGGTTAAATAAATAAATTTAAATAAACTTTCGAAGCTAGCGACAACAGGGGCGTTATTTCAGACTTCACTTGAGGGGGGGGGGGCAAGAGCACCATCGACATAAGACTTCCACGTTTTGTACTAGTATATTAGTAGACAATTGATTAAAGTATATGTATTCCTCAAACTCTTGGGGAGCAAATGCACCTCCTGCCTCCCCTAAATGACGTCCCTGAACGTCAATGAGTGACAAAAATAACAGCATTGTGTAAGCTAATACGAACGGGAACAATTATTTGAATCAAAAGATAACAAGAATAACGAAAATATAAAACGACTGGAAATAACTAACAGAACAAAACTAACAAAAGCGGCAATCCGACAACACTGTACAGTAACTGTACTCTCAATCTTCTATGTATAGCCATAAAATAAAAATTGGCTATCTTCGTTCTTCCCGCGTATTCTTCACGTTTTAAAATCGGCCATTTTTATACAGTACAGTTTTTTCTTTTTTATATTAGAAATGGAAAGAAACTTGAAAATGATAATTTTATCTGTATTTTTTTCTAGTTGTGGGAAATTAATAAAAGTAGTAGTGTGTAGTATGACAGCGATATGTCATTATCGAAGAATGTACCTACCTGTGTTTTTTTTCTTGGCTGGAAAGTTCATTCTAGTTTCCTATTACAGCGAAACACACTTCCTTCCATATTTTTTTCTTTAACGCTGAGCGTTTCTCTATATCAGCGTTTCCCAACCGGTGTGCCGCGGCACACTGGTGTGCCGCGAATGGACCGATGGTGTGCCGCGAGGAAATCGAAACAAAATTATTAATTCTATAGCAATCAAATTGCAAGACATACGAAAAAATGTATATTTTTGTATTTCACATTACTATGAATTTCTACCATGGAAAAAATTTCTGTAATTGTAATATATTATTCTACATCTATTACTATGTAGCAGACAGTATTTCTGCTCGTACACATTTCTACGGTTAGCTGCTATGTTACGCTTCAATTGAGAGTTATACTAACACCGAGAAATGAAAGCACTTGTACGGCACGCGTCAAGTGAACGTTCGTAGAACACTCATTCGCACGTAAATGACAGAACAACAGTTTATTCAACAGGTATGTTCTGACTTTGAAGTATCGCAAGCTGTGTGATTGCAATAATATGCACCGATTTTGGTAAAAACAGCAAAGTTAAAAGTATAAGACATTTGTTTGTTCGTTCGTTATTTAGTGATCTTCGTTCTTAGATAAAGGTTGGATACAGTTTTCGAAAAAGAAAGCGTATTTTTAAAAATCTGAGTTCTATATTTCATTGCAATTCTTTGCTATTTTAAAATTAGAATAGAAAAATCATCATAATGAATTAGCATAGGGGAAAACCAGTGATCAAGCTTTCATCTCTGTGAGAAGATGATCAGTAATCACAGAAAAGAATTACCATGGTATTTTATATTTGCAAATAATAATAATAATAATAATAATAATAATAATAATAATAATAATAATAATAATAATAATAATAATAATAATAATAATATCTATGATTGTGCCGCGAGAATTCAAGTTACACAGGTACATTTTTCGATAATGACATATCGCTGTCATACTACACACTACTACTTTTATTAATTTCCCACAACTAGAAAAAAAATACAGATAAAATTATCATTTTCAAGTTTCTTTCCATTTCTAATATAAAAAAGAAAAAACTGTAGTGTGCCGCAAGTTGAAAATGGTTGGGAAACGCTGCTCTATATCCTCAATTAATTTTTCATAGTCTTTATCACTAAAGACATGCTAGTCACTAATCAATGAATGTATGTTTCCATTGCGAACACTTCTTTTCACGCGCTACACATGGAACGAACTGTTACGTGAAAAAAAAAAAAAACTTGTAGAAAACATTTATTTTTTACCTTTCTATTTGGAGGTACCTCGGCAACTTTTCTGTCGCCGTCGCCTCAGTGAGCGGACTCCCATAAGACTCAATGCATTTTTAGATGTTGCGCAACTGTTCCGTCGCCGAGCTGTTGCCCTGCTGTCGCCCTGCTTGGCGACACCTCGGCAACTTTTCTGTCGCTGTCGCCTCAGTGAGCGGACTCCCATAAGACTCAATGCATTTAGCCAGAGCAACAAGATAGTTGCCCGACAAAATGTTGCCAGTGAGCGATAGGCCTTACATGCATACGCAGTCGTACTCTGTAGGGTATTGTCGACCTTGAAAAACAAAAACAACATTAATTATCATTTTACTGTGTTCAAGGAAATTGGTTTCTGGTCTTCTTTAAATATTAAAACATGTAAGAGGTATTTCAGTTTCACACGATAATTTTAACTGAGTCCAGAATATTCAACAAAAAGACATTGTCCTTGAAATAACAGTACATAGCGTTTGTCTTACGTCCAAAACTGTTTATAGGAACAAAAATACGATAGAAGAGATAAATTAAACATTGATTAACAGAGTCATGCTGTTAGTGGGATTCGACTCTAAGCCATATGACAGACGAGCACCTAAAGAAGCTATTCTACCGAAGACTGACGTGTATTCTGGAAGCGACTGTGCTTGTCTGCAGTGCTTACTGTCTGTGCTTTATAAAACACCGTAGTGGGAAATGGAGTTTACTTTGGCAGAATTAAGTGATATGCATCTGGCATATGGTGCAGCTTTGGGAAATGCAAGGGAGGCACAAAGACTGTATAGAGAACGTTTCCCAGAACGACGGTGTCCCCATCACACTACATTTACGTCAATTGATCGGCAGCTGCGACAATCAGGTTCCTTACATATACACCGGCCTGATGCAGGAAGACCACGAACAGTGAGAACACCAGCATTCGAAGAGAATGTGTTGAACCAATTTGAACAAAATCCCTGAAAAAGCACGCGGGCCGTTGGACATGTGTTGCATGTTCAGCACCAGCAAATGTGGAACGTCCTACATAAAGAACATTTCTATCCATATCCCACACGTGTGCGATTTGCCCGATGGTACCTGCGGCAGTGTGTGGAGAATCCGCAGTTCGCGCGGCATGTTTTGTTCACAGATGAGAGTAGTTTTACTCGTGACGGATGTTACAATGCTCATAATAGGTATAAGTGGGCAGCAAACAATCCGCATGCAATGTTTCGCCGAGGTCATCAAGAACGATTCACAGTTAATGTGTGGGCTGGTATAGTGAATAATGTCTTAGTAGGATCTTATGTATTACCTCCACGACTGAACATGCATGCATACCACGTTTCTTTCAAAGGTACTCCCGGAACTGCTAGAAAATGTCCCCCTTGCAGTCCGGCGACAAATGTGGTTCCAGCATGACTGAGGTCCACCCCATCGGCCGCGGCGTGTTCAAAATGTACTTTCTGATATGTTTGGGAATCGATGGATCGGGCATGCTGGTCCTGTAGCATGGCCTCCTAGATCACCGGATATGACACCTATGGACTTTTACCTATGGGGACACATGAAGGAGTTGGTCTACCAGACACCAGTGGAGAGTGAATTGGACCTTGTGGGCCACATTGTCGAGGCTTCCGCAAGAATTCGTGTTAACCACGACGTTTTTCCTAGTGTGCGAGACGAAGTGCTTCGACGCTATCTCTTGTGTATTGAAGTCAATGGTTCACATTTTTAGTAGATTTCGTGACGTTGTAAGGTACAAGTAAATTACAAACACCATTTCCTGCATTGACTCGTCTTCTTCTGTCTTTGTGCTTTGTGTATTTTATTTGTGTGACTGGAGGTTATGCTTTACAGCATTGCACGGCACCAACTATGCTACTAATATGCGAATCACATTATCGCTATTCCCAGGAGGTCATTTCTCAGCTGCTTCTTACGTATGTTAATACTATACTCTACAATGCTGCATATTTAACATACATTTGTCCACGATAATTTAGGTACATTTTGATAGCGGGTTTGCATCTAGTTTCAACAGCTCTCAATCACTCTGCTTCATGTGTTATGCTGTAGCAACACCGCACGTGCCTCACTACGAACCTTCGACTGCATATTCACAGTACTTCATATTCCGAAATTCATTATTGGGCATCATCCGTATGTGGCGGTTATGCAACCACACACAACAGGTATACAAGTGTTCATTATTTTGTATCCGTTTGAGTTATCGTCTTGGTACCAGGAAGTACTGTTAACGGGTGAGGATGTCGTCCATTCATACCCCTTTCGAGCCATTTTCACTCGGCAGATAATCCGGGAATCTATATGCTCCTTTGGGGAATCCCTTCCGCAGGCATTGCAAGATTATGAAACATGCATGTTTAACAAGAGCAGGTATGACTTCGTTGGTGAGTTTTTAAACCGCACCCTCTAAAGTTGAATAGTTTCTGAAATATACGCATTTGAAGATTCATTTCCCACGGTTTCGGCGCCTTATATCTCCGAAACAACGCGTTTCCGGACCCATGTTTACTAAGACTTTTTGTTTCTTCGTATGAGAGGATTTACCTCCCAAAGTTTGTCGGTGGAATTTTTGGACACCCGATATATATATATATATATATATATATATATATATATATATATATATATATATATATATATATATATATATCCAGTGAAACCTCTGAATAACGGACACCAACGGGATGGACGGGAATTTTTGTCCCTTACTGAGAAGTGTCCGTTACAGAGAGGTTACAAAAATTCAATTTCTCTCAACGGTAATTGTATGCTGTAATATACAGTAAATACATTATGTATGAGCGTAAATACGTAAAATTCAATATGAAAATACTTTATTTAGTACGTATTTAATTACTGGGACGGATGAAGAAGAAATTCATTTCTATTAAATAATATTATTGGGTTGGGGGATGTGTTAATATGTTTGTATACTGCACATGGTAATGTGTGTATGGTAATTTTCTTAAGGACATGTCATCACCCTGTAAAAAATCCATTAATTCACATACCGCCTATACTAAAAGTAAAAATAGCTTTAAAAAGTATGCAATATTATTATTAAATACTGAAAATGTGGAGAAAAACTCAACAAATTTCTTGGGAAAAAGTCTGCAGTAGTTGTCTGCCGTGTACGTACATCCTACGGACACTAGTTTCTGTTCGAAATTTCCTTACAACTGTTGGATCAATTGGAGAACTTCTGTTTCACCGCGATTAATGGAACATTTCTTTGTTCAACCGTTTAACACTCCAATTTGTACAAAAAAAAAAAAAAAAAATGTTGCTTTTCAAAAAAAGTAAGAGAGAAAACATTGCTCGTTGAAAAATGTTATTATAAAACAAACAATGTTTCTTTTGTTATTTACGAAATTGTTGGGAAAGATGCAAGGCCCAGAGGAAAATGCACTAAATTTGTTAGGGAAGGGAAGATCCCCTATCTATAGAATTCTTGACCATACGACTAACCCTGCATGAGTGTTTTTACTTATTGAAGGTTTTCTAGAATTTTCACCAGAAAACAGTTTATTGCGAGAAGAAAAAAAGGATTTCAAGTTTAGCTTGAAGTTGTTCTGTTTGATGATAGATGCACTTGTGGAAAGTGTGTATACTTTCTGTCTCCTGTAATATATCGCAGAACCGAGAATAATTCCTGTCCGTTATGAAGAGGTTATTGAAATGTTTTGGGGAAAAAAAGGACTGTCCGCGTCCGTATCTGAGAGTGTCCGTAAAAGGGAGGGTTTTGTTCCGTAAGAGAACATATATTTTTGCCGGGACAAAAAAATCTGTCCGTATTATAGAGGTGTCCGTTAAGGAAGGTTTCACTGTATATATATATAAACTGTTCCTCTTTTAAACAGCTTTAAGCATGCCTTCCAATACATAATTGACCTCCATAACACTTCTTGCACTTCCTCTCTGTTCATACCGTGTATATATCTAGGTAGAGAAATAAGACAAGAATTTGCCAAAAATACTTTCTATGTCCCAACTTAATCTATCAGCCAATAGCGTAGCGTGGTATTCCGAAGTGGGGATGCCAAAGTTAGTCACTTGCGCGATACAATACTATTGCAATCAGCAATACATAGCTATTCCGAGGGGAAGTATAGGGTTATGAAAAAGTTTAGAAGGGAGGCCCCCTAATTGGTGGCTTAGTGGGACATACAGAAGCAAGAGGGTGGATTACGGTATAAGCCAATAAGCAATTGTCTCAGCTTCTTCTTGCCACTACTGTTGTGACAAGAAAACTCAGCCCCACTGTTGTATAACCATTGTTTCCAGCATAGTTCCCTTGGGCAGCTTCTTTCTCGCCATACGATACTTCAATCTCGTTCTGAAAAAGTCTCTCCTACAAATTTGTCATCTTGGGTCCGGAACTCAGGCTACCGTTCGTGAATATGGGCCTGAGTGTATACGTATCTCATTTGAAGATGCAAATAGAAAGTACTTAAACTAACTCTGGGGGCCTGTTTCTGCGTATGTATTTCGTTGTCAGATATCCAGATACTGAAGGCAGGGGAGCAAATCTGTCTTCAACATTCGGGAAACGGGTAAGGCTGTTCCAATATGTTTTTTAAAAGCGATATTCAAAATATTTATGAAGTTGAAAAACAATGCTGTGGAGGTTCAGGGGAGCAGAGTTGTCTTTAACATTGGCAGGAGAGTAGGTTTGAGGGAGGAGGGCATATCTGAGGCTTATTCTGGGGGGAGGGGAGATGAGACTCAAATTACGGTAGATGAATCTGATTTCTGAGATGAACCTGTTGTATATTATATAACAGGCGATGTAGATGAAATTGTAGTACATATCAGTATTACAAATCAGTGCCATAAACACATTCTGTAATCTGAATACATGCATATTTATAATTGATATGTTTCCACTTGTGCATCCACAACGATCCACATTAAAATTTTAGGACGCTTGTTTTGTAATAATATAAATAATGACTTCCCCAAAGGTATGGAAGAAAATCAACTATGTATGGCGCAAGAATACTCTTATTTGAGCAAAATTATGATGATCACAATACAGAAATTAAACAAATAGTTGAAAATAGACTAACAATAATTAATGACAATGAAATATTAAAGAAAACGATTTTAAAAAAATGAAACATGTCAAGGTACATCAATTTCATCTTACTTTCCTTTGTAGCAGTCGGATACAAATCATCATAATTTCAAATCGGATTATTGGGGAACACAGTCCCTCTGTTCCAAGATTGGAGGGGACATGTCCTTCTCATCTCCTCGGGATATGTGCCAGTGACTGAAGGGCCCAAGCAATCTTTGTGAGGGGCGAGGAGTGCTGGCTCTCTTGACCTACCAGATCGGTGACCATGATTCTACAGAATGCTTTATGTTTATGCTTGTGTGTGTGAGCTCTCTCAAAGAGTTTCTGGCAACGCCACTGGACATACTGTGTATTTATAATGAAGATTAATAGTTTGCCTTTAATTACGATTACAATTACGATGCATTTAATTACGATTAAAGCATAACTATTCTTATATTATTATTTACATAACCGTCGTGCTTGAAAAAGACATTGAACGAACCATTTCTGTTTTGTTCTGCCTCCTTGATAGCGCTCGTACGTTCTGTATAGAAACTATAGCTTAGTTCAAAATAGATAGAGTTGGAAATACTTAAATAAGCCAGCGTATATCTAAAGCAAAATGTCGAGTTGCAAGAGAAGAGAAGAGTAAGAAAGGAAGTAGTTGGGCATGCGCATTCTACAGAAAGCAGACGAAAACCCCGATGATTGCAGAAAGCTTGGAAGCCCAAGGAACATAGCATACGACAACAGGAAAGACAGAAGACAGATTTGTGTATCTGAGTGACGCACATGCGTAGGTTCCGCTTGTCACAGTAAGGTGAGACGGTGAGAGAGCGCATGCAGAAGATTGCAGTGAGTGTGATAATAACAAGCAAACAATTTATATATAATGAAGTACGTATTTTTTTTCATGACAGGGGATGCCGGGCATACCGGCGTTCCCTTACGCTACGCCGCTGCTATCAGCAGTTCTGTAAGACTTTGTATGTAAGGCATGTGTTGGACAACCCACACCTTCAATATTTGCATGTAAATTAGCCTTCAGTTTTGTAAACACGTTACATTTTCCCTGTCTATTCAAACCACCAAAATTTTTGTTTGTATTGTCACCACAAAACACAATGCCACTGTTTTTATTTAATTTAAACTCGTCAACACAGTTCAATCAGAAACTAGATATTTCGTCTGACGTTTCACAGGGCGAGGAAGAGACTTTCAATAACAAAAGACCGAATTAGAAAGGAAAAGATTTTGATAGCTTTATGATTTCTCGCATCTGCTGAAATGCTATAAAAGCAGCATTTATTTATCTTTTGAATGCTAGTTTTCAAACTAAATGGAGCTAAAACAAAAGTTATCAGGGCTGATTGCTTTGTTCGAACAGAACTAAACTTCGATGCGATTGACGAGTCACTAAACATAAGACTGTTTAATTTATTATTACAATCTTCTGACCAAAAACCGTGATGGTGTTTTATTGTATGGTAGGCCTGAGTTAGCTCACTTTTCTTTCTACATTTGATTCTTGATTTACAAAATAATTGTTAAGAGACTTACTGCAACTTGCCGCACTCAGTTTGTTCCTGTATGTTTCACTGATTTGATGTGTTCTGTGTTGTATGTCTGAACGACTACCGTGTCCAATACTAAAGACACTGCTGCAAACTGTGTGCTTGGCTTCACTGTCATAGCGTCTTTTTATAATATACGTAGGTCCACTCTTTAGAATACTACTCCTTAAACTTGCACACACGCTTAGGCATTGTTAAGCAGATAGCTCGGAACGTAACAGAATAAACAATTTGTTTTCACAATACGCAACACGTCCTATTTGATTTGAAGTTTGACTCACTCTGACCGAAGTATCGAGTTTGCGGCTGGAGCGATTGAATCTGTCACCTGCAGAATTTATAAGAAACTCTCAGCATCGGACTCCAACTTCCTTTATTTGCTTTTTCTTACTTTTAAACATTATTTCACTTACATTTTTTTTTTTTAACTTTCACTTTTATAATTCTATATTTTTATCCCTTTCGTGAATGAAAGTACGATACATCTTAGTCAAATCACAGAAACACTGTACTGTACTGATGACAGCGCCTCAATCATCCACCGCCCAAAACAGATAGCAAAAACAGGTTACATTAGTTATATATATATATATATATATATATATATATATATATATATATATATATATATATATATATATATATATATATATATATATATATATATATATATAAGGCTTTCAGCCCTTTTTCACTGTCGTTTACGGAGTGGGAATCTTGCAGTGGGGAGGCATGGGAGGGGAAACAGTGCAGCCATCACATCCACCATCGCAAACGTCATAATGACGTTGTTCAGCAATGAGATATTCCAATATAATCACATAGCTTAGAAAATTATAAAATAAATTAGGAAATTTTAGCAATTGGAAAGGTTTTTTGTGTACCCAATGTAAATAGGGACATTTTGGGGTCCCGGGAGATTTTCTCGGGTCACCGCGAATGGTAGTGAAAAAACGGGACAATCCCGTTTTTACGGGACGGTTGGTCACCCTACTTCTAACTTCGGCAACAGTGCAGTTGTGTTGTTTCACGTTTTCTCAAAAGTGCGTTCGGAAGGCAGCTCCACGAATCGTGCCGAATTCTTTCGATGCATCACACGCGAGGCAAAGCAGTTCTAGGATTGGCGTAGAGCTCAGGCTTCACGACTCGTCGCTGTCACTATAGTACTGTTACGGGATATGAAGTCATGAAAAGCTAGGATATCTTTTATTTCATGTGGAAATTCAACCAGCCATCAATGGAAGCCAAACAGCCTTCAAGAGTTCACTGCCTGATGTTATTAACACCAATATTCTGTTGTACGTCGCTAGCTGACTTTACATCAAAAGATTAATTAACTATTGCTTTGTTGTTATTGAGGAAGTCTTTGTACTTGTAATTTGTAATAAACATTGGTAGCAACTTCCTATTACCTTTTGCCTACCAAACAGTCTCACACGCGACGCTTTTAATTTGCTTTGTTAGATCAATTGCTTCTCTCAATTGGTTCGACCTCATTGGCCCCTCATAGTCAGGCTACTGCAAGACATTGTCCGTTTCGTTCGTTTACCCACGACACGATGTTACAACAAGGAAGTAATGAATATAGAAGTAAGTATTTTGACTCAGGTGGGTCTCTTTTTAGTTCGTTTACCTGTTAATGTTAGCAATCTCAGGAGCAAGTTTGAGAACTTTGTGTTGAGTTGACGACATGTAGAAACATGGACTTGGTCAATGTCAGTTTTGGGTAATCAACCACGCTCAGGAAACTCTGTCGTTTCACCATCATCTCATTCTGACGTCAGAGGGACAGTTAGGTCAAAAGCTATTGAGAGAGCACGATCTGGGGCTTTGGATCTCAACCACGACGCGAGACACATCGGAGTCTCCCTGTCTGCCCTTGTAACTTAAATTTCGGTGTACACAAGGGTTAATAAAGATAGTGTTGATTTCTGAAAGTTTTTCCCGAAAAGACTTCCAATAAACGGGGTGAAAAAAAATACCGAAAATACACTGGTGATCTTTATTGAGTGTGAAGACGATATGGTTCCAGACAGGTCTGTAGCCAGCTCACTTTCTTACAGGACGTAGGAATGAATACTGGGGAGGGAATGCCAAAAGCAGTAAGGAACATACTACAAAACTTTATTTATTTATTCTGTATATAATCTGTAACAGAACTAGAATCTTTTCACGAAGAATATATTTTGCTGATAAATGTTACGATATACCCACGACTCCAAGACCACGAAGGTTCATGGGAGATATTTAGTACATAGGCCTATAGCAAGAAGTTATTATTCAACGCAGAAATACGTAAAATGTGCTAAATTGAAATTGAGTTGCTAAATAAAATTGCAAGGATTTCATATTTTTAATTGTTTCAGTTTAAAGATTTTCTACAACGTTCCTTTCAGAGAGGACAAAAATAGTTTAGGCATAGAATCTCCATGGCTAAGGGCCTGGGACAGGGAAAGGAATTTTGTACTCCGGGGGAAGGGGGAACTATACCTCAGATCACCCCTGAAATTATCATTGGTTAAAGGAACTATCAGATATAAGCAGGGGCACCCGAAGAAAATTTTCTAGGGGAGGCATCTCCATGGTTCCTATATTACATCTGGCATTTCTGCTGTTTAATATATGTGGTTTGCTATTATATATAACGTATATATTTTCGTGAGACGAGGGATACCCCCTTCTGGGGGGGGGGGGGCTTGATAAAGAGTAAAATCTCTCAGTATTTTTCATATGAAAATTAAGGTAAGAAAGTGAATAATTTAGCTGCTCTTTAGCTAGTTCCATAGGTGAAGTTGCAAAATAGTACCCAGCCTAAACAGCAGACTATATCAACTTTAATATAATGTTTTCCCTTCTCAGTTTAGGATGATGGGGAAAGCTTTCTGTATATGTCAGGAGGCAAACTGTTGAATACGATGCGAGCGTTAACTTTGACAATGACGTAACACAGAAGAGGGGAGAAAAGAGAGAGTAAAAGCAACCACATATATAAGTGGGTGGAGAGCACATCTCAAAAGAAAGTAATAGGACAAAAAGAACATCTCAGTTTGTTTACTTCTACTTATTATTCCGTTAAGAAAAAATACAAGTAAAAAAAGAAAATAAACGTCCCCCTTGTAACCAAGGTTATTTTCTACGTGACGTACTATACTGCTATACAGTTAACACACACAGGAAGAGTTTCGGAATTGACTACTTGTAATTTTTTTCTTCTTCTTTTTAGTAGCTCTCTTAGCCTTCACGTATTTTCAATTGCATTTATCCACTCTTACAAACTGTAGTCAGCTGTTAAACTTAGTTATCAATACAATACGTGTGCGTCTTTCGTTAAGCTGCAATTCCAAATAGCTTCCGTTGCTAATTGCTGTTTCAACATATGTAAATGTGCAGATTTTTCGTCTACACACACAATACTGTGTGTATAAGTCGTGCATAAACATGTATACTTGCACATGACAAAAGTACCGCCACTACATAAGCTTATGAATAGACATTTTAAAATTTATGTATATGTATTTCTGGCTACTACCGGCATTTATGGTATTTAAGCACGTTATGTATGAGGGATAACGTTTCTTGACGAGCATGCACCTATCCTCGGGGAAGTTAGGAAGCGGCCTGGGACATGTGTTAGGTACTATCCCGGCATTTGCTTGGTGTAAATGAGGAATAACTAGGAAAAATCTCACTTAAGATGGGTCCCTGAAAAAAAAACAATTATACAGACACATTTTCGATCGAGTGTCCCGACCGGAAATCGAACCCGAGTCCGCTCACATCAAGTATTTTAAAATAAATGTATACGAGGGTCAACCAGAAAGCAGGATCCATAAGGGAAATGGCGGCCGATGAATTGTGATGGTGGATGTTAATAGTAAGAAAAATCGGAGATTGAAGATAGAAAATAGACTCTCAAGCTAACCAACGTAACCGTGACGTGCAAATATTAAGTAAAGTATGAATGCATGCACCTAGTTTAATCCCAGGTCAAATTAGTTTGAGGTAGACAATTCGTCCGTGGGTTTTCCCAGAGTTCTCTCGTTTTCTCCTATATTCTTATTTCACTAATTACTTCATGATCATTCACTTTCATTAATGAAAAAATATTTTCTTAGTTTAACATCCCACGATTATGCCCTATAGTTCTGGATTAAAGGAGACATAATCAGTGAAAGTGAGCGATTATGAAATTAAATTTGTGTTCTCCCACTGGGAATCGAACACACAATCACGTGTACTAAAGGGATACGAGCTAGCCACTAGACAAGTAGGAACAGGGGCGGCTCTACCATACGTGCAACACGTGCATTTGCACGGGGTGGCAAATTTCCGAGGAGCGACAAAATCTCTCACAACTATACATTATTTAAGAGTCTTCATCCCGGCGAAATTAAAATACCGCTAATTTTATAGTAATTATGTGATATCTTCAAATAGATAAAAAAAATAATTGAAATATGGAACAAGAGCGCCCTAGACAATATTATTTTGCGTGAGGTACCGTTATCACAAGTCACCTAGTGGCTTTCCGTTTTCAGCTGTTTAGAAACGCGAAAATAAATCCCGATTTTCAAAATGGCTCGAAATCGAAAGCAGATAAGCGAGTCGTGATAACGGTTTCTCATGTAAAATAATACTGTCTAGGGCGCTCTTGTTCCACATTTCGGTTATATTTTATCTATTTGAAGAAATCACATAATTACTGTAAAATTAGCGGCATTTTAATTTCGCCGGGATGAAGCCTCTTAAATTAATGTTTCTTGTGGAAACAGACTTCATGGTGATGGTAGTTAAATTTACTAAGCTGACCTTCTATTTGAATACTACATTCATAAATCATGTTTAGGTCACATTAGCTGATGGTCAGATGGACAGTGCTAAACCAAATGGTCAAACAAATCTCAGCATGAATTGCTTGATAGTTGTCAAATACAAAAACTCAATTCTTAAACACTAGAGAACACCTGTTCCATTTAGTTAGTTATCATAGTTTTGATAAGAAAACTATAATGTTTTTGTCACGAACAAGTCCCTTATCATTGAAGGTGGAAAGATGTTTTCTTTTTTTTAACAGGTGTAGAAAGAAAATCAAGAAATAAAGGTAAAAGAGGTAGTTGGTCTGGAATTGCAAACTGATATATTGAGATTGACGTTGGATATTGAGTTCTTTAAAAACGATTACCATCTTTTTTCTGCAGAAGTGTTTGCTTTATCTTTCACTAACATAATAAATTAATATTTAAAGGAAAAATAAAACAGACACCACTAGATTGTATTTGTAGTGTTTAGGCCTTTTTCAGTGCGAGTGACATTTCCCTCCCCTTCGTTGTTCATGATGGGGCAGCATTCTTAAAATCGTGGCTTTTAAGAGTTGTTCTTTCTGGAGAAAGGGAGGCAGCCATTGTACGGGCGGCAAATTGCTTAGGGCTGGACCTAAGGAAAGCTACTTTCATTAATCATCCGTCTCTTGCAGCTCAGTGGCGTCATTTGGGCCTTCAGCGTCAATTGCCCCTCTGCCCCTAAGTTTCAGATATGTACACTTTTTAATCAATAATGATATATTAATACAAAACATGAAACTTCACTTCTATCGGGGAAAGTGTTGCTCCCCCTTCACCGCCTCCCCAAGCAAAACCTGAAATGTCGCTACTTCTTTAGCCTAAAATGCATTTTAAAAATGACAAAGATTTCACATTTTTAAATGAGGATAGGTTTTGTAGGCAGATTTCTTTTAACAGCAACTTATTATAGGAGTGCTCATTATGTTGACTTAAAAAAAAAAAAAAATGAATAGTCGCCAAAAGTAGTAAATACCGTAATTATTTTGTTCTTCCTGGCATTCATATTCGAATAACTTAAAACAAAAAAAGGAAAAGAAAATGGCGGGAAAATTGGATCATCTTGGCGCTTAATTTGCTTCAAACCCCCTGAACTTTTCAGCAGCTATTAAAACAGGAAGTGGATAATAATCGATGCACTTAATTTCCACTGGTGCTGACACCTATTTAATTTACAACAGTAAGCAATTTAAGGGCATTCAGGTAGAAAATTCACGGTGGACGATCCGTGTGGTACAGTACATTGGCGTTTCATCTGCATGTTGAATACGTGTTAGCGTGTCCATTGACTTAACCCTTAACAGAACAACCGGAAAGGTGTGGAAAAAGCTGTATTGTTTTGCATAAATCTTCCTGTAAAAGTAAATAGGTCATGATATTCTGTCTACTTTCACATCGTTCCATGAATGAATGAATAATAATAATAATAATAATAATAAAAGCCACATACCTTTATTTCACCCATACCACACAATAGGAAAATAATCCATATAACTTTTTGTGAATAAACTATACTATTAAATGTTCCATCAGAGCGACAAAAAAGATTTGCATCTTTCTGCTAACATAGCTGATTATCCGTATTTTAGAGGATCATTCTCTTAGTCTACTTTTAGTTTATAATTTGTTGTGCTGAATACACGTGTTTGTATATGTATAAAAACAGTTTCTCCTAAATAATTTGGGCCGAAGCTTTTTCTTATTTTAAAATGTTCCCGCTCTATTTGTTTCTCAAACTGCAAATTCATTTGGAGGAGGAATTGAATAGTATGAAGCAGGGTTGCCAACTTTCTTTAAGAAAAAATCGGGAGTGAACAATCAGTGTTGGAGCCTTCCCCCCCCCCTCGCCCCGGAGATGACTGCACATACAGTGAGTCGTTGAAAACAATGTAAATAATTAGCTGAATAACACGAACTTGAATGAATGCGGCATCTTATTTCTTTTCACCCATTTCTTACCACTAGGTATAAGCAATATATGCAACAAATTCAAATCAAAACAACTGCAATTTATTTAATATAAACAAAATTTAGATAGACAACTATATAGATTTTTTAATCACAAATGAGTGAATAACATTCTTAAGGAACTACTGACAAAAGGTATTACTAAAATCAAATCTTATTCTTTGGTTATCATCATACAAAGTCTTTGACCCAGTAAAATATTAATTAACTTTGAAAATCGATAAATCGAGACAATATGCGTCCCGATATGAGTCTCCGGTTGGGAAGCGGGACAAATAAGTCAAACATCGGTACAGTCCCGACAGAATTGGGACGGTTGGCAACCCTGGCATTAAGCAACAGTGGAATATCTGACTTGATTGATGTGTTCGTAATGCCAAATGTTCAATCAAGTCTACTCTTTCTTACAGACAGCCAAATTCTTATGTTACGTATAAGTACGGAAATTTGTATAGGACAGGGGCTACTGTGGCTCAGTGATAGAGCGCTGACCTCTGGTGCATGGGGGTCCCTGGTTCTAAGCCCGGTCAAGTATGTTTATGGTAGACAACATCGTGTTCGTGGGTTTTTTCGGAGTACTTCTGGCTCCTCCCACATTCTCATTCCACCAATTTTTCCATCATCATTCACTTGCCTTAATCATCAATCTCCCTTAGCCTTAAAGGAATAATCGTGGGACGTTGAACTGAAAGATTATATTTTATTTATTTTCTTTCAAAAAATAATAAATATACATACAACAATGGAATAAGTACTGTATTTCGTTTGGTATTGTGGGTTCAACCCTATTTTTTCAGCTTTGTGCTTTTAACCAATAATACCTCGTAAATAAGTGTGTGATGTAATAATCTATTGTGCTTTATTCAATAGTATACAGTATTTCGTTCAACTGAATGTTACTGAAGCAGCTTGTGCTCGAAACTTTTTATTTTGGAAGTGAAATTATTGAGTTATTAATAGTGTAATTCATTTTTTTTAAAAAAAGAAAGTATTACGGAGATGCTATACAATTTAGGGATTATGAAATGGTGACTTTCATTTTAACCGACTTTTTCGTTTGTTTCTCGATAACCCTGGAGGTTAGTTAACAGAGAGTCTACTGTAGCGCCAAGTGTTTTTTCTTCTTCTTTTTTTCCATGATATGGATTCAATATGTAAGAGTAGCTTCTCATCTACGTCCTTATCTCTGTATTGAAACCGGAAGTGGTAAAATTAACATTTCCGGTTTCAATATTGTAAAATTCTGTCTTTTTAGGCTAGAGCTAAAAGATGATATACGGGAATTAACTTTTCATAATCTCCTTTTATTTAAAAAAAAAATTCTTCTTATATACAGTAGTAATAAATATTATAGATAAAATATAAGTTCCTCTTTGATATCTTGATGGTTTGCTGGTGAATTAGTAGGAGCTCAATGACCAAACGCCTTAGGGCGACAGGAACCAAGGTTCTTGCGGCCAAGGTGTTGGTAAAGATATACCACATTGACTTCACAGCTAGTCTTACCTTCCAAGCGCTGCTATCGGCTGAAGGAATTCCACTCCCTTTCGCTAAGGCTCTCTCGATTAACTAGAGCTGAACCCTTATTGGCTCAACGCGTGGGTGTGTCGAGGGTGTGAGCTTTAGTTTGGATTTTTGCCACGGCTCAAGACATTTTGGCAGCACTATAGTTAGCTCTTCCAGACCAGGCATCCTTGCTTTAATGAGTCACGTTTATGATTTAGCTTATTGCATATCTCTCAGGATGAGGATTATGCTTTTAGAAACAAGTTGCATTTTATATGAGAAAGAATTTATTAAGAAATACAAGAAAATAAATCAACACAATTTGTATGAAGTAGTTAAAAGCAACAATATGATACATGTAGTATAGTATAACAATTCGGAGTTCGAATTGAGAAGGAAATTGTCCTTTGGTTCTCTCGTGTTATAACATAGGATCTAGTGTGCTCACTTCACACATTTAAAATCATTTTAGAATAAAGTGCACAAGACATACTCACAGTTTGTGAAAGTTCTCCATAGTCGTCCTGGGTTGTGTCAATCAGCTTGACAATCTCTAACGGTTCTAATGTGATTGATAATCGATGATTCCGAAGGAACGAATGATGCTGATTGTTCTAAAACCGCTAGTTTTTATACTAGTTTGAAAATTATTTTGAAGTTGGGAAAAACACATGTATACACTTGTTACTGGCACAAAAGAAAATGTTTTTCTTTTTTTTTTCTTCTTAAAATTGTCACTTTGATAGTGTTTATATAATGTATTTCGATTTTTATCGGAAATTCCATTTACATTCTATTTCCTGACAACAAGGTCATGGGACTTGTTTATTATTATTATTTTGTTTTTGAATCTGTTTTACAGTTGTATTCACAGGCGATGCACCTTAAAGTCATGTAAGTATAAAAAAAATATTTTTTAAATTATTTATGAGCTTTAGAACATATTAATTCCCCTTTTAGTAAAATACAAACGTCAACTGTTTGAGAAAACCAGTGACATATCCTTTTTATATTTTTCTTATTTGTCATTTATGTCCAACTCTAGTAGTTCGTTGGAACACTGCTAGGGAAGGGAGAAGGAACAGTGTGCTTGAGGGGAGAACCCAAAAACCAGGAATCCTAGGGAGTGATGAGGTGTTTGCAGATTCCAGATGCCCTAGGAAAAGGAACTTTTTCAGAAATCAGGCGTCTTACAGAGTGGTAAGATTAAAGAAGCTCTCAGGGACCAGAGGCATCCCATAGACTGGAGGTGATGACCAATCGGTGGAAATTGATGCTTTTTGCTGTGTTGTGGCTCCTTTTATCCAGAAATGTTGCTGAATTGATTAATCTTCGTCACTTGCCGATCGTTATAGACATCTTTGTGATTGTCGTCTGAAGTGTGTTTACAGCAGTGTTGAATTCAGATTTTCTAAAAGTTGGGGTGTCAATAAAAATTTAAGGGGGGCTCTGTTCTGGATTGCAATAGAGCAGCAGGAATCTGTCGCAACAAAACTGGCGATTTGTTATTGTTTGGTCGGTTGCAATAACCAAGATATTGCCATTTTTCGCTAACTGTAAAGCGTTTCTGTGCATTCGTATCATATTTCCAAGTTTTTATTTAACTTTGACTTTATACGAGAACAGGGTTTGTTAATTAGAACCATTAAGTTGGGCAAAAGAAGAAACTAAGTTTCTTTTAAAAAATCTTTGCTTTTAAGACTTTTATTTCCAAAAAATAAACAGAAAAAAAAAGCAAATAGGTCTATTTCAAGGTATGTGTATAGATACTCTAGGTTAGCGCATATATATTCTAGGGGGCTCTCAGCCCCCTCTTGAACATGCCTGAATTCAACACTGGTTTACAGCCAACACGTGGTGTTGGGAATACGTGTAGAACCTTGTAATACTGATCCCATAGAGCAAATTAGTGAGTTACGTTTTACACTGTAAAACCATACTAGATTTCCAAACTATGTGAGTCCAATACTGGAACCGGAAGTAGTAGGTCTATAACTTCCGATTGCAATTGAGATGGAACCTGTTCTTCAGACGCTGAATCCGTAACACTAACAATCTCTCGCTATCTCTTACAAGTGTATCAATATTGAAAACGGAAGTGGTATGCTTTTTTTAAAAAAATAAAAACTAGAATACTTCCTCTTTCAATGATAGGATTTGAGATACAATCTATTCTTGGCATCTTGAATCCATATTTTAAGAAAAAAAGTTTTTCGTCACCTTATTACCAATTTTGTTCTATGCGTATTAACATTGAAACCGGAAGCAATAACACTTCTGGTTTGAATATTGATCTACATAGAAGAAGAATGATATAACGAAATGTGTGTTTGTGTTTTTTTAATAAATTAGCGCTCTGAGAATTATAGAATTATTACAGTCTTCTCTCTTAACCCTCTAGTCAAATCGGAAGTGGTAGAAATCAACCACTTCCTGTTAGACAGGGAGAACTCTTTTTTTGCAATCAATTAAGCATCCCAAGAAAATATTCCATCTCCACTCTAACCTCTCTACTAAAACTAAAAGTGGTAGAAATCCGAAAACACTTCCGGTTTCAGCATTATTTCAGAAAATATCACACCATAGAAACCAAACTTCTTCATGTGGTGTACACGGGACACTGCTACTTGCACTAAAGTAGCTTACCAACTGTCTTACTATACTGGACCAACATAAACATAATTAGTGTTGTGCTCCTATTGACAAACGAAACTAAAATCACACAGACTAACTGAATACACAATTATACTGATAAGATATGTGCACTCGAATAGCTCTACACGACAATGGTAAAATATCATGTATCATTTTTACAGTGAAGCAAATTTCAACCTTACGAATTATACGAGGATGACAAAACATAAGAATTGTCACTTTTCGGCCATTTTCTGAGTTTTCTCTTCGGTCGTTGGTCACACTGAGATATTGAGATGAGAAGTTTTCTTTTCTTTCTATCAAGAGAAGTTTCCACCCCTCTTTTTTGGGGTTGGAGATTTTCTTCCATAAAAGGCTGGCTTTTGGGAAGGAAAACGTAAATTTTCGCTTTCTTTCTTAAAACATTTTCTGATTTTCTCATTCAAGTAAGCCCTATCGATTTTAGTTTTCTCTAGTGGATTCTACAACTTAAAAAAAATGCATTTATAATAATCATTACCTGTGAGTCCTATGTTCAGTCCGAGGTTCGCTATATCCGAGCTGGCATTTCATTGCTGGCCAGCAAATGTACGTTATGCAACCCAACATACCACAGAAGTAATGTCAGTTGCCTAACCACATTAAAGATCCTGGCACACACACATATTATATAAACTGCCAGATAAGAAAAAGTATCATAAACCAAGAAACACATATAGAATAAAATGAAATCTTTCAGTAGTACGTCCCGCGTTTATTCCATGTAGGGCAAAGGAGACAATGATGATGAGAATGAATAAAATAGTGGAATGCAAAACACACTTGTCGCGAGTAGGAATCGAACTACGGACACCGCGCACTTCAGAAACAGATACAAACCAATGTTCGATTTGGTATAAAATTTTCGAGTTGTAGTGTGAAAGCTGAATCTCCTCGAAGCCACAGTCTTTCATTGCAGCCTTGCCAGCAAATAGCCGCCTTGACTCAGTGCCGGCCGACCGTGGAAAATCAGCGCCCGGGGCGAGGTATATGATGGCGCCCCCATACATATGAGACAGGTCGACAGATCAGCCGCGAAGCGCCTCCATGGTTGGTGCGAAGCGTCAGAAAATTTTCAAAAATAATCCCTGATTTTCTTTGATTTTGAGCAGTTTTTATTACTTTTTCCTTCCATTTTATATATATCTTTTCTTTTTTCCTCCCGAATTTTGCGCCCCCTTACTTCGGAGCCCGGACCCGTCGCCCCGCTCGCCCCCTCACGGTACGGTAGAGGTCTGTACGGGCTCGGCCGAACTCGGGCCTACAAAGCATATATCACTTTGGACCCGGGCCGGGCTCGGACCATAAATGTTTAAATATACAACTATATTTCTTGGGCCTTTTCGGGCCTAACTTTGTAAAATACTGTACAACGATATTTATTGTACCGTTCTTTCTGGACGAACTTTTAAATCACAACTGCAAAATCAAACCTCTAATTGGTATAAATAAAAATTGAATTTTGCGTTAATTATTAAGTTTATGTAATTCGGGCTTATTTCAGAATCATTTGATTATCATACGCGCTCGGGCCGGGCTCGAGCCTTAATGCTAAAACATATTTCGGACTCGGGTCGGGCCTCATATTATAAATTCACGGGCCGGGCCGGACGCGGACTAAATTTCCGGCCCGTGCAGACCTCTGTGGCACGGTACTGTGTGAACTGGAGCGTTGCCATGCACTAAGTTAGCTCAACGCACAGCACCTTATTCAAATGACTGCTTCCAACGAACTGCTTCCAGCTACACAGTTGAAACTGATACATTATTTCTTCCAATAGATGGCACTGTATGCCATGAATCGATTATTACGAGTGGTGCGATATTTCAGTGTCAGACCAGAAACATTTGAAAGAACATTATGTATAGTGCGTTTACTCAATGGAAGTGCAGTTCGGCAAATTTCTTTCAAGTTGCCACGCTGATTTTTACAACAGTATCCCTTCCTCCCTTTAAACCTCTTTTGACCGCATTTGCGGGGTTGCAACGTCTTTAGCGGCCTATTTGTTCTTTCTGCCCAATACTATGGCTAATATGAAATAGATGTCAGGCAATGTGAGAACAGGGAAATTGTCTTGGGAACAGGGAATCTACTACTAACTCAAAGGACAGTATTTGAAACTATGACAACTGACCCCATGTGGTGTTGACAAGCAATTGTCAATTGTTTGAAATGAGGATTCTGATTTTCCATTTTGTTATCGGTGGTATTTTCCGCAAGATCTTTCGGACTATGACTTATTTATGGCCTGAACCACCACACGTACAAGGCGGCATTCTTTATATACGAACTGCAATTCGATTGAAGAAACTTACTACACCCTTCGTAAATACATTGGTGACATTTCACCCAACCCCCCTAAAATGTGTCTTTCCTTTGTGTATTACTTCCTCTATTCTAACATACAGGCTTCGTATCACTCTTCGTTCTTTCTATTCCACGCCAACCTTCTTTAAACTTCCACCAACAATTCCCAGTCTACCACGTTAGAAGCTATTTTCAGGATCAATACTTCGTGAAAAAGTTTTCAGAAAAGAAATGGTATAAATCAGGGATATAAGTGGATATGAAAAGGTAGGGGGACGGTAGGTAGCGGCACGATGTCACGCCTATCTTTGCTCATTCTAATTTTTTAGGAACTGCAGGGACATCGTAGATATATTTTTGGAAGTGGGAGGACGGCGTCCTTCCGCATTCCCCTGCACTTTTACTCCTGGCATAGATGCATTTCCACTTTAGCTTTGTAACTATACAAACACACACGCTATACTGTAATTAAAACTAAATTGAAAATGAAATATTTAAGTTTTACGTCCCATGGTTATGCCGGTTAGGCTAAAGGAGAGAGTGATTATGAGAATGGTGGAATGAAGAAAGTGGGAGGAAACGGAAGAACACCGAGAAAACCCACGCACACAGAATTTGTCCACCACAAAGTTCACTTGGCGCGAACTGGGATCTAACCAAGGACCCTATGCACCAGAGGTGAACGCTCTACCACTGAGCCACCGCGGCCCCCTTAGACTAAATTGACGATAACGTGTTGATTATTAATACATCAAACAACTTTGAAGTGAGAGTAACTTTTCTATTTGCAGTTAGATTTAATAATTAAAACACAGGAAAGATAGTCTCCAAAAATATGGGAAGGCACAGACCGAGATAGGTAAATTTACAAAATAGTTAAATTCTGAATTTATCGTTTGTTTTCGTTTTCTTGTGTGTAAAAACAACTAGAATGGAGGTTCTCAAACACGAATTTCCCCTTTAATCGAAAAGAAAAGACATAACCGTCTGGCTCTACTAAACGGAAAGAAATGTTTCCGTTTCTCGAATGGGTTCTCGGTTTGTGCTGTTGTGCCTTGTGCCCGATCAATTTGTTCTTCCCTCACGTGACCACACGTGTAAGGTTTCGCTGTTTGAATCTTATGGAAAAACACTTTTGAGAAAAAGGACGTTTCTTTCCCGACCTAAAATTTTAATTTAATGATTTCATTCCGTAGAACGCTTTTAATTACCATGTACTAAAAGAAACGCCGTTTTATATACAGTATAGCCTATACCGGATCAAACAGCATAGTGATCGACTTTGACGGCCTGCTGAATAAGCGTGTGAAATATGTTGTGCACGCTTTTGGTCATCTACTTGTTGACTGTCAAATTTTCAAAAAGAAAAAGTTATATGCTGAAATCATCCGAGGTGAATCAAACTTACCACGATGATAGACTCTGACCTCTTGTACAAACGTTGTAAATATAATGGTGTGTAGGCTTCTGGTTCCGAAGTTATACACAATGAAAATTCTAAATCATTTTCTTGGAAACCATAATTCATCAATGGTTAGCGATATGCCAAAATGGGCAGCAGTATTGCATTTCTGATCAAAACATAGTTTTAATACATCTGCCGCATGGTACCATTCTATTTAAAAAAAAAAAATATCACAGATTTCAAAATGGTGGAGATTCGTGATCTACTCTGCCCATTCTTCTTTTGCCAATATGTGAAACTACCACTGTTTGCATTGTCTATCTTTCACTATTTTTACGATTCAACAGTTTATTTGGTGTATTTCTATAACATAATATAGCCCTTCTCCTACCAACTTTGACAACCTCCCCCTCTCTTTCTTATGGCGCTTAGCCGCTATAACTTTGCACATACATATATTTTCATATGCTCTATCAGGCGCACTATATCTCATCACGCAACTCGATTCATCCATTTGGACCCTTTACTTGTCAGGGATCAAAAGTCTGCTTAAGAAAATATTTCAAATGGACAATAACCAAGTCACATCAACTTCCATGCCAAGTTTGGTGAAAATTGGATTATGTACGTCAGTCGCGTATGAGGTACAACCTTGTTTTTAATTTTTTATTTGTTTCTTTATTACAAAAATAAATAAAGGACGAAAGTCGGATATACCAATTTTCAAATGAATCTAGGAGAAAGCTCATTGATAGGCACTCTTTGGTTTGTTTTGATTTGAGAAATCACCTGTTTCATTTTGAAAATGCTGATCTTGGACGCCCTGTACATCTCAGTTTTAACATTATCTTTGAATTCCTTGAAAGGCACTTCGTAGTTTTAACGAGGACATGAATTTTAAGTAGCTATAAGCTGCTTTTCACTATAATGTAAAATGTATTATATGCATGTTAACAAAGAAAGTAATTATTGAAGTATGCTGCACTGTAAACAAATTAATATCATGTGAAATCCAAGGAGGAATGAAGTAAGGGAGGAAAAGAACAGTCTTCCATTGAGAAAGTAAGTGATCGTGTGCTTCGCATTACATTTCAAAGTTTGTTCAAGTGCATGGCCTTCAATTATTCTTTCCTTGTGCAAAATGCCAAGGAAGAAGCATGAGATGCAAGTTGATGGGTAAACATCTTAGCAGGGATACAACGTCATGAGTTGCAAATACTTGGGTGTTATAAAACTATCTTTTGAAGGTCTGATTATTGGTTGGTGCACAAGTCTCTTCTATCATTCTTTAAAAAATATATATATATATATATATCGGAATTTTTCCGGTAAAATATGTGGCAATCGGGGACGCCATATTTTCACCGGAAAGTTTACAGTAAAATTACACATTCGAATTATATAAATGGCGCGGAAAAGATTATTTTTTCTTATACGGGATTTGGGACATGCACAAAAGCATGCGCAGTAATGGAAACGCGTTTCTTTTGTTCTGTCCAAGAACAGTTTCAGAACATCTACGAGTTATTAAGTACTAAAAGTATTTATTAACTGAAATTGTTTTATCGATTAGGGGCCGCGGTGGCTCAGTGGTAGAGCGTTCACCTCTGGTGATTGGGGTCCCGCGTTCGATCCCAGCTCGCGCTAAGTGAACTTTGTGGTGGACAAACACTGTGTGCGTGGCTTTTCTCGGGGTTCTTCCGTTTCCTCCCACTTTCTTCATTCCACCATTTCATTCATTACTCATCATCACCGTCTCCTTTAGCCTAACCGGCATAACCGTGGGACGTGAAACTCAAAGATTTCATTTCATTTTGTTTTGTTTTATCGATTAATACAGAGGAATAATAAACAATATTTTTAAAAGCTATTTTCTTTGTTATAACTTGAAAATGAATGAAATCTTTCCGCTTAACGTCATCTTTAGGCTAAAGGGACACGAGACGGATGATTAAGACAAGTGAATGATGACAGAAGAATTGGCGGAATGAGAATGTGGAGGGAAAGAAGAACCTCGAGAAAACTTACAGACACGATATTGTCTACCACAAACTTATTTAATCGGAAATCGAACCAGGGACCACACGCACCAGCAACTTCAAATCTCAAAAAAGTATTTTGTCAAATGCTGCTTAATTTGTTCTAAAACTACTAAAATTTCACCTAAAATATTCGTTATGGTAAAAGATCTGTAAAATTTACAGCGATTTCTCTGTGAAACCACTTGAATTTTTAGAATATAAAAGCACCTGAAATCAATACTTAATAATAAGGGTCGGTATGAGTCCGTAGACATACGAAGCTTCAAGCAACTGAGTTTCGTTTCGTATTCTGAAACTACAGTAGACTTTAAAACAGTGTGAATCTAATAGCAAAATATGAAATGAAATCTTTAAGTTTAATGTCCCACGGTTATGCCAAAGGAGACGGTGATAATGAGAGATGAGTGAAATGGTGTAATGAAGAAAGTGGGAGGAAACGGGAGAACCCGAGAAAACCCACGAGCACAATGTTTGTCCACCACAAAGTCCACATGGCGCGAGCTAGGATCGAACCAGGGACCCCAAGCACCAGAGGTGAACGCTCTACCACTGAGCCAGGCTATATGAGACATGGACCTACTAATTAACGTGGAATCCGTAATACATGAGCTCCCGCCGAGAATCGAACCCGGGCCTCCCGCGCCTAAGGCGCGTACACTATATTATGGTTAGGTTGTTATTAGGTGGAATGGCTTGTGATCGAACTGCCGAAGAGTATGTAGATAATTTAATTCCGGTAATGATCTTGCAGATGGTAGGGGGAACTAGTTTGGTATGTGTTATTGCAATGTGTTGCACGAGAATGTTGAACAATCTTTTCCAGTTTGTAGTATTTTTTTCTTTTCTTGTAATTTATAGTATTGGAAATGATTTGTATCAGATATTAACTTGAAAATATAGAGAAAAAAGTTTGTGTATATATTACAGCACCATGATTTTGTTAATTTGATATGTATGTCAGATCAAATCTTGCAATTAATTTTTCACCGATACTGAACGATCTCCTGAGATGCAAATGCCTGAAAACAATTTATTCGTACTTTTAAACTTTTTATCACTAATTCTAAAGGTATGTTTGTTTCGTGAAAATGGACTCTCCATCTACTCGAAAAAAACTTTATCAACTTAATAAGAAATGCTGATTACAGACTCACGCAAATGTTGCACACGCTTCTGGTCTATTCTTAACATCAGAAAACCAATCGAGGTGAAGACCATGCTTATCACCCTTCTGTAGGTCATTGGTCCTTGCCATTGCACGAAATTTGAAGAAAAGTGTAAAATATCGTGATCTTTTGCTTAGTGGAATTCCTAACAAGAGCCCACCATGTATCGTTTTCATGACTGAGAGGTTTCAATTTAATATACATTAGAGACAATGTTTCTCAAACTGTGATCCGCGGACCGCAACTGTTCTCTTATACTGAATGTTAGTCTCAATAGTGGTTCTTGAGGAAAGTCATAGTTGTAAAAATTGCACTTTTATCACTTCAAACTAAGAGAAGAAATCTGACCTAATTATCTAATCTTTATCTAGTTATACCCAAAAACAAATGTCACGTGTTCACCACGTGATGGAGTACGATTTATATGTCGTGAAACGTTTTCAGTTAATACTGAAACCAGAAGTGGTGGTAGATACCTATCACTTCCAGTTTTAGCACAGAGAGTAAGTAGACTGGAGATAAAATATGATCCTGGAACACTTAATTGATCACAGAAAGCCGCTTCTCGCTATCTATTATCGATTTTACTCTGCAGCAATCAATGCTTAAATCGAATTTTTGACCTTTGTGGATTAAACAGAGGGTTTAGGAGAATATGGTATCTATTCTTAGAACGATAAATCGATTTATTAAAAAAGGCTTCTTGCTATCGATGTTCGTTTTTGCTATATGTTAACCAATCATAGTTCCTTCTAGACAATAAGCCAAGGAGTTTATTATTATTATTATTATTATTATTATTATTATTATTATTATTATTATTATTATTATTATTATTATTATTATTATTATTATTATTATTATTATTATTGGTTTGGGATTTAAGTTTCTGTTTAGCATAAAGGCTACTTAAATTACGATCTCCAGTTGAATGTGGTATGAGTCATATGAGTTGCCATGAAAATATGAAGCCGGGTCTTCTACCGCAGAAGTAAGAATCCTAACCATTTAGCCACAACAGACTTAAATGGTTAGCTTTCTTGGCGTTGGTACTAGAGACTGGATTTGAGCCAGTACAACCACTTTTCATTCCATATTAACGGTTCCCAACTGGTCTGTCGCGCAGGCCTCTAAAGTGTGTCGCGGGATTTTAGGATTTAAAAATTATGAAACGTTTAATAATTAGTTAAAATTAATTTTGAGACTGACTGTATCAGTCAATGCCTCCAGCAGCAGCAATACTGTTCAGCATTACTACTTTAGAGGCTGCTGGTTGTGTTTGCAAAGTGGACTAATACCACGTGACATTACGTCACGACCGGATGGTGCAACTTCAATGTAAATTTAACTACACCCGAACAAATAAAAAATTGCTATCAAAAAAAAAAAAAAAGAGAAAGAAGAAGGTATGTTATTGAAAGTACAGAAGTATATTAACATCGTTTTTGACACTTGAAGATATTGCAGAGGAGATGACATGACAATACAAACATGAAGTGCTATACAACGCTTCGAAGATAAGATAGGAGGCTCATCCAGATTACAGGTATTGTAAACATTCTTCTAACATACTTCAGCTGCAAGAATTATCAGCTCAACTATATTGTAAGGGAAGGAAAAAATGAGAGAAGTTGTATTTTATCTGCATATGAGAATAATTGAGTTATGGAAACTGACAGAAAAACTTAATAATCTAATGACTCATAGCTTGTATATGTCAGTTTTGATTACGTCATTTAGCATAAAAAGAACATTGAATAATGTCCTAAATTGGAATGGAAATTTTTAGCAAGCAATAATCGAACAATTTAATACCTCCTGTATATCAATGGATTAGAAAGCACAATTAGCTTAGGAAAATTGCTAAACTTTTGGCATACTTGGGCGCAGTAACGTTATGTCAGGTTTTATCAAGGGGGGAGCGCAAGATTGTCCAGCAACATATGAGTTTTACATCTTTTATTGGTATATTAGTATATAATTTATTAAAAAGCATGTGCTTCTCAAACTCAGGGGAGGAAACAATTTCCTTCATGCCCTCCTCAAATGCTTTCACTGCGTGTACGTAAGGTTACACACAAATTTACATGAAAAACAGATAAAATAGAACAGGAATTACCAAAATGAAACACGTTTACGAGTCTAAAATGGTATCGAATCCTAAATTCTACACTAAATATAGACAAATTCTGATTTGGGGCCACCGTAGCTAAGTGGTACACCGCTTACTAGGGTCTCTAGTTCGATTCTCGGTCAAGTAAGTTTGTGGTGGACAACATAGCAGGCCGGTAGCCAGCCCAAAAATCTAGGGGGTCCGGTAGAAGTTGGGGAGGGCCCGACCCAACTATATCATAGTTCATCACCATATTATAGCTCATTTGCAAGCCTACCATGAAAATTTTAGAGGGCCAGTAAAAATTTAGGGGGACCCGGCCCACCTTAGCCCCCGTGGATACGGGCCTGCAACATAGTGCATGTGTTTTTCTTGGGTATTTCTGTTTCATCCCACATTCTCATTCCATCATAATTCACTTGTCTTAATCATCCGTCTCCCTTAGCCTAACGAGTATAATCGTGGGACGTTAAACAAAGATTTCAATTCATTTTCGAAATTCTGATTTCAGATATAAATATACAAAGCAAGACTCGGAGGAGTGCTGTGAGTGTATGTTTTCACAACAACATAACCTAGAACTACCTAAAATTCAAAATCTTGTAAATGGCTAAATAAAAACAAATAAATAAATAAAGCTAAAATACTGCTTTGAAATTTACCAGAATGGACCATTTATCTTGAAATGCACTGATAACTTTAAAAGTAATAGATAAAAAAAAAAAAAAGGCTAAATTTTGTACCTAGGTACAATGCAAACATCGGTATCTTGTCAAATACTTTCCAGGTAATCTAAAACCGTTAGCTTCATTTTTCAAACCCTGATGAAAATCTTGGGTATAGCGTGTGGCCAGACTTTAATGGCTTCCCTCTTGGGTAAATCGTCGTTAGTTCCTTTCTGTGCCAGAGACCTGGGTTCGATTCCTCCCAGGAGCTCATTTGGTTTGGATCTTGCTTGCTACGTTAAGTTATGTGCCCTCAATGCTGAATGATACATTAAACTCTGAACACGTGCTTTGGACATTTTTATGACTAACATAATTGTTCTACGTCGCACGTGGACACTGCGCAGGTATGATTACTACAACTTTATTTGATTAAATTCAGCGATTAAACTTGAGTGTGATTGGTGAGGGACAGTGTTCGAAGTGAAAAAAAAGCAGAGACGGTATATTTTATTTCTATTTTCACTCGACATACCGGCTATCTAAATGTTGAAATACAGTGAGGGCATGTTGCCTAAAATATTGTATTTCTATTTACATAATGACTAAAAATCATTGGAGAGCTTCCTTGTAGTTATGGGAGGGAGAAGATATGGAAAGACTGATCTCCAGCCAACAGCTTTCTGAAAAAACAAAATCTCCTCCAATATGTTGCATTAAAGAGAATTATGCACGAAACTGCTCAAAACCCGAGTTTTTATCTTAACAATTTCCTGCGGGAAAACCTCCGGACTCCCCACTCGACTGAGGACTATTCCAACTCCCCGAAAGATCCGCCTCCCACAGCATTCAACCCCTAAATCTGCCCATGCTCAAAACACGATATTTATTTGCATTAAGACAAGAAGACACACATATACACACGAAAAAAAAAAAAAAAAATTCAGTATGGGACACCAAAATATAAACTAGATTAACTTCTTTGAAGATATATAGGAAAAAGATAACAAAAATGTCGGTGTTGTCAACTTAGAAATTATTTCTACATAAGATAAATGTATATATATATATATATATATACAGTGGCGGATCTAAAGGGAGGGCTATAGGGGCTATAGCCCTCCCCTTGACGCTCAGGTATACACTGGATAAAATGGACTTCAATCCTGCTTTACACTGGATAAAACGGCAAAATATGTTTTAGCCCCTCCCTTGATCATATCCTGGATCCGCCCCTGTATATATATATATATATATATATATATATATATATATATATATATATATATAACATGCAAAGCTATTAGTCAATTACTATGTATAAAATGGATTTATTAAGGATATTTAGCATCTACACTCAAGTGACGGTATGTCTTGATCACTGAAAAACCAGAGGCGGTTGCATACCACCGCATACCATCTCACTTCAACCACTGGTGAAGAGATCCTCGACTAAATGTCGTCTTACCTCGAGAATTGAAAGGTAATTTAAACGATGTAGTCCTACCAGTAAATACCGTAAATACCATCATTTATTAAATATTAAGTGAATATTTTCATTCTAAGTGTTGTCCAGGAGTCTTAGACAAAATCCGTGCCTGTTGACAAATTAATCAATGAAATGTGGGACGAAGAAGGTATACTTACAAGGTGTATGGTACTGTAAAAAATAATACAAAATACATATTTTTAAATATAGATATTTGAGGGGGACTGCAGAGTCCCTATAAGGCCTCCTTCACATTGACCAAAGTCCAAGACAGTAGAGCCTAGATACCATACTGAGAACAATACAACAAAGCCCCGCACGGCATATTCACTCGAGCACGTACTGGATAAATACTTCGACATTGGGCGTCATTCCGTACCAGTCTTTGCAAAATTTTGCATACCATGATATATATGTCCTCATGCGCAACGCAACATAACGTAAGCAAAAAGCCCATTATTATAACTGTTATACCGATTATCACAAACTAAAACACAAATTTTGCGTTGCTTCGATGCAAACCATTACGGAATAATGCCCATTGTTATTGAGACTCACGGTCAAGTGTCTCTTTCCACATCATCTCCTGGCTCTAGTTAATATGCTGCTAACCTAAAAACTGGTAAGGGGCTCAGCTCCCTTTGGACACCCCGTAAATTTAGTCCCTGAACGTAACTGAGAAAGAAAATACTAATCTGTATGAGTAAAATTAGCCCTTTAACAGAAAAATAAAATTAAATGAAATCTTTGAGTTTTACGTCCCACGGTTATGCCGGTTAGGCTAAAGGAGACGGTGATGGTGAGTAATGAATGATATGGTGGAATGAAGAAAGTGGGAGGAAACGGGAGAACCCCGAGAAAACCCACGCACGCGGTGTTTGTCCACCACAAAGTTCACTTGCCGGGGGCTGGGATCGAACCCGGGACCCCAAGCACCAGAGGTGAACGCTCTACCACTGAGCCACCACTGCCCCTAGCCCTTAAACAGAATCTCACTTTAAATTATCAGCGAGTACCTTGAAGATGAACTCCGCACATCTAGGGCCTTATGCAGAGTCCTTTTGAGGTATGATTAGCGTCATCCTAAAGGCCTGACTACTGCAGGAAACATATGTTAGTATTTAGAAGTCTTTATTATGGCACTAATCACACAACGACTCTGCATAAGACCCCTAATGTCTTATTTAACCTTTGTCGCCATAACCAAACCGTGGACAAGACGTTGTGATTTTAACAACCTTTCAGTACCACTTTGTAATTGATTATAAACAAATGAAGCACGCTAAAAATTTCAAGGTCACACGAAAATGTCTTTCTTACACTGATGTTGACTGAAAGCCTATTTTATACAGCTCACGCAATGTAGGGTCATACGTGTAAATATGAAGATCGTCAAATTGATCAATAATGAAAAAAATATACACAAAGAGAAAAGAAACAAGAAGTTACAAACTGTCTCATTAGAAAAAAAGAACTGTTTGCGTGTTTGAAAGGGGAAGTGCTACTTTAATTCTCCAAATAAGAATGCAACAATACTGTATACTTAGCCACTTAAGTCAATTACTTAATAGGGCTATAAAAACACGTTATAATTTACATTTAGGAACCATGAGAGTTTCAGGAGCCATTTAACATTTTCAGAAGTTCAAGACAATACATGTGTATTAAATGGCCATTAAGCAGCATAAATCCTACTCAACAATTACTTCTGGTGCGAGATGTCCCTAGTTCAATCTCAGATCATATGAATTTGTGGTGGAAAACATCGTACCCGCGAGTGTTCTCAGAATCTCTCGTATCTTTCCACATTCTCAGTCCACCAGCTCTGTAATAATCATTCATTTTCATTAAACATTGTCCATCTTTGTTAGCCTAAAGGGAACATGAAACAAGAGATTTCGGCAAGAATGCACTTTATGCAGAACAAATGATTTTGCCACGTTGTTGACATGAACGCAATGTAGGAATGAGTAGGGTAGGGTCGGGTTAGCTTAGGGTTAGGGAAGTTTGAACCCATTTTGTTAAAATGAATAGAATGTAATTGCTCGAATTGCTGATTGTATCGGTTTGTATGATGTTCTGCACAAAGTGCAATCCTATCGAAATTCATTTTTTCCTCCTTATTCAACAATTAAAATGTATAATTTTAAGATATATATATATATATATATATATATATATATATATATATATATATATATATATATATATATATATATATATGTAACACCTAATGGTTGTTTCGTCTCGAAAAGGTGTTGTGACTTACGTTTTGTCTCGGATTTTTGTTTCTACTAGAATAGTTCTGCTGTATCATCTTGTATCCCGTAAAGAATATTTCATTTTGTCTCATCTCGTGAATGGAATACAAGATGTCCCTTCTCTTTTAATTTTCCTCACATAAACGTATTCATTACAAGTATGAAGTACAGTTCGTAATGAATTGGTTTATGTAATGGAAAATTTAAAATGCTCCTGAATGGAATTGAACTTTAATCGTTTAGGATTTCAGGATTTAAGATTTAGATTTTTGGGCTTTTGGCATCTATGCCCATTTAGCCTATCACGTATGAGGTAAGTATGACGTCCCTCAGCGAGCACACTACCTGGGGAAAGGGAAAGAAGGAAGCAGTCTGGGACCTATAAGTTAGGTACTGTACCACCCCAGTATTTGCCTGGTGTTAATGAGGAAAACCCAAGAAAACCTCATTCACGATGGCTGGCCTGGAAAGCTTTGTACATTTTTTTGACCGAGGGCTCCCATTGGGAATCGAACCCGGGACTACTCGCAACGAAGGCGAGTGAATTTTATTAGTTTGTGATATCAACAGGAAACCGTTCTGTCATCATAACAAAGAACACAATGATATTCTTTTTTTTTAAATCCAACTTTGTTATCAAATTATGATCATAGATGCATCTCTTATTACCCCCCTCTACATCGGAAGATAGAAGAGGACGGCTTAAGTAAGTAAGTAAGTATTTCATTACGTTAGAGCAGTGGTTCTCAAACTTTTCGATAATGTGGACCCCCTGTTCTGTCGGAAAATGATCTGCGGACCCTCTTGCAATGCTATCTGAAATTTAACATGGTAATATATATAATAATTAGAATTACCACTGACAACAAAAAGATCAAGAAGAATTGTGCAATAAATAATTTATTCTAAAGATACATGATCTTTTCCTAGTGAACGAAATTTCAATTGAAAATGCAGTAACTTTCAAAACAGAAAATCATATTTTAAAAAGGAAAATCTACTTGATAAACAATGTTCTCAAATGTAGGGTCACTAATATGAGGAATGAAATTCTTTGTGTTTTTCCATAACTAACTAACTAACTCTATGGCCTGTGGAACCCGGAGGTTCAAATCCGAGTTCACAAAAGCTCCCCACTGACTTCTATCCTTAGCTAACTGCATCCAGTTTCTACTTTGTATTCCAATCTCTGCGAGATCCATCTTAATATTGTCCTCCCATCTGCGCCTAGGTCTTCCTAATGGTCGTTTTCCGATTGGTCTTCCTGTCAAGACTTTGAAAGCGTTTCTACTTTCTTCTATTCTAGCTGCATGACCCGCCCACCTAAGCCTCCTAGACTTGACGACCCTAACAATGTTGGGTAAACCGTATAAATTATGTAGTTCCTCGTTGTGAAGTTTCCGCCATTCCCTATTCCCCTTCCTCTTGGGTCCGAATATTCGTCTCAGAATCTTGTTCTCAAATACTTTGTCAATGTTCTTCCCTCAGAGTAAGTGACCATGTTTCGCAGCCTTACAGAACAACAGGCATGATTATCGTTTTGTATAGTTTAAGCTTCAAATTCCTCGACAGAATTCGCGACGACAAGAGATTTTGAACCGAATAGTAACACGAATTCCCTGCTTTTAGTCGACATTTAATTTCTCCGTGAATATGATTTTTCTCTGTTAATATTTTGTTTTTCCATAATTGCAATGAAATCTGGAATAAGTTTCGCCACCATCAATCTTAGGTCCGATTCCACATTAAGACGCTTTCGCTAGGGATGCGCACGAGACAAGATTTGTGGCTGTCTCGACTCGTCTCGTGCGCATCCCTAGCTTTCGCTTTAAGGTTTTAATATTGCAAAAAGCAGAAAAGGTCTGATGACATGTCTGTGTTAGGGAAAGGCATCAAATGTTGCAATGTCTTTTTAGACAACTCTTCATATTCACAGTGCACACGCAACCAAAAAGTGCAAGTTAATTTTCTTTGAAAACGTTTTCCCATGAAGTTCCAGGATAGTTCCAATACCTGTTCTTGTTCTGTGTTAGACAAATTCATACCTTGTATATCATGGATTTCATATTAGTGAAAGGATTTTCAATCCAACCATTACCAGGTTGTGGGACAGGGAAATATTCTAGAAAACTTGCAGCTAATGGTCTCAAGTGTCCTACAAGTATTTTGTGGATTTCAGCAGAGAGTTTTTCACCTGAAGAGTCAATGAAACCCCTGAGCACTGGAAATGATCAACAGTTATTGTTTTGTACTCGTATGCCCACAGCTGTAGTTTCTTAATGTTAAAAATATATTTCGTGCATAACAGCGGTGAATTCCATTTTATTACAACACTTTTCAATTTTTAGGCATCGTGAACCCCCTGGAAAGGTAATGCGGACCCCCAGGGGTACACGGACCCCATTTTGAGAACCACTGCGTTAGAGAGTATGAATCTTTCATATTTTTACGAATGCTCTGAAACAGGGAAAGGGGAGTGAAGGAGAAATTAATGCCCGTGAAGGTGATTACTTTGCTGGTTAAACAAAGATGTCGTTGTTTAATTGTTTAATTCCTAGTATAATGCTCTTTTTCAGTATCGAGGCTATATCACACGTAAACATACAGTTAGCCTGTGATGCGGTGCACATATGCCTCCACCCAGAATCAAACCCAAATCTACATCGGGTAACTACTCCGTAACTTGAGAGTCCAAGCATTGCCTTCTGTTTACCGTCAACGCATTTCCCTTACACTGTGTAAAATTTTGCAGCCAATGGTGAAATTGAGTATTCATCGCAAACACCCCACGAAGCCAACCAGCTAGAAAAGCGTATGATTCAATTGTTTCTCAATCGACCCAACATTAAATAGAGACTCTCGTACAGTTGCTAATTATCCACTGAGAATAGTTTTCTCCGAAGCCTTCAATTGCTCAGTTGGAGATGTTGGAACGTAATTAAAACTCACTCGTTTAATTATTACAAAAGCTATTAATACTTCAAAAATAACCATGCGACTTGACAAAAATATAAACAAAACTCTAGGTCACGCACGCCACGGCACGTTTAGCACGCAGTGGTGAATCTAGCTTGGGGTCGGGGGCCTAGACCGCGCCAGTTTGTTCAGTACAAAAATAATTGAAACTATTATTTATATATTTTTGAAAGTTTATAATTAGTAAGCGTTACCTTTTATTCTTTATTGGAAAATATTTGAAATGTTAGATATAGTTTCAGTTGTTGCAGTTTTTCTGTTATGCAATGTGTAAAACAATACTTGTGGTCCACAATGTCATCGTTCAATCCAGTCATAATATCCATCGGGAAAGAGTTAAGTTGAAACTTCTGCAGGACCCATGAAAAATTGCAAACTCATGACATACTTATCATAGTCTGGGTTCTGGTTTCCCCTCCCTCAGTTTTCACCTTCTAGACTTGTCACTTAGCATGTCCTGAAGATATCTAATAATTTAATCCTGAAATCGAATGTACGAGTTCTCTACTGAAATATTAGTTGTTTTACTTATTTACAAAAATTATTTCTTCAAAATCCAGAAATATCGATTGGTTATTGGCTATTTTCAGCTCTGAGGCTATATGTGGTTGGTTGAACAACAAAAATAACTTGGTTTGCAGTGGCGGATCTACAAGATAAAAACTGGGGGGGGGCCCTTAGAACCCAGACCATGATACACTATCATGAAATTACTATAAACTTTCAAATATATATATATAAACAGCTTCAATTTTTTTCACTCAAAAAACTAGGGGGTCTAGAACTCCTGGCCTGGCCTGTTGCTTTGTAGACTAAATTTTTACTTAATTGTGGAAGTTTTTGTCCTTCTTAAGAGTATCATTATGGTATAACTAAAGTTTGATTGTGCCATTTTCAATACAAAAAAAAAAAAAAAAAAAACTCCCCTAAATAAATAAATAAACATCACTGAAGTAACGTGCGCTCTAAAATCCGACCTGGACACACCTGATGATGTGCAGCAACTAGGTCTGGGATCAAACCAGTAACTCGTTGCATCAGAAGTGAGCGCTTCAACACTGAGTCCCTTACACGAGAAAGAAATTAACTTGTAAGGGATTCCCTGTTTAAATATTTCATAAATAAAATATTCTGATGTTTCTCACAGAATAATTTGACGAATATACGATGGAAGTATTTCTGCTAAAGAGCATAGGAGTGGGAAGAAATGAAAAATTCCGAGAAGACATTTTTGTACACAGTGTTGTCTATCTCAAACTCACATCACTGGATCGAATGACAGGACCCTTCGTATCTTCGGTGAGAGCTCTACTAATGAACCATTATTCGTCCAATGATTTTGGTTCAATTTTGAGTTTTAAGTGAGCTTTGTGGTGGACAAACACCGTGTGCGTGGGTTTTCTCGGAGTTCTCCCGTTTCCTCCCACTTGATTCATTCCACCATTTCCTTCATTTCTCGCCATCACCGTCTCCTTTAGCCTAGACGGCATAATCGTGGAACGTAAAACTTCAAGATTTCATTTCATTTCAATTTTGGGTTTTGTCAACAGATTGCTTTGATTCTTCTCACGTCTATGAATACAGTCCTGGTTAGTTTCTTCAGAAAAATTATAAAGTTTATTTCGTTATTTTTTTAAATATTGGTATTTATTATTTACCTGTAACAATTTCGCATATAGTCCAGTATTGCATAACCCACTCGAATATAACCATTTCTATACTGAAGCCCACTACTCATTAATTACAAGCCAAAGAAATCAATAGGACTTTCTTTTATCTCCCATAGTTGACTTATCAGTTAAGTTTACAAAGTGTTTACACTTGCTTGAGTTACGTGCTTGTATATGTATGTCAAAGTGGTTTGTTATGGAATTCCATGCAATAACCCGTGAATGTTTTGCATTTTTTCCATCATGTTCGTGGAAGTGATTGTGTTCAGATCCTGTTTTAGCATCTACATCAAGCAAAGCTTTAAAATCCACGTAATGTAAGAAAGAAAAAAAATGCTATGAATATAGAGATACGATATAATGTAGACCTGTCATGTTATTTTAAAGATAGGCCTATTTAAAGGTTATTTTAATTGTGCATTTTTGAATTTCTTGCTTATTTATATACTAAATTTATGGTTATTTAAATTGATCGATATTCTCTTGAAATACTATAGACTTTTTGCTATATTGAAGGATGATGTCAACGAATGTCAAAGGGCATGGAATATTTTTATTTGACAATAATACTATGTCTATATATTGTTTGATGTCAACCAAGCTACGCAATACGCACGAATACGCATCGTTTTGCGCGGATCGATCGAATGAATCCACAGTGTGAAGGCGATAGAACGATATAAACATTGCAGAACATAGAAGTTACGAGGGTAAAAAACAAACCTTTTCATTGAAGTTAACTTGTCACTCTTGCTATCAAATAAGATAACAAATATAGTTATCTTGTAATGATGTAAAAATCTTATAATTTATTGGTATAAGGTAAAACTTACCTGTATCTAATTAGGTCCTCTTTGACCTGTAAGATGTAAGTTAAATGTCTCACTTGTTTTCTCCTGTGGAGTATATTTTGCGGTTCACACTTACGCACACTCTATACACTTTATAAACCAACTAGCGAGTATGTTTTTATTTTTTTCTCTGCCTTTCGCACTTCAATAACTAATACCACACCTCTCCGTTTCGGTTGGTGTCGCTCGTCGTCGGATCTCCTCGTAGCGACTGAAAGCAGCGAAACACCAGCTGCTGTACCCAAACAATCGGCATCAAAGAGCGGGTGATTTCATCAAATTCATCTCTGCGCCGACGCAGATAACCGGAAAATTGAGCGAAAAGGAAACAAAAAGAGGATACAAAACTGATTGTAGAAAAAATAAGTTTAATGAAATAATTCAACCATATAATACGGTGAAATATTTTTGTTCATCTTCCACAAATGATTACAAAAATAAATATTTTGAAAGTTAAATAAGGTCCTTGAAAGTACAAATAAAATATTTAATTTAACGTCTCTCGATAAAATGAAATCTTTGCGGTTTACGTCCCACGGTTATGCCGACTAGGCTAAAGGAGACGCTGATAATCAAAAATAAATGAAATGGTGGAATGAAGAGAGTGGGAGAACCCCGAGGAAACCCACGCATACGGTGTTCGTCCACCACGACGTTTACTTGGCGCGAACTGGGATCGAACAAAGAACCCCATGTACCAGAGATGAACGCCCTACCACTGAGCCACCACAACCCCTACTACACGAACGAGTTAAGTTTTTGTATGGTGTGATATTTTTACAATGAAATCAGTCATTGCGAAAAGGCCATATGTCCCTCCCCACCACATTTTCATTTTAGTGCAAAGTCGGTACGTACGCGAAGAAACGCGCATCCCCTGTAAAAAGATCAATTGTTCGGTCACATTATACAGTATGTTTGCATATCCTACACTATTGCCTCAATATCATCGATGCCATTGTACACGTCGAGTTTGCAATCCAAAGTTTTTTCTTTCTCCTTAACAATTTACTTTGGTGGATATATATGACCTTTTCGAAATGACTGATCCCATTAATACTGAAATCGGAAATATAGTGGAAATCTACTACTTCCGATTTTAATACAGACACAGAGATAAGCACTGGCGCAAATCCCGGGGGAATGAGGGGGACATGTCCCCTCCAATCTCGGAACTGGGGGGACTGTCCCCCCAATAATCCGATTTCAAATGTGTTTTTTGGGGAGAAATGTGATGATTTGTGTCCGCTTGCCACAAAGGAAAGTGAGATGAAATTGATGTCACCCCAAAATAAGCCTCAAATCTGTCCGCCTCCCAATGTTGGAGACAGCTGTACTGCCTGATCCTCCACATCATTGTTTTTCAACTACACAAATATTTTGAACATCGCTTAAAAAAAAAATCTTACTTGTTTCCCCAATGTTGAAGACAGATTTGCGCCGCTGGAGATAAGATAAGATTGAAGATGGAATATAATTATTCTTGGGACGCTTATTTGATTGCACAAAATTCCTTCTCGTTCTCTATGACCGTTTTTACTCTGTAGCGATCAATGTTAAAACCGGATCCATTCTCTTCCGTGGGACGCAAAACTCAAAGATTTCATTTCATTTCATTTCCCTAATGCTAAATCAATTATGAGGACTTCCAACTGAACAATGGCCGCTTGCGATACTGTATATAGTGGATTAGTGTCAATTTATTTTTCATTTTTACGCAAACCAGTAATCGCTTCTCATCAATAGCGTAGCCAGGATTTTATTATAAAAAAAAAAGAAAAAAAAGGGATCGCCAAAATTACTAAGAGGTCATTTATATTTAACACGATTTGCGTAAGGAAACGGAAATTCTTCATAATCCTATAAGCACATCTCTTCGTTTTACAATATGTGATGAATATCTCTATTCGTGATAGTAAAGAACATAAAGTTACCTTTATTGCAGTGAGTATACTTTAGCTAAATATATTTTTAATTTGTCAGTATTGTATTAATAATTGGTTATCAAATATATTTGCAGTCGAAATGTATTTTATCAGATATAAAATTAGTTTGGCGTATAAATATCTGATTACATGTTTATTTCCATTTATTTCAGTCTAATTTCACACTTGTCCAAGTGTCACTGATTATTCTAGAAATTTTCTACCGAGATGTCTTATAAGTCTTGGAACTAAAATAAAAAAATACAACATAGTCAACAAACACTAATTTTAACACCAAAGCATTAAATTTGATATTACACTTTTAATCATTTAATTATATCTTCATGTTAAAAAAAAAAAAAGCACGTAAATCCAGTACGGACTCCTAGAAAGGGGAGTTCGGGCAGTGAGAGATTATCAGTGTTTTCCCACACTGAACTTTTGAAGCACTGGTTCCCCTGCCACTGGGTAGGTGTGGAGGGGAAAGACCCTTCGACATCCTGGTTGCGTATTCGTGAATCCCAAGCGTTTCAGGTATCCTCTGATCTTATTGGATACAGATAAGACACCAAGAGTCATGATATACATATAACTGAAGGCAAACGCATACTGCTGTCGGCCCTCGTAGCCGAGGGTGCTAGTGCGTGGCCTAGTAATGAACATCACTTTTGGCGTGGGTTCAAACCCGGCCCAATGTAGTTTTTTCTATTTTCATCAAATTTTCAGAACAGTTTTTTCATTAAAATAAGATTGAAAATAATACTAAAAAAGTGGTTTGTTATTGTTGTTATTGTTGTTGTTGTTGTTGTTGTAGTAGTAGTAGTAGTAGTAGTAGTAGTAGTAGTAGTAGTAGTAGTAGTAGTAGTAGTAGTAGTAGTAGTAGTAGTAGTAGTAGTAGTAGTAGTAGTAGTAGTAGTAGTAGTAGTAGTAGTAGTAGTTGTAGTTGTTGTTGTTGTTAAGGATGCGCACGAAACAAGATTTGAGGCTATCTCGTCTCGAAAATGTGCTATAAAAGTGATATCTCGACTCGAAAAACGTATATTTTTCTATTGGAAGAGCTGTGTCTCGATTCGAATTTTCTCAGGAAAATTCTGACTCGACTCGACTCGTGCGCATCCCTAGTAGTAGTAGTATTAGTTGTTGATGTAGTCGCCACGAGTTAGAACCCCCACAGGGGTTGGTGGGTTATGTTGTCGACATGAAGTGGGCAAATTAAAGACGTCCAAATTTTTCTGTACATTTTACATTATCAACTTAAAATAGCTAGGGTAGCGCGCCAAAAAATATAGAGTAGCGCGAGAATACTGAAACGCTTTTGATCGGCGAAAACGCATCCTGGATCTACCTATGGTTGGATACCAAAACAGCTTTCTCCTCATACCTATTCTGTCTATCAATACAAAACTTTGTACACACTGTGATATTTTCCATAATATTTATATTTGTACACACATTTCTTATCTCCTATAGCATTTTTCGAGATACATTTCAATATTTGGATTATGTGCTTTTACCTGGAACCATTCCAAATGGGTCCAAAGTTGATAAGAAGGATTTCTGAAGGGAATTCTTCCGACATTCTTCCAATTTTCCCTGTTCAAGTACGTTATGGTCCTCAATACATATCACCTCTAGACATCTTGTTTCATGTTGAAAAGAATGAACTATAAACCATGACTTCCCAATAAACAGTGTTGATGCAATAGCTATTTCACTGCAAGTCTACGATTTTCTTCATACTAACAAGGTTAATGAGCTCCAGGGACTTACTCCGTTGTCCATGGCATCTAATTTTTTGTGCATGAACATATCTTTGTTATGTTTATCGAATAGACTAGGTGCGATTCGGATGTCCAGATGGCATGTTCATGTTCGTTCCTTATTAGTATTGATGAAGTTCAACGGGTCACCAGGGGTCTATTTCTAAAAGTTAACAGAATACTAATACTTGTTTGTACATTTGTGATACTAGTGAAAATCTAGGAGTGTGTGTATCTCGAACTTACAAGAGTAAAATATTAACTACAAGTCTGTGCAATAGTGTTACAAGAACATATGACTTTGTTTATCAGTAATTTTGTTTCACAAAACATCAGTGTGGCGTAGATTGCAATTTAATAGTAAATGTCTACAAGTGACTGGAGACTTCGACTATACCTTGTTTCTGTAACTTCTGCAAGTGATGCTTCGAGTCACTTGGTGGATTTTTTTTATGTTCTTGAACAACACCGACAACATTTGGGAGCTGATTTCTGACACGAAGATAAGGGAAAAGGTATAGACCAATCTGGGTGTACAAATGCTTTCTTTCTGCCCTATGACCAGTCAAAAATTCGTCGGAAAAAATTCAAAAACAGCCATAATTCGAGAATAAAATGTTGGATCGAAGTCAGGTGAAAGTATCCATTATTTTTAGCCGTAGATTCTGATAATGCAAAATTCCGTGTGATGCAGGGACGGCGCAACGGTGACCCCTAAGGAAACTAAAGCATTCCTGTTATATTTTATCAAACGGTGACTGACAGTGAGGCAAATTAACTATAATTAAATACGGTATTTCAAAGAACCAAAGTCGAAGCGTAAGTAAGTTTGTAGTGGACACCATCGGGTCTGTGGGTTTTCTCGGAATACTCCCGTTTCCTCCCACATTCTCATTACACCAATGCTTCCATCATTGCCTTAATCATCGTCTCGCTTAGCCTAAAAGACATAATCATGGGACGTTAAACTGAAATATTTCATTTCATTTTCCAAAGGTTGCTGACAGTTTGTCGATTGGTCACTGTTAAGGTAGTCTTAAACACGTTGTATTATTATTGCTATCATTCGCAAACAGGGGCGTCACTTCAGACTTGACTTCGTAAGAGCACCACCGACATAAGACTTTCACGTTTTGTACTAGTATATTACTAGACAATCTATAAAAGTAAATGTGTTCCTCAAACTCTTGAGGGAGGCAACTGCCCCCTCCTTCCCCCCTAAATGACGCTTCTGTTCGCAAAGTGGGGGTTATGGTCTTCAAAAGGCTGAGATCTACTTTTGTAGGTTGATTGTGAGAAATGCTATAGATACGAAATAGTTTCGATTTCTGAGTCCTTTAACCGTTATTAGTCGTATTATGACCCCGATACAAATGGTTCAGACAAATTCTATTGAGGGAGGGAGGGGGAAAATAATTCTCCACAATGACTTAAGTAAAGAGGCCCATAGCCAAATGCCAAAAACGCCAAACGACAGTATAGTACATCAAAAAAATAGCACAGGTAATTTCAATTCACATTTTATAAGTAAGGTCTAGACATTAATATGTGAGGATATTTATTGAGTACCCTTCGTATTATAATATTTCACATTACTACTTAACAGGCGTTTCAAGATCATTTCTACAAGACCTATTATACATAGTCAACAATAGTGAACTAAGTTGCATCGATTGCTTTGTTGAGTCAGTAACTATTTCTTAACCTGTAAAATATTCAGTGAAAAATATTTTAACTTAGAAAGAAATATTCTTAACATTCTTAATAACTAAAACATTCTTAACAGTGATGACGCTAGTTTTAATTTCTTGTGCAGCCGGCCAGGGGCAAATGAAGGGACAGAAAAAGTTGGGAGCAGCAATTTTTTGTACACGAAAAGAGTAATTTTATATTACTTTATCTATATTACAGTACAATGTGTCTGTGGGGGCAGGCGTCGTTACTGGGGGCGAACGCTCATCCTCCTGTTTCCCTTTGGTGTTGTCATTGATTCTCAACTTTTACCAGGGGTAAAAGTGGATCTGAAAAGGTAGGGAGACGGTAGGTAGCGGCATGACGTCACACCGTCTCCCTGCCTATCTTTGGACATTGTACTTTTTTTAGGAACTGGGGGACGCCGTACATGATTGTTGGTAGTGGGTAGTAGTCTCCCCGCGTTCCCTCACACTTTTACCCCTGACTTTTACATAATTCAGGGTGTCGCAAACATATTAGGGCATTAAAACTGGCACCGCGAACGAAATATGTGTATGAAGCTTCTACTAGCAGAACTTTTTAGTACAAGTAAGACGTAAAAGACAGTCAGGTTACATACTGTATAAAGTTAAAACGTCGTATGATAAGAAGTTCAAAGTGAATGTGTTCAGGAATGTAAACACACTAAGGATATGTTCTAGAATTTAAAAAGAAAAAAAAAAGGAAGGAAGGAAGATAAGAGAGATATTAAAGTAGTGGATTGTTCGTAGAACGCAAGGTATTTCTTAATGATTACACTTACAAAAGCTGCGCTCTCCAATGCAACATATATTTTCAGTATTTTCCATAGTGTACTTGAAAGTGTACTGTATTGTTTTTGTGTACTATAGTGTACTTGATTGTAGTTAATTTTCCTCACTCAACTTTTGATAAAATATCCCAGGAAGTCTTCAGTTTGTTTGAGAGCCGCCCTTGAGCCACTCCTGCACATCAGTTTGTCCACGAACGGAGTTTATGACTAAAAATAATGGACATTTCCTTTTACCTACTTCGAGCCGACATTTTATTCGTTCAGCAACTGATGACGACATGATTTGGAAAGTGGAACTCCTAGTGATGGGCGACAGACGAATAACTATAAATGCTATTGTTAATGAATTGAAGATTTCCCATCAGTCAGTATTCACTATCTTGCATTATCACCTGCACTCAAGAGTGCCCATGTTGTGGTTTCCATGAAGGGGGGCAAATATAAGCAAGGTTTCAAATATAGTTTCAAATTTTGCTATAACTAATGTAAAAATTCTATTGGGCTTTCGATATTCCCAAGTGCGATTTCCTCTTAGGGGGGCAGGCGCCCCACCTTGCCCCCCTGATGGGCGCCCTTGCCTGCACCTATTCAAAGTGTCCACACGGTGGGTTCCCAGGCTACTCTTTTTCAAAACCAGCAATGCGCTGATTGTGCGATGGAAGTGTTGACGCTCTGTGTACCCAATGAGGACGCCTTTTTCGATCGTCTTGTGACAATGGATGAATTTTGGGTATCACTTTGACCCAGAGACTAAAATGATGAGTAAACAGTGGAAACATAGCAGCTCCCCACACCCTTTAACCCGTGTGCAGCCTTCTGCTACGAAGGTCATGCTTTCAGTTTTCCGGGATTGCAAGGGCCTTATTCTTACGGTAACTAACTTATGCAACATTACAAAAGTCTGCTGGGAAGACTTCGCGATGCTCTAAAGGAAAAGCGCAGTGCACCTTCACCAAAGGTGTTCGCCTGTTAGTTGATATGCTCCCGCCCACAAAACCTAGGAATCTTGTAAAACGCCTAGGGTACCAATTACTTTCCCATCCTCCTTATTCACCTGACCTCGCACAGTCAAATTTATTCTTGTTTCCAAAATTAAAACAGTCTCTGAAAGGACGGCGTTTCTCTTCAAATACGGAGGTCTTTGCTGCAGTGGAGCACTAGTTTTCCAGCCAATGTGACAGTTTCTGCAAAGAGGAGTTGTGGAAGCTGAAAGACCAGTTTCAGAAATGTGTTACGTTGCTTGGTGGAGAGAAAGACTAATCATATGTTTGCACTTGGCCCTTCTCTCTCAATCCCTTCATAGTGAGGGGTATACAATGTATGCAGAAAGAGAGAGAGAGAGAGAGAGATAAGATACGTTGTTTTTTTTCTCATTTTTGATTTTTCTCTTTCACCCTTATATAAACTCGAGTGATTTTCATCTCATATAGCCTCGCTGCTGAACGGGACGTTAAACTCAAATCGAGTGATTTCCACTAGAGAGGGATAGTTTTAGTTCGACGCTCGAAGACTGTTAGGTCTTGTAGCTGAGGAGTCAGTGAAGAATTTTTTTTTTCCATTCTAAATTTTGCACATAGTGGATGAAATATAGACAGGAAATTTGGCCCTTTCCTTTAGTTTAGGGAATTGCATATTTACATGCAATACTGCAATATTCCATGTATACGTGGATATTGCACTAAGAAATGGAGAGTCCTTACTTTTAGGTACATTAGTTACCAAATAATTACCCAAAGCGATGTTCGACCTAGGACGAAGTTTGTAATACAGAGAGAGAGAGAGAGAGAGAAAGAGAGAGAGAGAGAGAGAGAAAGAGAGAGAGAGAGAGAGAGAGAGAGAGAGAGAGAGAGAGAGAGAGTATATGAGGCGCCTAACATCTAAAGCCGCCAAATTATTATTATTATTATTATTATTATTATTATTATTATTATTATTATTATTATTATTATTATTATTATTATTATTATTATTATTATTATTTTACCGAAATTGAGTTATATATCGCTTGTTATATGTTTGATCTAAAGGAATTCCATGGAAACAGTATTTTGTTTAAAAGCTTAATATTGTGTAAAGCAGGATTGAAGCATACACTTTTACACTGGTATTTACTGAGTGTTTACTCAGTGATGCTCAATAAGTATGATGTTCTATACAGTGCAGTGTAAAAAATTCAAATGCGAAGAAGAACTGTACTCTTGTACAGTCAAGAAAAACAACGGTCAATGTGCAAGGGAAATCTTTGTCTCAAAAGCATCATCGTTTGCAGATAGGGAAGAAAAGTGAAAACAAGAAACAAAAGAACGTCGCCGAAGAAGTGAAACAAAACTCAGAGGTAAAAAAAGAAGTAACTCCGAGTAAATTTCAATATCAAGAAGCGTTTTGATTCTTGGAGATAGTCATGCTAGAAATAGTGTATAGTCAACCTACTACACGAAAAACTACAGTCAAGTTAAGATGTGAGCTGCATTACGAAGCCTGGGGCCGGAACGAGCGAAGTGTTGAAAGATTGTGTATCGCTATCCAAAAACAAGACCATGAAAGACACATTAATAGGGATTGCGGGAGGACGTAACAAGGAATGACGTAGCAAGGAATGAGGGTCAGGAGACAGCGCGAAACTTGTGCACAGTGCTGAGTACGTTAACAAAGACTAATGCGTTTGTAGTGGGAATTCCATAAAGACATGACCTGGCAGAGAGTTCATGTGTAAATATACTACTGAATTGTACCAATCGTAAAATAGCCAGTGTTGGGTAAGTTACTTGTAAAAATGTAACGCGTTACAAGTTACTTTACTTTCTCTTAAAATGTAACGCGTTACTTGCACCCAAAAAGTAACTGTTACTTTACTTCGAAAGTAACGCGTTACTTTTAGATCCGAAACTTTAAAAATGTGAAAAAAAAAAATTAGTTCAATTTTCCGTACTGCCATTACTACCGCAATAATAATAATAATAATAATAATAATAATAATAATAATAATAATAATAATAATAATAATAATAATAATAATAATAATAATAATAATAATTATTATTATTATTATTATTATTATTATTATTATTATTATTATTATTATTATTATTATTATTGCACGTTCTGAATCGCTTTATGTAAATGCAAGGACAAATTTTTACTTGATTTATGAACATTTTCATATAATGTAACATTGATAAAATGCCATACTGCGTTACTCGTAGGGATGGACACGAGCGAGTTTGAGCGAGACAGACATCTTGACCTCAACCTGAGAACTCGATTCGAAAAATTTCCTCCAACTCGACTCGAATTGGGGTCGAGTTCCAAGTTGACTCGAGTCAAATCCGGTGTGTAGTTTCGAGTACATACTTCAAGTATATTACATAGACAGTATAATTATTATCAATGACACTACTACTACTACAACTTTTATTATTATTATTATTATTATTATTATTATTATTATTATTATTATTATTATTATTATTATTGTTATTGTTATTATTATTATTATTATTATTATTATTATTATTATTATTATTATTATAACACTGTATATAAAAAGAAAGATAGGCGGTTTGTATTTGAATACTAAAAAACTAGTTGGTTGCCAACCTCGGTAGTCGTGAAGTCTAGTAGTCAAGGACATTGTTCACGAGCTTCTGAATTTGGGTTGAGGGTCTATGTTGAGTATTCGGGCTCGAGTCAAACACTGTTAAAAGTTATAAGGACTGACCAAATATCTTCAAAAATGCTCGACTCGGGTTTAGAATTGCCAACGACTCGAACAGCTCGGCTCACAGCTCATTCACTATCGACCCGAACCGAGAAGTGAGCCGAGCCAACAGCTTACCCAGCCGACTCGGCTAAAGCTCTCGGCTCAGTTGAGCCGAACCGAGTAAATGGCTCATCCCTACCAAGCCAGATCGAGCCGATGGTTCACCCCAAGTGAGCCGGCTCGTGCCATCTTCTCAGTTGAGCCGAGCCGAGCTGAGCTTGTTATTAAAAATCTCTTGTGGTCTCGTTATCGAGACGAGACCGGATGCGAGCAGTGTCCCCCCTCGTGAGCAACACTATAAGTATTCCATGGTTTTCGTTTTCCAGTGTAATCAGGCCATGATTTCAAGACGACTTAAAACGAACGAGCCATTTATCAAACTCGACTGGACTCGAAACTCGACGCGAAAAACTGAATCGGCTCGGAACTCGACTCGAGGATATTACCCTTGACTTGACTCGAAACTCGACTTGAATTCGAGTCGTCGAGTCGAGTTTTAGCTTGACTTGTGTTCATTCCTATGCGTTAGAAAAAATGGTTGCTTATTATTATTCTGCTAAACTAATTATATAATAATAACAATGTTGTTATGTAAAATTAAAAATAAAGAATAAAGAGAAACATTACACTACTCTATAATCAACGGGACTCTAGGATAAGCAAACTGATCTGAAAGAACTCCAATATTACATGCATCAACAAACTATTTTCTAGTAATAAAGTAGGCCTGCTCATTAAAACACAGTTTATTCATATTAACACCTTACTGTAAATCGTTAATTATGACACCCTAGCTGTTGATAAATATTTTCCGCCGGGGCACTTCAGACACTTTACTTTTAAATTCTGTCCACCATCATCCTCAGCACTAAAGAAAAAAATATTCTTTCAAATGTTCGAACGGTAAAATATTTTCGTTCTCCACCTTTATAAAAACAACACCAATCAAAGTAAAATAGACTACCGGTATCATTGCACTACTAGTTCACTCACTGAATGTATTGATTTGTAGCTGTCAAAATCTACGACAAAATCTTCCAGATGCTTGCAATCAGTACACGTGATTTACCTAAGGCTGTCCTCATCTTCAAGAAACAGCAAATGGCACTACGAACTTATCTGTTTCTCTGTGTGACCGTGACTGTCGGTCACTGACATACGTAGTTCATGCTCGATTGTTTCATTCTGAGAAATTCACTTACAGGAAAGAAACATTTGTTTCCGAGAAAAAAAAAAATACATATATTGTAGTTACTCATCCGAAACGTAACGCGAAAAAAGTAACGCAAACTAGGCACGTTACTTAAACATTTGTAACGCGTTACCGTTACAGTTACTTTGGAAAAAATGTAACGCGTTACTAGGAAACGTTACTTGCGTTACGTTACTTCCCAACACTGAAAATAGCAAAGGTATGTAAGTTTTTCCCAAATGTAAAGTACGTTGATTTGCAACTCCTAGATAGGTCACATTTCACAAGACATGGGCTACATTTAAACAGCAATGTGAAGCACCTTATGTGTAATAAATTTGTTCAGCTCATAATCTCACAGTCTACTGCCTCAGGTAATGCAATACCTCTAGCTCATGCTTTTTTTTTTTTTTTTGAGATCAATAGAGTTTAATGCTGCAGACTTAGCCAAAAATCTGCGACCGGTTATAGCACAACAGGTTAATGTAAAAACAAAGCCACGCTATTGATTTTAAAGTGGGCTACTTAAATGTTCAAGGGATCAACAATAAACATGTAGTTTTAAATGACTTTGGGAATCATAATAATTTAGTTGTCTTAGGTTTACGTGTACATTGGTGCAAAGAGGATGAAATTGTGTTTAATAAATTAGATGACTATGTACTAGTTAATAGTTTCTGTAGGCAGGGCCGACTTTAAGCCGATTGGACCGATTTCTTCTAATCGGGCCCCGCGCTAGTGCCGTCTACTCTATTGTTCAATCTAATCTACTCAGCAGTGCCGTTAGGCCTCAGAGCAAACAAGTGTGTTTGTTGTCCCTATGACTAAATTTTGCTCCTAATACATGTAATTAATACATGCCATTCTGCTCGCGGAGCCCCCGCCAAGCGGCCATGGTACCGTTAGGATGGCTCTGGTACTCTCGGTTGTCAAGTACACACAACAACATATTGCAATATAGATCCATGGACTCCACAAGGGAGGGTATGGCCTCTTCCTAACAAGTAAATGAATAGTTTATATTAAGTTTCCGGGCATGAACATTTTTTCCCCTGAATTTAGTGCTGCAGTAGTTTATTTTTTATGTTTACATCTTCTGTTGTAAAAATAGATATATCCAGGGAGTACTCTGCACACCCCAAATTTCCTTACATACATAACTGGCTTAAAAATATTATTTTCTTTGAGTTTGTGTAAAAATGTATATCATTATTCTGGGTACATACCCTCTTTTATTTTGAACACCCCACTAAGTAAAAGTTAATGGCGTTCTTACTGATTAAGTTATGCGATACTACCGTGAATAATAGTGAGATGGTACTAAATAAATCGGCCTTACTGCGACTTCTTTGTATATCCTTTCTCTTATTATAGCTATATAAAATAATACAAAAACAGAGGACAAACTTTGCTCTCTCTTGTAAAAAAAATCCCGCAGATATAGGCCTATATATATATATATATTTTAATCAAGTCAGGAAAACCGAATATGTAGTAGTGCGCACTGAAAGCGTAGCTGCTTATGAAGATGTATCTTCTAACTCGAATAATCGAATGGAAAATAAGTCATCCATCTTCCATCAGTTCCTTAAGGTTTGTGATCGTCTCATCATCATTTTGTTTTGTCTGCAGTCGATAACGATTTCAAGCTGATTGTGCCTTTCATAAGTAGCTACCTACGATCTTCTTACTAGCGTACATTAATAAAGTTTTCCTGACTTAAATTCTTTTCAAAAAATACAGCTGTTATGAAATCTTTGAACCAATGAATTCATATCAGTGTTCATTTCATTATGTCTTACAAATATAAATTATGAAAACAAGACTTCACCATTGTATTTCTCGTAAAATTCTGAAAGACCAACAGAGAAAGCCAAAGTGTAATATATATAAATACAGGGGCGGATCCAGGATATGATCAAGGGAGGGGCTAAACCATATTTTGCCGTTTTATCCAGTGTAAAGCAGGATTGAAGCCCATTTTATCCAGTGTATACCTGAGCGGCAAGGGGGGCTACAGCCCCTATAGGCCCCCTTGGATCCGCCACTGTATATAGATAGATAGATAGATATAGATATAGATATATAGGTTTTACAGACCTTGATACAAGTTAGTTGCAATCCTGGGGCCCCGCAAAATGTTCCCAATTGGGCCTCGCACCACCTAAGGCCGGCCCTGTCTGTAGGAATCACGGTGCTCACGGCGGAGTAGCTATTTTTGTTAGAGACAAGGTCTCACTTAAGTGTAAGAAATTAGACCTTGACTTTCTATATACTGAAATCGATTTCGAAGCCACAGGTATCGTTATTGTCTTAAGTTGGTTTTCGTATCACTATACAGATCCCCAAGCGGTAATTCAATAGTCTTTCTAGATAGGCTCGAGGAACTGCTAAACTTAGTGAGTAGGCCTAGTTTTAGAAATTTTAAGATAGTCATAGGTAGTGATCTAAACTCTGACTTTGATGTAACAACAACAAAGAACATTGTAGATGAATTTAAAAAATTGTTAAGGCAATTTAATTATAGTATTACAAATATGAAGCCAACAAGAGCTTGTCTTGATAACATATTTATAAATTTCAATTTATGTCAAACTCATTGTGATGTATCGATATTTCCATTTTCTGATCATGATTGTGTATGGATAAAATCGGATAACGCACTATTAAGTACGGAAGTTGATGCCTTGTCCACAGAATGTAAAATAGTTGTCTCTAGGCCAATCACTGAGGGTAAAATATCTGAGTTTAAGAATTCACTCAGCAACATGAATTGGTTTGAATTGCTGTCGAATTACAATGACTCTAATGCACTGTTTGAACGCTTCTTCATTTTATTTCTCTATAACTTTGACATCTTCATCCCACGAAGAATTTGTAAAGTTAATCAGAGTCTACTTAAAAAGTCACATAAAGAAAATAATTCTACGTGGTATACCCCTCAACTTTACTCAATGAAGCGTGAGGTGGTGTTACATTTAAACATATATGAGAGAGAGAAAAATGAAGTAACTAGGTCAGCCTACCTGAAAACTAGGAAAACATATAAACAAGCTGTTAATGAAGCGAGAAACCAGTATACCTCGCTGTAATTAATTCTATAGTTAAGAGTAATCGGGACTGCGTTTACCCCAATCCAGAAGATTTTAGTAATTTTTTCGTGAACTCTGTAGATGAAATACACAATAATATTGACAAACCTGATGTAACAGCAGTCAATCTAATGGAACAATCTGTAAATCCTATACAGGATAATTTTGTATTCAGAAATATATCTCCACAAATAGTTCTCAACATTGTAAATAACTTTAAGTGTTCAAACAGTGTTGATGTTTATGGATTGTCGAGTAATCTAATTAAAAAAGTTATTGATTGTATTGTTCTGCCGCTTACCCATTGCATTAACCAACGTCTAACACAAGGAAACTTCTCCGAAGTTTTAAAATTATCACGAGTTGTGCCTATCTATAAAAAGGAGCCCGAAAATGGTCCATCTAGTTATCGACCAATTTCTCTGGTACCAGTATTCTCAAAAATTCTTGAAACTGTGATACATATGCAGTTATGTGATTATCTTGATAAGCATAACGTAATTAGTGATTCAAGTTTGGTTTTGTAAAGGATAGATCTACTGTTGGAGCGATTGATTCGTTAGTAAAGAAGGTTATTAGAGGCTTTGAAAACAAGGATTTTGTTCCGGTAACATTTTGTGATTTAAGCAAAGCCTTTGATTGTGTTGAATACACAATTCTCCTTAAAAAAAAATACCGTTCTACGGTATCAAGGGTTATAGTTTTATGTTACAACCGCTACCAGGTTATAGAAACATTTTTTGTGGACGCCCTGTATATTTCTTAAAGACAGTGATCTTTATTTTCGATTTATACTTTATTCTGCAACGCACATAAGTTCTTTCTTTGGTGGGAATTGCTTCTTTCCCACACAATTGGACAAAGAAGTCTTTCATCGTTTTTTCATATATATATTTAAAACGTTGCTTTTGGTGAGAACATTTCAGCGAATGACTAAACATTTCAGTGTTTCTTCCTGACTTATTATATGCACAGTATATATTCTATAGTTAATTGGAACTGAATTAAGTGTTTTCTTTAATCGCTTATGGAAACATTATAATAGATTAGAGAAATACGGGCTGACCAGATGTTTCAGCAACCAAAGTGGTACCAACTGCGTTGTTTCGTACTCGTTATCTGTACTTTCTCACGCCAAAGTTATCGCCGTCTCTAGTGCATTATGGGCAGTTGACTAAAATTAACATAAATTGTTTTCTATATTCTGTTTGTATGTGCATACAGGTGAGTTAACTGAGTGATTTTTGAAATGAACTGCCAACACTTTTAGTTGATCATTGCAACCCGTACCTTGAGTTTTGATGCTCAGGGAGTTTGACTCCAGGTTGATCTCGCGTCGAGCTTCAAGTTTGACTTTTTGTTAAGGGGCACAAGCTATTTAGCCGGTGAAGGACGTTTTCTTACGGCTAGCCCCAACTAGTGAAGTCCCAGGTCCGCAGACCTTGTGCGTTTAAAATGTTATACACGCGCCCTCCAAGATCAGCATTCTACTTTGGAGAATTTCTTGTTTAATTTGCTGAAGATTCATCTTTACGCTTCGAGATTGTTAGCGCATCCACTGGATTCATCGTGGGACGATCCAGACAACTTTTCCCCAGTGCTAACCCCCCAAGTGTGTCAATGGTGTGAGAGGAGCATTTACAGTGAAATCCGAATTATAATCTTATATATTTAAAGGGCTATCGCGCACTGAAAAGTCAAAGTGTGATTTCAGTGACGAAAATTATTTTACATATTCAGTGCTCAGTGTTGTGTTTATTCCTCTTCGCTATTTTATTATTTTTATATTTATGATAGTGTTCTAATAAATAAGTATAGTGTCATTTAATCCAGTGTGTTTTCGTTGCTTGTATGGGTGATGTTTGTGTGCGTTATGGTCTGGATGACCGTCTGATCGTCCGTGAGGTTTTCGAGACGAGACACCCGAACCTCTTGGCGCCTAATGCTCATCTCATTATTGAGACCGACGAGCGATTTGGGAACAGTTTGTAACTCTTCTTGGAGAGGTCCTTCATCGTCCTGTCCAGGTAAGTTCCAGTCTCAGGAGAATACTTATTGGTAGGACCACAAACCACGAACAGCGACCAGAACTCCTGCCGGTTACATATACGAGGGCTAGTCAAGAAAGACTTGGACTGATTTTTTTCTAGGCAATTTATTATTACTCAGCAACAGGCACATGATCCTTTTCAAAGTAATCCCCGCCCATTTGAATGCACTTTTTCATTCGAGTCTTCCAGTCCTCAAACACGTGTCGCAGGCCATTCTTTGAGAGGTCCTTCAAAACCGCCTCCGATGCCTTCAGAACCTCGGAATTATCGGAGAAGCGGCGTCCACGCAGTCTGGATTTTAGGGCAGGGAATAGAAAAAAGTCGCACTGTGCGGTAGGCGTCTCCACCATCCTCAAACCTTTGCAACAGCTCCCTGCAAGTCTCCACTCGAACGGCCTTCTGCTCTGGTGTCAGGAGTCGCGGAATCCATCGCGCACACACTCGGCTCATGTGGAGGTGGTCATGCAAAATTTTGAAGGCACTGCCATGAGATATGCGTAGTGCGGCTGCCAGATCGTCGATACTGATGCGGCGATCTTCTCTAACAATGACTGCTGCCGTGTTAATGTTCACCTCAGTAACAGCTGACGCTGATACACCTGGTCCACCAGCTTTCGTGATTGTCATTCGGCCCTCTTTAAACTCTTTGAACCACCAGAACACAGTACTTCGTGGCAGAGCGTCATCTTTGTAGGCTGCTCTCAACATTCCTAGACTTTCTGTTGCACTTTTCCCCAGGCGATAGCAGAACCGTATAGCTGCAAATTGTTCATCTCGTAATGACTCCATTTCTTCTACAGGCGACTTCTAGAGGCGGCGCAGAACATCGCCTGCAATAAAAAGCCGTGGTTACCAAACATGCAATGATTCCTTAACAACATTTTATATATATGCACAGCAAAACCCACCCTACTTGTATGCCAAACTATGAAGCTCCAGCGTTAACAGAACTGCCGGGAAAAAAATCAGTCCAAGTCTTTCTTGACTTGCCCTCGTAAATGACGCCCGAACTACCGACCCGAATCGAGACCGTTGGTGCTCGAATACTCATAAGATCAATATTTTAATATACCATTTCTCTTTCAGCTCAGTACAAAAAAAACTCCTCTTTTAGGTGGTTCTAATCATATTGTTTTGTGATAGTGTATTTTACTCTAATTCATACGTTTTAAGCTTATTCTTGTCCAAGATGGCACACCAGAAAGCAGGTATGATTACTAGGATGAATTCACTTTTTGAAGAACTAAGGAGAGACAATAAAGAGAATTTTGCTAGATTAGAACAAAAAGCAGATAAAAACGATGAGAATTTTGTTCATCTTAAAGAGAATATTGACAGATTAGAGAAAGAGCTAAAAAGTGAGTTAGGCCAGAAGTTAGACGCTGTACAAAAAGAATGTCGCGAAAATAACCAAAGATTAGAACAAAGTATTAGGAATGTAGAGGCCGAAAGTAAACGAAGGAACGAAATCCTCGAACAAAAATACGATGGCATCACACTTAAGATTCATGACCAGCTTCACGAAGTCAGTCATAGTACTAAACAGGCAATCGAACTCGCCACACAGACCAGCGTCGAAGTTAGGCAACAGACTGAAGAAACATGCCATCGTGTAGAACAAATAGAAACAAAAGTCTGTAAAATTCAGAATCATTTAGGAGGCTTGCACGATTACACACAATCCCTCCAAGGGCAGTTGGAATCAGCCCGAGATGTGTGTCAGGCTAATAAGGAACGCTGCGTTAGTTTGCATATTGATACAATCGATAAATTAGATGAGATGCATGACCGTATTGAGGAAATTTCTGAACGCGTACAAAGGCAAGGTAAAGACATTAAAATGGTATATGAAGAAGCGAAACTGATAGATTACAATATGAAGGTAAAAAATGAATCTAACGCAGAATGTCGCGCCGAAATACGGGCAATGGATAAGAGCATAAAATAAATTAGGCGTGATATGGTAGAGCTGGCCCAGAGAGTAGAAAGTACCGAAAATAGAGCGTCAGAATTCGAACCCCGAGTAGAAGCAGATACTCCTAGACAAGTTAGAAATAGGCACTATAGTGATTCGGCTTATTCGGAGTGTAAAAACACCAGTAGTAGTGATAGTGCAAGTGATGATTCAGAAATCAAGGTTGTATGTGACCGAAGGCGCAAGCACGACAAAAATGTTACTTTCACTAATCGCCAGAGAAAAAATATGAAATTAAAAGACGATGTCATGCTTAAGGAAATTCAGTGTTTTCCTAAATTTCAGGGTGATCCTTCCAGTGAATCAATTCACAATTATTTGCAAAAGCTAGAGCTTACAGCTCAATTAGCCAACCTTTCTGATAAAGCTCTGTTTAAACTCATTCCACATTTGTTGAAAGGAGTTTCGTTAAGTTGGTACAATATCAGGAAAGACGACTTTACTATGATCAAATCAAACAAGCACTTATTGAAGCTTTCGCGGGAAAAGCTACAGTACAACACAGGCTATCAACCTGTAAGAGTACTAGATTCGATCCCAAGGTACATAGTTCCGTACATGATTTCGCGCTAGATCAATTCAATAAACTTCGTGAATTGACACCGCAATTGGCTGAATTTCTCATACTTACAGATGTAACACAGACTTTGCATAATAGATTTAAAACTGAACTCTTTCTTCATTCATGTAACAATATCAGGGAGTTTTTGGCTGCAATTCAAAAATTAGAAACTTTACATGCTCAGCAAAGTCGTAGAGAAGAAAGATACAAGCAGGGTAATAATTATAATGGTAATGAAAATTCCAGTTTGCAATGTAACCAACGAAATTTTTCGTATAATAAGAGTAATAATCAAAGGTACCAGGATCAGCGTGTAAATAATATGAGAATTGATAGGAATCAGAATCGAGGTCGTACGCGACATGACAATAGTAGAAATAATAGAAACTGATTCTCGAGATCACGTGATCAGAGAAATAGTGAGGAACGAAACAGGAATCGCAACTCGCGCGATAATTCTAACACTAGACCTGAACGAAAGAACAATAATTCTAGGAATCGGCGAAACAATAGTACCAATAATGAAAGGAGGGATAATAATAGTAGAAATAACAACAATAGACAAAACCATAACAATAGGAACAACTCAAACCGGCCAAACCGACGTAATGAACGGAATTTTGGCCACTCGGAAAACAATTAGAAGGCGGTACTGAGGACCGGGTACCGGCCAATACATATTATCCCACTAAACATTTTCTGGTATCGCATACTCACATTTGTAGTGGAAATAATCCTGATTTAGCTAGAAGTGACTGTGAATCGGACACAGACTGTCTAGACCATTATATTAATGCGCAACCCAACCCTATCTCTGCTAAACTTAAAGTTTTAGTTTGTAATACTGAAGTCGAATGTCTGGCGGACACAGGTTCCGACACGTGCTCCTGTCTTTAGCGCTTTGGAAACGCATTAGCGCAGATGTGACGTCACCCAAACTCACTCCAGCTGACGATGTACTTTTAGTGGATTTCAGTTAACCAGAAGAAAAGTAAGAGGTTACACATTAGTCACTATTCAAATTGATAACATTTCTGTTTATGTAAAAGTTTATGTTACAGAATCTCTTAATCAAGATCTTATTTTAGGACTTGATGCACTTACTGCTTTGAGAAGCCAAATTAATCTTTTGGATGGTACGATTTCCATGGAATATAACAATTTGAAAACCATTGTTAATCTCTTACCAGAAAATTTTGACTTTCAGGAAATCTCCGAAGATGAAGAGAGATACGATAGATAACAATTTTTCTATTTCAGCTGCCACTTTTGTAAAACAATGTGCCACAGACGAACAGATTAGAGATGCTGTTAACCGCACTTTTAATTTAAACAACCAACAGAAAAAGAAATTATACTCTCTTTTGTCACAATATAGGGATATTTTTACAAATTACCCAGGTCTTTGTAAAGACTTTGTTTACGAGATGGAGGTGAAAACAGACAAGCCATTTGTACGTAAACAATATGCCATACCTCATAAGTATCTCCAAGATGTACGACATGAGATTCATAAGTTATTAGAATTAGGATTAATTTGTCATTCGAATTCTATTCACAGCAATCCTATCCTTGTAGTTCCCAAGAAAAACGGGAAACCAAGGGTATATGTTGATCTTCGTTTGCCGTACCAATTTGTGAAACTTCGCCAAACAAAATCTGAGGGCATACAGGACTTATTATTAAAAGTAAAATGTAAACCTTTCCTTAGCTCTCTGGATCTCGTAAGTAGTTATAATCAAGCCTTGCTTACTCCTAAATCCCAGGAATATACAGCATTCAATTTCGAAGGCCAGCATTACCAATATCGAGTCACATGTTTTGGTTACAAAAATGGTAGCAGTGTTTTAAACAGTATGCTCCAAAAAGTATTGGGACCAGAGTTACATGCTAAAATCTTACGATATATTGATGATTTGGCTTGCTTTACAGATAGCTTTGAAGAACATCTTGCATTGCTGAGACAAATCTTTGAAAAGTTTAGAGAACACAACCTTACCCTTAACATTGAAAAATGTTCGTTTTGCACTAATTCAATATCTTTTCTAGGTTTCTTGATTACTCCCGAAGGCATCAAAAAAGACCCAAAAACCATAGAAGCGGTTCGTAACTTACCCAGACCCACCAATATTAAATCTTTACAATCTGTAATTGGTCTCTTTAATTTGTCACGAAATTTTATTCCTGATTTCTCAGAAAAAATGCAACCTCTTTTTCAGCTTCTCAAAAAGGGAAAACGGTGGCAATGGCTTAAAGAACACGAACAATCTTTTCAACAAATTAAAGACGATATTTGTAAAGATGTTCTCTTGTCAAACCCTGACTTGAATTTACCTTATTATTTAGAAACGGATGCATCCCGCTTGGGAGTCAGTGCAGTCCTATATCAGTACAGTGATTGACAGAAAAAGGTAATCCAGTTCGCTAGTCGGACTTTAACACCTGTTGAGTCTCGCTATAGTGTGAGTGAGATCGAATGTCTTGCAATCGTATTTGCGGTCCGAAAATGGCGCCAATTATTAATCTGTCACCATGTTATTTTTATTACAGATCATAAAAATCTTAGTTGGTTGGATAAGGCCAAGCCTTGGAACACTCGTCTTCTTAGATGGTCCCTGGAATTACAACAGCTGGACTACGAAATACGTTTCCAGAAGGGTTCCGAGAATCTTTGTGCAGACGCGCTCTCACGCCTCTTCCCTTCCAAAGAATTACCAACTAAACGTGTTCATCTTTTACAGGCTATTCAAGACAAAATCAAAAATATTTCAGTTGAAGAGTTGCAGAACGCACAAAAGGAAGATCCTGATTATTTCCCCATTATTTGTTTCTTAGCAGGCGAGAAAATAGAAGAGCTTCCAAGGAATTCACGCAATTGGGAAAATTTTTTCAAACTCGATAATGGTATTCTTTTGCACAGAGATTTTCATTTCCCAGACTCATATAAAATTTGCATTCCCAGATCATTAGTGAATAACGTTCTCACAGCTTACTATGACGATTTAGATCACCCGGGAGTAGACAAAACGCTTCGGATCATCTCAAAATAATTTTATTGGAGCAAAATGAGATCAGATGTGAAGAAACATTTAAAGGATTGTGTGAAATGTATCCAATTTAAATCCGATCACCACCCACCAGCTCGTTTCTTGTCCACTAATCCTTATTCAGAACCTAGAGGTTTATTAGCCCTTGATTTTGTAGGCCCATACCCATCAGGCAAAAGTGGTGCGCGCTTCGCACTGGTTACTGTTGATGTGTTTACTCAATATTGTACAGCTTACCTCTTGAAGAACGTCACTGCTACTTCAGTCATCAAGTGTTTTGTTTATTTGATATATACATGCTACATTTAGGTCTCGTGGAGGCGGTACTGACAGATAACGCTGCAGTGTTTCATAGCAAAAAGTTTCTATCTAAAATGCAAGAGTACAATATTAAAGTCCATCATACAACACCGTATCGCCCCATGAGTTACATCACAGAACACTAATAAAATCCTTGTATCTACCCTTAGGTTATTATGTTGTCAGTCACATAATAAATGGGCCGAAAACCTGACGCAAGGAGTTCTGTTGCATAACTACTCCATCGTTGAAAGTATTAGTGTTTCACCAGCAAGTTTGTATCTTAATATTCACTTTTCTCGTCCTATTTTTAAGCATTTTGGTTTACAGGTATCTGAAGATTTTGATAAGGAGGACGGGATTAGTTGGTCTAATAAATTACTTATGGCAGACCACCGACGAAAAGCCATCATTGAAAAAAGGAACGCACGATGGAACGACAGTCAACAACAGGGACGACGTTTAAAACAAGGAAGTTTGATTTTTCTCAGACAGCATAACATCAGTAGTCTATTGAAAGGTGAAATATCAAAGTTTTTTGATTTGTACCGAGGACTCCTTTTATGTGTTAAGGTCATTAATGACCGTGTTGTTAAACTTGTTGACCATTCCACAGGTGAATATTTAGGACTTCATTCGATAGACAGGACCAAGTTATGGGAACCTACCCCTGAAACCCGTGAAATTTGGATGGCCTTGGCACGTCGCCAACTACCAGAAGATCTTTTGCATGACCTTAATTTGTCACCTGTTAATGAAATTCAAGAACCAATCTCTTTTTCCCCTAGTGGAGAAGTCAACTTGTCAAACTCCGAAAACGAAAGTCCAATGAGAATAATTCAACTCCTTTACAGGTTAATAACTTATCAACTACCCGTTTGTTATCTCTTTATTTAGGAGATCCTTGGTTACATTATTACTTCAATTCAACATATTGGGAGCCTACGTGTATTCCATTAATCGCAACTAACCTTACCGGTGGACTACAATTACGTAGAGTTATACAGAGAGCAGAAATTAAAACAGATGTTAAGTGAGGTTCACTTCATTAAAAAAAGGGAACTCCCTACACTGATACGAATTTTCTCTCAGGAAAGCAACGCATTTCTTTTAATCTTTCTTTTAACTGTTCGGTGATAAACACGTATTCATTTTTCTTCCTTTTTGCCTTCAGTTTCGATAACTCACGGAAAAAATGGAAAGAGAACTACGCATTGTTCTAAAACTCATTTTTGCTTCTAGCTTTTAACGGTTCAGCAAAGAGCAGATAACACGTTTTTCTTTCTTTGTTTTGATAAGACAATCGCTGCATTTTCGATCACCTGTTAATGTTGACGAATAACGGACGGTACTCAGCTGATCGATCCCTTTTCTTTATTTCTGTCTTTGCTCACTGCAGTATCTCCTATATCCAACTATTTATCAATGTTGCAAACCTTATTAATAATTTACTTTTAGCTTAATGTCATTATTTTTTTTAGATGTTTGATTTTAAGATTTTAGTAAATAATTACGTTACATACGTAGGGGAATTGCATTTCAAAAGCAATTTGAAATCTTGGCGCGATTTCCGTACCCTCAGCCAGTGGGAAGATATTTTGGCCTTATAATATATTTTTATTAAATGTTTTAAATTAAAAAAAAATCTTTTAGAATCCCTTCCCATTTTCGAAATTCTTAAACATGTTATCATACGTATGACTCACAATTAATGTTTGATTTTCTTTTAGAATTTTTTTAAAAAAGGAATGTATCGAGATGCCCAGGAAGAGAAAATTTTTAGTTATTCATTATATGTACACTTATATATCTGTGATTAAAACTTAGTATGTAATCTCATGCGTAGAATATGAAATTTTACATTTATAATCAATCTCAAATTTCTTTTCAGTGTCAATCTTAGATTTTCGTTTTCATTTTGAAGTGTTTACTGTAATTTGATTGAACCTCATTTACGTCATTTACCCGATTTTGACTTTGTTTGAATTTCCAGGATGTGACATGATATATTTTGTTCGAAGAGAAAAGTTTAGAACGGAAAGTAGGCTAAGCCTTAAACAAGTGAAACAGGCATTTCCTTGTTGGCTAAGTGTGTGTAGGAATGTCATGTGAATAGTATATTCTCCGAACGAAAGCAGTAATCTTTTTATTCAAGAAGGAACTATATGAACAGATAATGTGATGGTAAACGGTCGTTTTTTCTCCCATATTGATATGTATGCGGAAATATGTTTAACTTCTATATTTTCTTGTAATTTCTAATTAACATTTTTTTTTGGTCTTCTCTAGACCACTGAACGACCGTAGGGAAACTTCTTCGGGTAGGATATTTTATGGGAATAAATATTTTTAGGGAGGTAATATTACCTGGAATTGCAGATCTCTTGCAAAAATGGATGTGGCTAATCCATTGGATATTCCATAGCTAACTGTATTTTCGCCATCAATCGCAAAATATAGTTTTTCATTTCTCTTCTTCCTTTATGGTACTCGTAACTAAGCATGTGTATTCTTAGGTTAGAGAGTTTGAGTATATTTTATTGTCTAGTAATATTCTAGTGAATATTTTAGTGTTTATGAATCGTAACTATATTGTGTACTTGTATGTTAAGGTTTTGTAATGTTTTTTATTAATTTTCAGAAAATTATATTTTAGTCACAGTATGTCCTAGAAACTATTTGAATTCGATATAGATCCACAAAAATAAACACTTTTTCTTTCTTTCCAACAGCATGAATCCATAACGTTTTTTTTTTGAAAATTACCTTGTTTATTATTTTATATGCTCGACGACTTTGAATTTTAATGTGTTAATAAGACCATTTTGAATATTTGTAGCGAAGATGCCTAAGGAAGCTTGTTACAGCTGTCTTGTAGGGAATTTAATCTTGATGTTTCAGACCGACCAGAAAGTTGTAATGTCGTTGACTATATTTTTGTGTTTGTATCCCATGTTTTTTAATAGATCTCATGCATTTTGTCTTATAGAGACATATTTTACGGTGCTACGAGAGCATTTGTATTTTGTGTGTTTACACATTTTTTTCTAGGTGGAAGACGTATGTTATGTTCCAGGGAACATACGCGTATTTTACTGAATATTAATATTTCAGTTTTGTACAGAAACATTTTGTAAGTGCCTATGGTTGCAGGCCTATTCACGTTTCTAGTTTTGCCTCGCAGGTGTCGATGGCCTATTTCGTGTGTAAGTACGTGTAGTATTACACATTTTTCCCACCTATGGTTTTGGTCAATTCATGACGTAATGACCATTTATTTTCAGGAATGTTTGGACTAGTGAGTCAACTTCCTTGACTCAGACCTTTGAAAAACTTGGATCAATATTGAATAGTTTTCAACGCTTTATTAATAAATTTCTTGTAGATAATACCCACCTATTCTGGTGACCCTACAATGTTTAAGTTTTGGAAGTGAACAACAACCATTATTCTAGGCCTAAGCTAATAATAACTATGTTTCAGAATGAAACCATTAGTTGTATTGAGCATTATTGAATTAAAGTCTCGACGAGCAGATGGCATTTGATCTTATGGCGTGCCAAATTTTCTTCATACATGTCAACGGGATCACGATCTTTTCTTTGATATGCAGAATCATGCTTATTTCTTGGAATCACTATGAACGTCAATTTTGACACTTAAGATTTTTTTTTATTTTTGAAAAACGATTTTTCGTTCTTTTCTGCCAAACAACGCGAGGCACAGTTAAAAAAGTCGGTGTTTTCTTGAATAGTTATTGAGTGTATATATTTACTTCATATTATGTCAAAATAAAGTGATCGAAACGGAACACTTAAACATTTTTACGAAAAGTATTTTTTTTTTTAAAAAGAGTAAGAATTAAATAGCCCTATAAACGCTTTCTTCGAACTTAAAAAAAAGTTATCATACAGGTGTTTCAACCATATCTCGTTTCTCACACCAGTGTTAAAAAGAACTCCCCTTCTCCCCTCATCAACTCATCGTTGGAGAACCATGGAGGATACTCAACACAGGAAGACATTATGATTTCAACATGTGAAGAAACGGAAGATAAGGAAACCCAACTACACCAATTGTTCAAGAGGACCTTATTACCTTATGGAACACTTGCATTGGACATTGTTCATGCAGGAACCTCATCATGTTGTAGTGAGTGAACAAGTTATTTACCTATTTTAAATGACCCTTTTCCAGGTGAAAAACCATTCATCGTCTATGCACGTAAGTCTCACACCATATGACAGTGTTGCCAACTAACTGATTTTAAAATTTTGGTGAAAAACCTAATTTTATTCATATTTCATTAGACGACCAAGGGTTCTCAACCTGTCTACGTGTGCACTTAGCAGGTCGTTCCCTTTGAGACACCATATATAACCGCTACCAGATTATAGAAACATTTTTGTGGACGCCCTGTATATTTCTTAAAGACAGTGATCTTTATTTTCGATTTATACTTTATTCTGCAACGCACATAAGTTCTTCCTTTGGTGGGAATTGCTTCTTTCCCACACAATTGGACAAAGAAGTCTTTCATCGTTTTTTCATATATATATATATATATATATATATATATATATATATATATATATATATATATATATATATATATATATTTAAAACGTTGCTTTTGGTGAGAACATTTCAGCGAATGACTAACCATTTCAGTGTTTCTTCCTGACTTATTATATGCACAGTATATATTCTATAGTTAATTGGAACTGAATTAAGTGTTTTCTTTAATCGCTTATGGAAACATTATAATAGATTAGAGAAATACGGGCTGACCAGATGTTTCAGCAACCAAAGTGGTACCAACTGCGTTGTTTCGTACTCGTTATCTGTACTTTCTCACGCCAAAGTTATCGCCGTGTCTAGTGCATTATGGGCAGTTGACTAAAATTAACATAAATTGTTTTCTATATTCTGTTTGTATGTGCATACAGGTGAGTTAACTGAGTGATTTATGAAATGAACTGCCAACACTTTTAGTTGATCATTGCAACCCGTACCTTGAGTTTTGATGCTCAGGGAGTTTGACTCCAGGTCTGGAAGCCGTAACCACGCATCTCGCGTTGAGCTTCAAGTTTGACTTTTTGTTAAGGGGCACAAGCTATTTAGCCGGTGAAGGACGTTTTCTTACGGCTAGCCCCAACTAGTGAAGTCCCAGGTCCGCAGACCTTGTGCGTTTAAAATGTTATACACGCGCCCTCCAACATCAGCATTCTACTTTGGAGAATTTCTTGTTTAATTTGCTGAAGATTCATCTTTACGCTTCGAGATTGTTAGCGCATCCACTGGATTCATCGTGGGACGATCCAGATAACTTTTTCCCAGTGCTAACCCCCCAAGTGTGTCAATGGTGTGAGAGGAGCATTTACAGTGAAATCCGAATTATAATCTTATATATTTAAAGGGCTATCGCGCACTGAAAAGTCAAAGCGTGATTTCAGTGACGAAAATTATTTTACATATTCAGTGCTCAGTGTTGTGTTCATTCCTCTTCGCTATTTTATTTATTTTTTAATATTTATGATAGTGTTCTAATAAATAAGTATAGTGTCATTTAATCCAGTGTGTTTTCGTTGCTTGTATGGGTGATGTTTGTGTGCGTTATGGCCTGGATGACCGTCTGATCGTCCGTGAGGTTTTCGAGACGAGACACCCGAACCTCTCGGCGCCTAATGCTCATCTCATTATTGAGACCGACGAGCGATTTGAGAACAGTTTGTAACTCTTCTTGGGGAGGTCCCTCATCGTCCTGTCCAGGTAAGTTCCAGTCTCAGGAGAATACTTATTAGTAGGATCACAAACCACGAACAGCGACCAGAACTCCTGCCGGTTACAATGTTATTCAAATCTTACTTAGAAAACCGTAAACAAATTGTTTTTGTAAATAACAATAAATCAGGTATTGCATCAGTTAAGTACGGAGTACCCCAAGGTTCATTACTTGGGCCACTCTTATTTTTACTAATGATAAATGATCTACTTTACTTTTTATCTGCTTACTCTGTATTATATGCTGACGTACGACCTTTCTAAATACTAGTACTGATCTTAGTACACTGAATGCTATAACTGAAAATATATGGGATCAGATTGATTTGGTTTAAGGCTAATGGTTTTTTACTTAACGAGAATAAAAGTCAACATATGACTTTTAGTCGAAAAGAAGTGCCTGTTGAGAATAATTCAACAAGTGAGAAGTTTCTAGGTGTTTATATTGATAACAAGTTATCGTGGGAAAAGCATATTAATTATATTTCTGGGAGACTCTCAAGAGTAATATATCTGCTAAAACAACTAAAAAATCATGTTCCTGATAACTATGTCAGATCAGTTTACTTTGCTTTCTTTCAGAGTATAATTTTGTATGGTATATTATTTTGGGGTAACAATTATCATGTAAATAGCATTCTTTTAATACAGAAAACGGCCATCAGAATTATTTCAAACGCAGACAAATTACCTCATTGCAGACCTTTGTTTATCAGTCTTAAAATTATGACAATAATCAATCTATACATTTACACAGTACTCTTCTATATAAAAAGTAATCACCAAAATTTACAACTCAGGCAAGACATCCATTCGTATGATACTAGAAGCAATAAATTCATAAATGTCCCATATCAACGACTGTTCAAATCGTTAAATAGTTATAAGACACTTGGAATAAAACTATAACAAGTTGCCTGCAACGCTAAAAGGTGAACATATAGATAGATTTAAAAGTAAGTTATACAATTGATTAGTTGCAATGTCCTTTTATTCTTTACAGGAGTATTTTAATTGTTCAATAGAAGTGTAACGTATTTTCTAATCTCGTGTTGAGCTATTATTTAAAATGCATATTGTTATTGTCATTTATTATGTAATGTCATTTCATCATTAATTTAGTTATAGATCATTATTTATTTATAGTTACGTATCGATATTGTATCACTTTTTTGACGTTGTCTATTGTTATGTATAGCTTAACGACAATAAAATTATTTATTATTATTATTATTATTATTATTATTATTATTATTATTATTATTGAAACTTGCAAATTAGATCTAATACTTTGCGTTTTGTCTCTACGGAATTAGGGGAGTCATTTCGTATCAGCCTACGCAAAATTTGAGGATCAGAGCTCGACACAGAAAATTAGTTATTATTGCTAATGCTGTTTGTAGACGATCCAAGAAAGCTTGAACAAGACCATTCAATACCTCAAATTTACACGTTCAAATGAGTATTGTTCAAGACCCTTGAATAAGTGTCTCGAACGGTCTTGAAACAACTTTTACACTATCATAGAGGTATTAAATCATGTTTTATATATTTGTTGATAGGTGGCAGTCCAAAACAAGTGACTGAAACTAGGAAAACAAATGAAAGAGATATTGCGTACTGATTTAGTTCAGACCTCCCGAGGCTGGCGAGAAAAACAGATTTACAATAATTCACCAAATTAAAACAAGAAATTGTACTTAATTTTTCTTGCCTGAAACGCTCCCTAAGGGATTCTGCAAACTTACTTGCCTATGGCGCATGCCCAAATAATTGCTCAGAGATTCATTGTGTGTGTGGAAATTAATTTGCCGTAAAAATATTTTCCCATCCAGAAAACACGCACCAACCTATGCTTGGTGACCACTAAAACAAAGAATTGCATGTATTCCGCGCCAGGGCAGAGTTAAATTTATGGGCACACGCGCACGTGCGTTCGTAGCGAGCAGGTAAGGAGCAATGGTAAACTATTTGGTGCTTAAATTTTTAGTCTAGTGCGTGGGATCTCTGTCTCTATTCCAGCTCGCGCCAAGAAAATTTTTTGGAGACTCGGGGTTCTACCGTTTCCTCCCACTTTCTTCATTAACCAATTCGTTCATTTCTTATCATCACTGTCTCCCTTAGCTTCGGTGATAAACGTAGGATGTTAAATTAGCTATTTCATTTCATATTTCACTAACTTTCTGTTATAAATATATTCTATCTTTCCTGTAATACATTTTTTTTTCGCCACCCCGAAGTAATACAGGCGCTGAAATTCTATGCAGGCACTCACAGCTGATATATTAATTGTTCTGTAAGGTTTGTTACCTTAAGTTGGATTCTACCTACAGGCTGGAAATGATATAAGATCTATAATTTGACCCAAATATTCCCTGTGTTAAATCGCTTCGCTCGTGTAACATATGTATAATAAAAGGGGGTGGTTATGTATGTGTTCGATTATAGCTTGGAATTATTTTAATTCTAAATAGAATTCTCATAAATAGGCTATTACCCCTGTTACATTAAGAAATTCTGAATTAACCTGTGGTAGAACCATGGAAACAGTTAAAATTCCACTATTCAGCTAGAAAAGTGAGTCGGACTAAGTTGATGACGTCACACTCGTGTTGTTACGTAGCGCCGTAGCCTGTTTTTCTCGCCAGCCTCGGACCTCCGCATCAATAGCTATAATATTAGCATATATTTCCTAACTTTCTGCAGGCATTTGGAACTTAATGGATTACCAGTATATTAAATCATTTAGAAAACAGGTCAATTGATTTTGTAGTAACCCCCTTCGAATTTTCACTAAGTATGTTGGCCCTTTCACATTAAATGCGGGTTAAGTTAGCTTAAGTTAAAAGAGTAAAGTGCTGCTTAGATATAAAATCCCTGTACTAAGCTTTCTAAAAATCTGATTCTTCAAATGGCGTACTGATGCCAGAATCACACCCCAAAAGAAAAGATTATCTGTTTCCCAAAATTGTATCACGAGGCAATGACTACCTTTTGATGTTATTTATGCTATAGTATCGAAGACTGTTAAAGAAAAGGCTGAAAACGCAGGAAACCAAACGAAGCAATGATACCATATTTTTTCAGCCACTGGACTTACCGCCCGTATCTGCATCAAACTTTCTTCACAAACCTATCCCATATTTTGTACTGGTTAAGAATGACCCGCCAAACAAATAGTAATTTTACTGGTAAAATGTGTGAGTGCGTATGAAAGACGATTGTTTGGGATCATAATTTCCACTCTCGGAACAAGCCTGTATAATGTAGGAAACAAATATTTTATGTTTAGAAGTTTAATGTTACCAGTATCAAATCATTACAAGGGGTGTAGTTCAGTTCAAATGAATGAATTTGATGTCAAGGGTTTGTTGCACTATTCTTATTCTTATATTTCTTGCACTATAACCTCCGTCGATGACGCGCCTGCTCCCGACGGACGCACTCTCGAGTGGGTCCCTTTCTATGTTCCTGCCCTGACACTGTTAACTACCATACTGGATATTAGTGGGGTTTTTTCACTTTCATATATGTGGCATGTCTGGATGCGCATTTGTACCTCACGGGAAAGTCCTCGTAAAATTAACCTGCACGCATGAAAGTAACTCCTACCTTAAGAAATAACTCCTGAAATACTACGTGTGAATTCCGTAATAAAATAATTGCATATTTTATACTAGGATAACATGTAATAATTTCCAGGGTACTTCAGTTTGCGAGCATAATATCAATCTGTACGCAATTATTTATTTTATCCCAGATTAATAAAAGTATAAAATGTCTTATTAAAGCAAGAAAAGTCAGATATATTTTATATTTTTTTTTTATTTTATGAACTCTTCTTTCTTAATCTACACCTGATATTCTTGCATATTAAATTCTCAAATTAACACTTACATGTATATCTATCATTGCCTCAAAATTTAACAAGTTATGGGCATGCAAGCACTGTAACTACAAAAATCGTGTATATTATCAACAAAAATACTAACAATATCTTCCAGTCCAGATATTAGCTTTTGTTTATTATTATAAGCACACTTTAAACATTATATAATTATGGAAAAGTAATAAAAAGATATTTATTCAAGAACTGGCGCTGTCTCACGACACCATCATAGTTGTTTTGTATTTTCCTGCACTCAATTCGAGCGCTGCTTGACTATTGAATGCTCTTGAATTGGATTATTTAGAACAGGACCGAAACGAAATCTCTTGAACGAAACTATTAGATTCAAGACAAAAATGACGTTAGTGCTGACGACTTTTCATCAAATAATCTTGAATGGTCTTAAATAGGATTCTTGTTCAAGCTTTCTTGGATCGTCTACAAGCAGTATAAGCCCAGACGCGCGCCCTGAAATTTTTATTGAGAGGTGTCCAAAGTTTGAGGAGATCCAATACCACAAGATACGTCTATGTAGTATTGAGGCGGTGATATTCTATATCCCAAAAGACGAAAAATAATCGTTAAATACTGCCACTTATATCCTCATATCCTATCCTAACTATATATAAAACTACATGAGCTGACATAAATTATTGAGCACTTCCTGTAGGGCTATAGTGATTAAATTGGGCATGATTGCAGCTTTCCGGAACTAACCCACAGGAACATTGCTAAAAGTGAATATTTTTAATTTTTAGCGGGTCTAAAGAAGGGATGAAGAATTTCCCTATATTATTCAAAAGGGTCTTTTTTGGACCTATAATCTCGTTTTAGGTACTTAGAATTGGAATAAAAACTTGAAATTCGGTATACTTGTACGTTTTCGTTAGTACTACCTAAGTAAACAGTACAAATTTAAAAATCCAACTTTATAGTGGTTTTACAAGGAACTGAAAAATCTTGTCCATGTAATTTATATGGAACACCTTTTACACCCTCAAATTATTAAGCACTTCCTGTAGGGCTACAATGATTAAACTTGGCATGATTGTAGGTTTTCGGAACAAATCCACAGGGAAATTACCAAAAGTTAATATTTTTAATTTTTAGGGGTCTAAAGAGGGGACGAAGAAATTCTCCATGTTATTGAGATGGGTCTTTTTTTGGACCTATAATCTCATGTTTTAGGTACTTAGAATTGGAATAAAAACTTGAAATTCGGTATGCTTCGGTACGTTTTTGTTAGCGTTACCAAGTGAATCATCAGAAATAAAAATTTCCAATAATAGAGTGATTTTATGAGGAACAGAAAAATCTTACCCATGTTATTTATATGGGACGTCTTCTACACCTCAAAATGTTTAGGCACTTCCGGCAGGATTAGATTGATGAAATTTAGCATGATTGTAGCCTTCCAGGACTAACCGACAGGAAATTTTTTTTAGGGATCTAAAGGGAGGTGAAGAAATCCCCATATTATTTAAATGGGCGTTTTCTTGGGATACAAAATCTTGTCTTTTAGACAGTTGAAATAGGAAAAGAAACGATAGAATTGTGGGTTCGAGAGGTGCTAGTCCGTAGGCCGAGCAAAGCTAGTGTGTGGGGGCGAATCCCCTGTATTGGCAGATACAAGAAATATGAAAAGTAAGTTCACAAAATTCACTGTCGATGCAACGGCCGATAGATAAGAAATGCGAGGCCGTAGGCCGAGCATACTCTGGGGGCTGGAGCTCTCAGCAAGACAAAGGCTACCCTTAAATATATTAAAAACTACATTAACTGATATAAATTAAAGTGATACTTCCGGTAGACATGGAAAGTTGAAATTTGGCACGATTGTAGCTTTCCGGTACTAACCGACAGGAAAATAGCCAAAAGTGAATATTTTTAATTTTTAGGGAGTCTAAAGGGGAGATGAAGTAATTCCCCATGTTATTTATATGGGTCTTTTTTTTTTTACCTGAACCTTTTGTTTTAGATACTTGGAATTAGTAGAAACTTGAAATTCGGTGTGCTTGTACATTTTTGATTGCATTACCTAAGTAAATAAGAAAAAAATTAAAATTTCCAAATTTAGAGTGGTATTATGGGGAACTGAAAGATCTTGTCAGTGTTATTTATATGAAACACCCTTCACACCCCAAAATTATTGGGCACTTCTTGTAGGGCTACAATGATTAAATTAATGAACCCACAGGAACATTACCAAAAGTGAATATTTTTAATTTTTAGGTGTCTAAAGAGGAGATGAAGAAATTCCCCATGTTATTTAAATGGGCTTTTTGCTTTTTGACATGTAATCTGATGTTTTAGGTACTTGGAACTGGAATACGAACTTGAAATTCGGTATGCTTGTAAGTTTTCGTTGTCGTTACCTAAATAAATCCATAAAAATAATTTTAAAAAAAACTTTAGAATGGTTTTATGGGGAACTGAAAAATCTTTCCCATGTTATTTATATGGAACATCTTTTACACCCCAAAATTATTGGATACTTCTTGTAGGGCTACAACGATTAAATTTGACATGATTGTAGCTTTTCAGAACTAACCGACAGAAAAATTACCAAAAGTGAATATTTTTAATTTTTAGGGATCTAAGGGGAGATGAAGGAATTTCCCATGTTATTCAAATACGCGTTCCTTGGGATACAAAGTCTTATCTTTTAGATAGTTGAAATAGAAAAAAAACAAACTTGAAATTCAGTAGAATTGTGACCTTAGATGTGCGAGGCCATAGGCCGAGCAAAGGCGGGAGTGTGGGGGCGAAGCCGTGAGCTGAACAAATTCAGGAAATATAAGGAGCAAATCCACGAAATTCACTGTTGACGCAAAGACTGATGCGTAAGAGATGCGAGGCCATAGGCTAAGCAAACTTGGGGGGTTGGGGTTTGCCCCAACTAGCCAAAGGCTAATCCTCATATAAAAATATAAATTATTTCTACGTAAAAACGAGAGAATACTGATGAAGTGTATCTCACATTATATTTATGCTACATCAATCATTTCTCTGCAAAACAAATAATAAAGAGTTTACAAATTTCTAGTTACGGATTTTTGTTTAGGGACTCGATGGATCTCCCACGTGGGTGCGCATCTGGTATGTCTAGTACGGTAAACAAAAAACAATGTGTTGAGTTGTACTATGGAATGGGGCCCATAGTGTGAGCACAGACATAAATAGATATATTTTGTTGTGGTGATATGCTCTCTTCTGTGAGGCTATCTGGCAACTCTTGTTCAGACGACAAATTTAAATTTCGTTTAGCCGGGGCAATAAAGCAACCCAGAAGAAGAAGAAGAAGCATACTCATGTGTTTGTGTATTTTAAAATAATAGTGTAGTTTTTAAAGTTCAGACATGGATAACGAGGATAGTGAACTTACGGAAGGACGAAGCTGGATATATTTTTGTCAAGCTTTAAGGACGACATTGCATACAATATCTTCCGGAATAAGGTACATTTTCTAAGTTTTAAAGTGATGTGTCAGTGTTATTTCTTTCTGCCCCTGTGACAGAACTTTCTTTGTCTTTCTGCAATGAGCTTTTGTCAGCAATTCCAAAATTTAAAAAATCAAGATGATACTATCATATTTTTATTACAGCGTTAATGACAATTATTCTGCACAGGCGCGGCAGATCTTTTGCGATCACATCGCAGATCGCAGCATGTTCTGCTATGGGGCTTTCTGCTAATATATATATGATTGTATACGTAGCTTTGAGTTACACTATATGAATGTAGAATTTGTGGTTGGCTCCGATAAGCCTCACCGGAAAACACAGACACAAAGTGAACAATTTCTATCGTAGAGTAACCTAACCTAAACTACTCTAATTTACTAATAAAACTGGCAGGGCTTTACAGAATAAATGCCTGATTGTGAATTAGTAAATGGTTATTTTGTAAGTATGAGCATAATATAAATATGGCCTTCTTTCCCCTCGCAAGTTGTGTAGATACATTATTCGAAAGAATGGCATTTTTCCGAAGTTGGGCGTCCGCTTTCGCCAATTTTTTTCGCTGTTATCTCCTTTCCACATTTTCTGCAATTTGTTATTAGGTTCATTAATCCGTGCTCTTCACAAACTTTTAAAAGATTTTGTTCGTTATCAACGTATTGCTTCACAAATATTAAAACTGATACTTCATTGCCTTTGTACATTCGCCATGTTGATAACATAAATGCTCGTTACTTTCCCGCAATGCAACTGTTCGGTTTCCTTGCGCCAAGTAGTTCCCTCCGCTCGCCGTATAGTCCCATGTTTATAATCGCTTATATATAACAAGTAAATGGATTTTTCGAGACCCTTATACATTATCAAGCACACAAATGATTATTCATATCTTTCCTGTAAATTTTAAAAATGTTCATGGAAACGGACGCCCAACTTTGGAATTTAACCCAAAAGAATTTTTGGGGTATGTTTAGTACAAGGGGTCCAGAAGCAAGTAAAAGACAAAATTTACAGGAGAAATGAGTGATACAAGTACTTAGACGTAGCATATCGCAACCAAATCTAACCTTACCTAACATAAACTAACGTAAGCTAACCTGAACTAACCTAAACTAACGTAATGTTAGTAGAAATAAGCGAAATTCTACCATCTTTTGGAAAATTTTGCAGGACTTCAATACTTATATAACATAACTAAACTATCCTAACGTAGCGTAAACTAGCCTAACCTAACTTAAACTTGCCAACCCTACCCTAAACTAACCGAATGTGAACAGAAATTACCAAAATTGTAACATTTTTTTTTAAGAAAAAAGAGCTGGACCCCTTCTGCTAAACATAGGCCGAATTTTTAAAAATTATTTCACTAATCGGTCAATGTTCCGTTAAGGGGGTCCAGTGTCTTTGACACCACTTCTTTCGTTTGATTGCATATGATATAACGTTATATTAGGTTAGGTAAGGTTAGCTTAGCTTAGCTTAACGAGGTCCAGTGTAGTTATGGGCCCCCCTTAACGGAACATGGACCATCATCAGAAATAATTGTTCAAAATTAATATTCTTTCGGGTTCACTCGAGCAGACGGTACTGTCAAACAGAAAATGGGTAAACTTTACAAGACGCGCTCCAGTTGCGCATCAATATGTAGGGTCCTTTTAAATAGTGTAGGAGAGTAGGGTAGGGTAGAGTAGAGTACGGTATAAATAAGTAGGGTAGGGGTTAGGAACGGATTAGCTTAAGGTTAAGTAAGTTTTGATCCATTTTCATAAAATTATTAGTGTGTAATTTCTCGTTTCTGAGTGAGTATACCTGCTGGAGCGGGAGTTGCAAAGTTAACCCCAGAAAATTTATAGGTAAAATACGAAATCAAAGATTTTTCGTGAAGAAATGAGAGTGTGAATGTATTTGCTGTCAGCACACAACATATTGAAATAAATTTGGTTTAAGTTTAGAGTTGGCCCTTCGTTTATATATATATATATATATATATATATATATATATATATATATATATATAAATTACTAGAATTTACAGGAGGAATGAGGTAAGAATTGATTATTTGTAGTTCTTATGTTTAGGTGTGTAAGTTTGGAAGTAAAGTTATGTTTAATACGAGGTGGAAGTGGGTATTTGCAAGACGTGGAGATTTCGATGATTCAGTAGCATGCCCATTTTATGTCGAGAACAGAACCCAACCAACCCCTGCGTGGCTTGTAACCCGTTCCTACTACTACTCTACATGTACTCCTCTACTACTTATACTGATAAACAATTGTTTCGCTGGTAAGCAATTGTTTATTTATTTCTTATTTAAAAAAGCGGGGTTAAGGCATATCCTTTTCTTCCACTCAACCATTTACATTTTTCTTTTACAGTCGGATCCCTTTTTTTTTTTTTTTTTTACGACGAGAATAAAATTACATATAAAATAATACATATATTTACATATAAAATATTATTACATATAAAATAAACAAGCGACAGTGCTGAAGACGTTAAACTGTACAAGTAAAGAGAAACAAAGAAATCAATCTTGATTATATATAACGGATCCGTATAGTAAAACTGCAAGTTTTAATGTTTTTACTGCCTTTTTGTAGGTTTGAAACTGGTAGGGCAACTCTAAACTTACAGTAAGCCATAAATTTTAAGTGTTAGTGAACGTGTTGTATGTGTAAGTGTGCTTTGCCATTATCCTCATTTGTGTATATACCCCGTCGCTGACCCACCTGCTCCCTATGGACGCATACCCTTGCTGCCGCTCGGGATCCCCTTCTGCACTCCTGCTCTCACTCGGTTAGATGGCATTCGTGTTTTTTAGTGGCCACCTAGCACAAGTTGGTTCGTGTTCTATGCATTGTTGTTTTTATGCAATACATCCACACCGTATTTACACTGGGCTCTCCTAAAGTCAATCTGCAAGTAATGATGGAGCTCCTAATTTAGTGCATGCTCTGCTAAAAGAAATACAATGCTTTAACCAAACCTGAAAATGTAAGGAATGTGTCGAACTTTGGTAGAACCGTCTGCTCGATTAATGCCATTCTTTCGTAACTTACGTAAAAATACAGGGTCCGAATATATACCATAAAAACTACAGTTTCCAAAGGCACAGTCTGGGCTAGGTAGCCACTAAAAACACGAATGATATAACCGAGTTAGCGATGGAAGGTGTGCGCACAGACGAATATAGTGGATGAAACACTTTATACGCGTGAAGGAAGCGTACATGTATAATTTAGAGCAGGTGTCATTGTTTCACATTAGAAACAATACTTGTAAACTTAAAATACAAGTTCCTATAATACATCGCATAGAAACACTTTGCCAGCGAAAATTAATATATTACGCAGTCGTCTTTCATATCCACACACTCATTTTGACCATAGTATATCACATATAAACATAAAATGTTGGTTTCCTACATTGTGATGAAATGCTCTGTCAGTGGAAATCAATATCTTAAGAGTCCTCTTTCTGAATAATTTTGGAACTGGGGTGGCGAAAATCAGGTAAAATCATCATGTTTACAGGAGAAATGAGTTTGTTAGGTAAGTGTAATTATTAAGTACGAACATAACATAACCGAACCTAACCTAACGTAAACCATCAAAAACACAGAGAATATAGGAAAAGAGCACGAATTTTAAGCAAACAATTCTGCCCCTCCCCCAAATCCAAGTATCTTTATCTAACCTAAACGAAACTAACCTACCTTATGCAAACCGTTAAAAAATACAGAAAATATGACAAGAAAGCACGAAATTTAAGCAAAATATTCTGGTCCCCCAGTTCCAAAAACTATGCTCCCCATTCATACGCATTAATTCATTTAATCTTGAATTACAATTTTTATGATGGTGTATTATAAATCTGTACCAGAACCCGACTAAGGGTTGGGGTCCGCGGGTGGCTCGTGGTAGAGCGTTCATCTATGGTGCATAGGGTTCTTGGTTCGTTCAAACTTGCGCCAAGTGAACTTTGTGATGTGCAAACACCATGTGCGTAGATTTTCGAAGGGTTCTCTCGTTTCCTCCCACTTCCTTCGTTTCTCATCATTGTCTCCTTTCACCTACCCGGCATAACCGTGGAACGTAGAACTTTCGTTTCAAGATTTTGTTTCATTTCCGAGTAAGAGCAGGACGAGGAAAAGAAGTCTTTCTTATTGTACATTATGAGTTAGTCGGACATAAGCTCGCCGGATTTAAGATCACTACCAGTCTTATTTTTGAAGTGCGGACAAAAGCTCTCCAATAATGGGAATAAGCTTATTTAAATGTTATCTTATTTAAATATTAATATAAATGTTAATTATAAATTTATAATTATTTTCGTATACAATTATGTTTTACACAGTTCTAGTTTTTATTGTTATTAAAATAGATATTTCCCTTTGTGTTTTATGACTTGTTGCTTGATAGCTGCAAACAGCCAATGATCTTTCAAATCAGGCCCGTAACGAAATATTGGCCAGTGAAGTGAACCCCACCGAAGTAAAACTGTGTATAAGTCTTGAAGCATCATTTATTCGTAGTTTAGTTTTACACATCAATTATTTTTACCCTCAAAAAGAATAATTTCAGGTTACAGCGAAGACGTAATTCTGTCATACGAAATATCATAAATGAACAAGTATTCATTATTCAGGGCAATCGAAACCCAGGATAAGGAAAGTATGCACATTTTTACGCTACAAAAATATTATAAAACAAAGCGTTCGGACACGATTGAAGTATGAATAAATGCAATGAAATCATTGCTACAGTTGTAACAACCTTGGCAGCCTTGCCAAGATTTGGAGAATGAATTTCGGGGTAAAGAATAACTGTCTTTATTCGTACGGGTACTTCAATTAGTTTGGATCCATATATACTCTGTCTTTCATAGATAATCACGGCGTTATATAAGGGCTAATGTGCAACATTAAATACCCTCTCTCTGCATCTCTCAAAATATCTTCAAGAAAAGCTGAGTATTTACAGGGATTTGCTAAGAAGTGTTTTAGTTTTATTTACCTGTACTGTCTACCAGGTGTAAATCAGAGATATTGAAAGAAAGACAGGATAAAGTCGAGCTTCATTTCCGAAGAAAGTAGATATCTTATTAGCAAGGCTGCCAAGGTTGTTACAACTGTAGCAGTGATTTCATTGCATTTATTCATACTTCAATCGTGTCCGAACGTTTTGTTTTATAATATTTTTGTAGCGTAAAAATGTACATACTTTCCTTATCCTGGGTTTCGATTGCCCTGAATAATGAATACTTGTTCATTTATGATATTTCGTATGACAGAATTACGTCTTCGCTGTAACCTGAAATTATTCTTTTTGAGGGTAAAAATAATTGATGTGTAAAACTAAACTACGAATAAATGATGCTTCAAGAGTTATACACAGTTTTACTATCACAGTTCTTTTTATTTCTTACTTGATTTCTAAACTTGTTATATCTTAAATCAGACAACTAACGATTTTAGCTTCGTCTTTGGATATAGCTAAATCTTATTCTGAAAAATTAGAACTAAGATATTACTGTTGTTGAACTTACAATAAAAAAGACATTGTCTTGTAAGTTTTATGATAGTTCGGAGTAGCCGGTCGTGCCCACCGTTACAAAATTTGAAAGCCTAAGTTACGAAAAGGAATAGATTCGATATCAGGCATTTTCGAATAATGAATTTCACAACAGTCTTTGTAGAAGTTACAGGAACATAATAGAGTAATCATAAAATCTTTGTTGTAAGTTTTGAAGCGATCTTTTAAATCTGAAAGAATAATAATCTTCTCATTTCCACGGAAAGCTATTGCGACTGAAAAGTTCATCTTGATTGTAGCAAATCTTGTGATGACTACTTAAAAATGTCACGTCTCGCCTCTGATTGTGAACTGTGAACACTTAATCATTATGCAGTAAAGAAAGTAACTTATACAGGGTGGCCCAAAAGTAGGTATACAATCCCGTACTGATGAACTCGTTGTTTTTTTTAAATAATTTCTTATTTTTATCCATCAGGTAGACTTAGTTTCTTTATTATTTGTTCTTAATGTCTTTTTACTTTATCTTAAGCTCGGAACAGCCGAAGCAACTAAACTAAAAAGCTAAAATGTTATACATGATCAATGCAGGAATGCATACTTACTTCTGGGCCACATTGTTTTGTGTATAGTGTACACTTGTTCCTTAAATCTTCAGGTGATATAAATTTAACTACAAAAATCGTCGGCGTGATTTGTTCAGCATCTGCGGTGAGCTTTCCCACCACGAGGGATTTTTAGAGGTCTATTCAGTTCCCTGTAGCGTCGTCACTGATTATTATTAGTTGATTAAGTTTTGGAGAGCGTCAGCAATTTGCCTGTCACGATGAAAACAAACTGTGTTAAGATAACTATTATTTCATTGTATTATTTATGATGAACTGGTTAGCTTTCTATCGGTGAGATTGTCCGCGAGCCATGAGTTATTACACTGCCTTCATACTTCTCAGACCTTTCATGGTTGCGCGTCATGAGTTATAACACTGTCCTAATTTGACTTTACTTCGTAATGGCTTCTTTATTCATGAATGCGTGCGTAATACGTTGCATTTTTGTTTTTATATATTTACATTATTAGACATGTCAGAGGTAAGAATGCCACATATTGATTCCACACACAGTATTCTTCTAAAATAACGTTACATATTCTATAAATTTAAGAACCTATGGATTCACAAATTGTACTGGCACCTTACTGTATTCCTGTACAAAAATAAGATATTTCTTTGCTTTTTGCTTTTTAGCAACACAAGTTGTTTTCGGATGCCTATGTTCCATTTCTTTAGGGTACAGATTAAGAACCAGGGTATCAATATGAAAGGTTATGGATTAAATTACTAATTCACAAAGGATGGAAATATGTATGGAACTTTTAATTCCTGAATTATACTCTAGGGTATGTTTTTCTAAAATAAACTCTTACTGTATACCACAAATTCTGTTCTTGTTTAAGACAATGTTTTGTAATATCTTGGTCATCTGTGACCATGTTCCGATGCATGTGAGATGTGAGCTAAGACTATAATACCATTAATTCCTTGTCATGTAAATAGAAAACAGCCTCCGAATATTCCAGACACTACTTTTATTTTCAATCAAATTGAACACTAAATTTGAATCCAGTCACTTACTAGAACTTCACTCCCATCCGTTATAGTAATATTTCAATATCACTAACCACACAAGTCCACTTCGAACAAATTATATAATTTTTATGGCGGTTAATCTCTGGCGTGTTACCAGCTCTGTAGGGAACCTATACCTATATATTCAAGGTGTCTCAAAAGTTCCCCTGACATAGGGTAACTCTGTTATTATTAGAGCTAGAACAAAATGTAAGAGGGAAAACCGTCTCCAAAATATGAGGTTTTCAATCTAAAGTGAAGGAATTTTTTAAATCAGACGGGCCGTTTGGGTTGTACACTTTTTATGCGCCCAATGTTACATGAAAATGAAATGTTGCTGTTTACCTGGATCCACAACATAAGTAAATGAAGTTACTGTTATGTCAACATGTCGATGGCCAGCCCCATTCACCATGCTCTTACAAAATTTGTGCACCTCCCGTCCCGTCCTTCCCTCCCCCAGCCCCAGGTAAATGGCAACTTTACATTTTCATTTAACATTGGACGAATAAAGAGTGTACAGCCCAAGGGGCTGGTCCGATTTAAAACATTCCTTCACTTTAGATTGAAAACGTTATATTTGAAGACAGTTTCCCCTCTTACATTTTATTGTAACTCTGAAAATAAGAGTTACCCTGTCAGGAGATTTTTGAGACACCCTGTATGTACATTCCACTATCATAAAGAAATATGTAATAACCACTAACACTATCACTGTAGTATTTTCCTTGTCATTATGTGTTCTCTAAGATGAATTGTACTATTTTATTACCTAATCTTTTCATGGCACATTTTCCAAACTGAGAACTTCAAAAATATTGTGTGGATCAATGTTTTTTTACAGATCAAATTCCAACTTATAGTCCCAATGATGACTGATGTCCCTAGTCTTTTTTTGAAAGATGGCTCAGATATCACCTTTGTAGCAAATTTGATCGATATTGGTCTCCTGTTTCAAAAGTTATTAAATCACAAACATATTAGTCACTTTCATTTTATATATACTGTATTAGTTTATGTTATGTCATTTACATGTAAATGTAACTTAAATTTCCCAAATTGCAGTGTTTGTCTTACTTCTTAATATATGCTTAGTAATAATTTTTCTTCTTTTAATTTCAGTGTGGAAATGTTCAAGAAACATTATGGGAATATAATAAAGAGCTCTGAGAGCACAGAGAAGTGTGTTAACATTTTAAAATCCCACATTGAAAACAATATCTTTGACAATATACATTCTATGCTTCAAGAGGCTCACATTGACAAACGTCTTAATGAGCTTGATGATATGATAGAGGATAATGGTGAAGAGAGTGCAGCATGGTAACTACCACTTTTTATTTATTAATTTATTAGTAATTCTTAATTAGTAATTGAGCGTACACATTATAATATAAATAAAAAAATTAACGTGTATAATGTTCCTTACAAAACATTCTGTACAAAAGGTAGAGGTGTTACTACATGGAGCCACCAATAACATTGAAAGGAACATATGTGAAGCTTATTATCTTAGAACTATAAACTCACTTTTGAACATGGGAGAAGGAAACCTTGAGGAGGACTGGGATACAATTATTATGAATTACATTAATAAAAACAAAAATTAAGAATACAAGTACGTACTTTTAAAATAATAAAATATACAAGAACAAAAATTGGAAGTTAAAGTTTGTATATATTGGCAACAATGTTGAGTATGGAAATAATATTGCTTGTACAGAATTTGAACTTACGGAAGTAGGAAGGCATGGAAAACAGATCACAGAACTAGTTATTATTATTTAAAAAAAAAATAAATAAATAAATAAAATAAAATGCAGAAGAGATGGTTTTTAGGGTTAATGCCAGGATTGGCTGGTTTAAACCAAAAAAGAAAAAACGAAAAATGCTTCATGGTGACGTCTCCACATATCAAACCATCAGCGTTACGTTTATCTACTTTTCACCTTTTAATCAAAGGGTCACGTGTTCAATTCTCGGTCGAACCACAACCCATCTTTGAAGTGTAAACCAAGTAGCGATTCGAGGTGTCCCTTTAAGCGAAAGTTTTCTCCGTGATAATCGTAGTATTTCATAAGGATGTTAAGCCTAAACATGCGAAACGAAACCAAATTATATATTTCTACTTGCCTGAATGCCTGTTTTATAAAGAAGCCAAGGTTGCTTAAATATATTGATAGAAATTGGTAAAATTTGTCAACTGCCTACGTAGCTTCCAACATCAGCTTGGTTTCGACTTTGTTAACTGTTTATCTTTTAGTCCTTATGAAATGACTCTTGACAATTATATTAACAACTGGGCCTATGTAAAGATCAGTATAACGTATTTTTATCAGGAGTCCTTCGTGAGTGAGTCGGCAATCGCATTTGTGACCAATTAGTCCCGGTTTCGTGTCCAAATGGACAATTTCTCTTGAATGTAAGCCGAGAAGCGGTTTGGATTCCACTTTAAGCTTATATGTGACCCCTTCCATCATAACCTTGTTGTTGCATAATAACACCGAGGTGAAACAAACTAATTTTTGTCCATATCTAATATAAATACATAGAGTAAATTATTTAAACAAACAAACAAACAAAAAAAATGGTTTAAACAAAAAAAACTGGGTTTTTGTTTTTTTCAATAAAAACCATGGTTTTTGCCAACCCTGGTTAGTGCACTACCTACTATAGCATCAAGAGTTTGTATATTTTCCCACCACTGTTTGTTAAAACATTAACATATAAATAACAGCATAGATTATATTCCTAAACCTTAGCTTTGAAGAAGGGTACCCGGGAGACGCACCGAAATATCGTCAAAAATTATTTTTAAAATTAACATTATGTGGAATAATTTTTGATATATATATATATATGTCATTCGTCTTTTAAAGGAAGTCATAGATTTAGTGTAATGCGCGTTACTTTCGAATGGCAGAAGTGAAGAAATGTATTATTTTATGAAGAAATGTATTCCCACACAGTCTGGTACAAATATTACCACACTTCTTAGTGGCATGCAATCTGTGGACGATCACGCATTATCAGCATTAAGTCATTCTGGTCTGGGGGGTGCGGTGGCTCTGTGGTAGAGTGTTTGCCTCTGGTGGACAATATCGTGTCCATGGGTTTTCTCTTGTTACACCCTTTCCGCCCACTTTCTAATTTCACCAATTCTTCCATTATCATTCACTTGCCTTATTCATCCGTCTCCCTTAACCAAAGGGTATAATTGTGGGATGTTAAACTAAAAGATTTCCTTTTCATTCTGGGCTGCTATTCTGCTGTTCAGCTTTTCCAGTTATGTGTTGTCTGTTTTTGATGACAGTTCCCCACAGTGATCTATTTAATATCAGTTCGGCTATCAGTTTTTTTCCTCTCAGCTCCTCCTGTATTAAGCCTGTGATGACAAACGTCTTGGCATTTCAGCTAAACGAATAAAACGCAAGCTCTGATGCGATGTTGCCGAGTGCTAAGGGGTGTGGCTATGGCTAAGCAGACGAACTACAGCACGATCAGATAGCAGAGGATAGACGTGGATGTGTACAAAATAAACGTGTCAATACCGCTGAACTCTCATTTGCTAGCAGCATTTAAAGGGAACTTGGAGCGCCGCCTTCAAATGCCAAGATGTTTGTCACGCCATTTAGTTTCCACCATTTTTTTTTTTACCTCTTCTCAAGGTCCGGTCGCTTTTATTTGTATGACTCTTCTTCTTACGTATTCCTTATCTCCTCAGCACATGTCTAAACCGGTTTAATCTCGATTTCTGCACAATCATTCCCGGTTTTGTAACTTTTGCTGATCCACTCCTATATTAGTTCCTGATGTGATGTTTCCTTGTTACCCACACATTCACCCCCCCCCCCCCCAACATTCTCATTTTTGCCATCTTCATCCTAGATCCTGGTTATATTCTTCAACGTCATTGTTTCCACTGCCACCTTCACTGTAGCCGTTCTCACTGCTGTCATTTCTTTTTCCTTGAGTTTGGTCGCTATGTTGTCGCATAATACTACTGACATTTCCCTCCAGTTTGACCATCCCGCGTAACTCCTGCGCGCTTCTTCCTTCTCCACGTCCTCTTGCTCATCCACTGTTGCTCCTAGATATTAGAAATTCTTCATTTTCTTGATTATGTCCTCACCCACCTTCAGCTCTCTGTGTACTTTCTCCCTCCGTGCTCCACATGTACTCCGTCTTCTTTCAGCATTCAGCCCAGTTTCTTTAAAAAAAAAAAAATCCTTCCCCATTTTTCCATTCACCCTGAGATGATGGCCAATTCCGGAATTTCTCCGAAATCCGGAAAATAAATTTTCCAGATTTCGGAAAATTTTGGCCCTCCCTCTCTCTCTCTCTCTCTCTCTCTCTCTCTCTCTATATATATATATATATATATATATATATATATATATATATATATATATATATATATATATATATATATATATATATATATATAAATATATAATATATACTAATTTTGGCTATCCCTAATAATTACATACTTCCTAGTCCTATCAGTGCCAATGAGTTGTCAACCCAAATTGTTTTTCAGTTAAATTTTGTTTTCTTTCAATCACAATTGCGTTGCATAATGTGAAACAACATTAGATTTATAAAGTATGGAGTTTAATATTCTGGTTGCAATATATTGATAAAATCAAAGATAGAACCTGTTTTTCAGACACTGAACCATATGAAAACATTCTCTCTCTGTGTACATATTAGTTTTTGATCCAAGGGGATATAAATTGAAACCGGAAGTTGTACAGATTTCTACAGCGTCTTTTTTTTTTTTAATAAAGCGATCAGTATCCAAACCAAAAATCGTATTACTTGTTTGGTTTGATAGAGGGATAAAAATGAGGACAAAGTCTATTCATATGACGCTGAATTCATTTCAAGAAGCAACTTTTCGCTTTTTACGGGGAACAGCAGAAATAAGTTCGCATCCTGAGAAGTGTTACAACTACGATAATTTGTATATATGGTGAGTGCTGCTTTATACACTTTAGCCGCAAAGTTCTCTTATAATGTTAGGCTTACAAGTTAGGCCTAACGACATATAAATTTTTCCCCATATATAACATTCCTTTAAACCAATCATTGCCAAACTGTAAATATGAATGTTTACTTAATATAATCTATAATTCCAATGAAAAGCTGATCTAAACAAAAACATATTTATAAAATATATAACCATGAACAAACACTCAATACATCATAGCAAAAACTATATAATTTGAATCTAAACAATCCACATAATACAGTCTCATTTTTATCTTCTTTAAAACATTTTCACTTTGACATGTGTGTATTTATTGCAGCACTTATTTCCCAACAAGAAGTTAGAGAAAAGTTGCGATTAAAAATATTAAGAAAATGAACATGATCTCTCTCAAGTGAAGTGCTTTTCTCACATCAAGCATACAGTGCTTTAATATTGCCGAAATGCTTTTTCTTTCCTTTCAAAATTGTTTTGTACGGCCTCCTTAATTTCGTGCTTATCTTCAAATCTCCGGCCTCTTAGCTCTTTTTACAGACTGGAAAAAAGAAAATAGTCGCTTGTGACAAGGTCTGGACTGTAAGTTAGGTAATCTATCTCTGTATCTTTTAAGGCTGTCTCAAACTCGCGCCGGACGTTGACCTCCAAAAACAGCACTCCGCAGCTGAGTTTCCCACATTGCTTCATGAAGCTGAACCAATAAATTTGCGTAATGACCGTTTATCGTAGTCCCGTTTGGCAGGTAATACATTAGCAAAACACCTTTGTTTCCTCCCGAAAAACAGTCGCCATAAGCTTCGAAGTCTAGTTTTTGTGCCTTGAATTTCTTTTGCGGCCTTTCTTCTTTTTCAGTCCACTGCATAGACTCTTGTTTCGACAATCCGTATCGGCAAATCCAAGTTTCATCTACAGTTACGATTCGGGCGCAGATTTCGTCGAGATTGTCTCCAGTTAAGTCCCAGAAATCTTTACAATTCTCCAGTCATCGTTACTTGTCGAGCGGCATAAGTATTTTCGGTACCTTGCGCACGCGCTTTTTTTCATGTTTAAATGTGTGTGGAAAATGTCTCCGACCTGTTCTTTACTAATCTGCAATCCACTATCTGCCAAAAGTTGTTCAGTCAGCCAGAACTAATATTTCAACTATTGCAATGTTTTCTTACCTGACCTGGGTGGGAGTCATTTTCACAGCTCTCTCGCACTTGTTGAAATAGACGGGCGCTACTTTTGACCAGTATACGAAGACCCAGATTAATGATTTAGATTAATGGCATGTATTTAAATCTTTCTTCAGGTGATTTTTCCTTTCTTCACGAGATATTTTATCGCGGCGCGGTGCTTAAAATTGCGAAAACTTTCTAATTCGGCTGACATGGCCATATTTATCTTTTCATAGATAATAACGGTAATGAGATTATTATTAAATTAAGGTGATATACTACAAAGAGCGACACAATAAGATCTATCATTATTAAGTACAAGAATCATTTCTAAGTACTTCAGGACGCGAACTTGCCATTCGCCGTATAGTATTTCACTTTTTGTACCATGGTGATTAATCAGGGTGTCTATCGGTCACGAATGTCACGAAATCAGAAAACGGTCATGAAAGTCACGGAAAAGTCACGAAATTTAGCATTTGGGTCACGATTTTTTTTAACTGTACAAATGTAAGTGCAGATTGGAAAATTTCGTTCTATAAAACGTCAAAAATCACCGCCAAAAATGTCTATGGTCGGCTTTAGATTCTACCAAATCGCAAGCAAAGTACGTTTCTATCGCATGGATGAAAATTCGGCCTAATTTGCACCCAAATTTGCTCTTGAAAATGTTAGGAAATTTTATGATTTTTTGAAGAAAAGGTCACGAAATTTCATTTTGGATTTTTAGTAGACGCCCTGTTATGTTGAAACCGGAAATTATTGTTTTCTTCTAGTTTCGTTTTGAACAGAGATTAAAGGGAGGAGATTAATCTATTATTTGAGATACTGAGTCTACATCAAAAGAGTTTCTTTCTCTCTTAGTTCTTTTGTTATAATACCTGTTGAAAGATAAGACAAGAAGACGGGCGGATGTAGCTGTCCTACAAGACTTTCCATACTTGTACATACAGGATTCTTTCAAACTGGAAAGTTACGTGAGTGACGGAAAGTCAGGGAAAAATTTAAAGTTTTGTTGGGCATTTTTTGTTTGGATAAATGGAGAGCACTTAAAAATGACAGATACATTTTTAAGTTAGCTTCAAAATTTGTTCCACATAATACCACTATGAATCATTCATTTATTATATCAAGTCCCTCAAGGAATCACATTTTGTAGTGCGTGGTTGGCAACCATGGAGTATCCCAGCTAAGCCTAGCATTGCTTTCACTTTTTATGCAGAGCTACTTTCTTTATTATTTTCTATCCAAACTCTTTCGCAGTCCAATTTCTCTTTATTTGTGTTTAGGATTTCCATGGTTAAGTAACAACAAAATCTGCCACTAAGTATTTAAAGCACATTGAATTCACTTTTTTTGCAGATAGAATATGCCAAGCCTACATTATTTGGGCTACTCAACTTCTATGCAACAGAAAGTCATTCACTTCGTGCAATACTTAAATTCAGTATTCAAGGTGATACCCGATAGCCAAATGGTCAAAGCGGTTTACTCTTGGACCAGACAAGGCTTCGTATCTAATTGCTATTGATTAGGACAATTTTTTCAAGAGCAGTTAGACTGCATGAAAGCTTGCGAGTTTCTTGTTATCTGTTCTGATGAGGCTTTAAATAGAATTATTCGAAAAGGGCGTATATACTTGCAAGGTTCTGGAACAATGACAGTCAAAAAGTAGTATTTTCCTGACGAAAAGCTCTTGCAGAACAACTGTTAAACAGATTCTGAAAGGGATATTTCCTTTGGCGCTGACAAAATTGTTACAGATTTCCATGGATGGTCCAAACATTAATTTAAACTTCCTTTGTTATCTCCAAGACTATATCAGAACAGTACTACCTGCAACTTAAGTAAAAGCTTGTTAAATGGCTGTATATGTGGCTTGCATATTATCCATGGTGCAGTGAAAACTGGTGTTGAATCCTGAATATGTGTAACTTATTCAGTGACTTCCGATTGTTGAAGTAAATTTACTTAAATCACAGTTTGCACAAAATTTCCCATGAAGTACTGCGGCGTTCGCTGGTTGGGAAATGTCTCTTGTTTTTAGAGTGAATTGGAAATTGGGATTGTTATTAAATTTCTACAACGGGCAAAGCTGTCAAACACGAGACCTGTAGAAACCCTGAAGAATGCAGCAAATGACTCATTTATCAAATACAAACTGGCTTTCTGCAAGACAGTAAACCATTGACTGTAACTCCTTCGTAGGAAAGAATGCGTCTCTTCAGTTTAAACAAGAAAGAACTTCAAGAAGGCTTCTCAAGTTGTAACGAATTAGATCTTGATGCTCCTTAGAGCAAGTTTTTTTGCTGATATTGATGAATATGAACATGGAAGATAATAAAAATTGGGCTGCCATTCTCGCATAGAAATGCAACACTGGAAGGAGGGTCATCCTGCCATAAATCACTCATACCCTATCTAAATGGGCATAATAATTTAGTACCCTAACTTAATAATAGTGAACTACGTTCTAGTAGTGATGGAGGAGATTTCCTGAACACTTACGGATTGATGTAAGATGACTCTTGCGCTATGGAGGAATTACATTGGGAAATATAGAAAAGGTTTCACCCCTGTGTGGCTTATTTATTTATATATATATATATATATATATAAACCTGGAAAGAAAAGTTAGGAAAAAATCATCCAGTGGAATTCGAATCAGGTTCAAAAATACTGAATTCTATCACAAAGAAACAACTGAACATTAATAGTAGTAGTATCGGAACAACAGAATTTTCCTTCATTTGTATTGACGGCTAATCAACTCCCAAATAACCTTTCTTGTTTTTTACGATTTTTATTTTGATCGAAAACTGTGTGTTTTCTTAAACTACAAAGTTTTCTGCATTTGCCAAAGTACTATTTGTTCTAATAGTAGCATTGCGTTAAGTAACAAAATAGGAGCTGAGTATTTCAAACAACGAACTGTGAGCTGTGTTCGGTTATTTTATTTTTTCCTATTACTTCCTCTTCGAATGCATTGTTGCATAGTGACTATTTAAAGGGACTTAGTATAATTCATGCTTGCAATTATATTTTGGAGGAGTGTACAATGTCAGGGCCGTATCGCTTGCGTTATTAGTGTTGTAGAGGCCTCCAAAATTCAGATGTTTGTGATACTATGGCGTCTTTAGTAACAGCCTATAATAAATTTGTGTGGTAATTTTTCGTTTAATATACAAATTTGAAATATGTAACAACCTGATGTTGGGTTAGCAACACTGTTAATTGGGTAGTGTTGGAGAGTATGCAAATATTTAATGTTACAAAATATCGAATTTTATCTATTAGTTTATAAATTACAAGGTAAATTCAAGATAAATGATCCACCCTGTATTTTAAATTGTGTCCTACTTCTGGTCGTCGAGTAGTATGTTCCTTTTGTTATAACTATTTTGTACATTCGCAGGGTAAATTTATTCAAACGTTTGTCTTAACTTTTAATGAATGAGCCGAATCCCCTGCGTTAGGCTTCCTATAAATGTCACTGTGAAATTTGTTATTGGCTCTAAAAGTAGTCATGTCTTAAAAAAAGATTGTTTTGTTATGACGTTCTAGATTAAACTCACGCCTTAATCGGGTTGTACAAATTTCACAATCTTAATTTCCACCGATCAAAGAACAGAACATTTTCTACTTCAGTGTTCATTTCTGTATCTTCACTCATTCTACATACTGTGTTTACGCTTTTTTTTTTATTTTTTTTTTTTTTTAATAGTCACTGATTCATCCATCACACTACGTGCATATATGCAAGAAACTGGATCAAATACAGCGAAAGCTTTTTAAAAGTATAAACAGGACACACTGATGTTTGTACAGTTTGGTTCATAAATATTGTGTATGAATTCTCAATGCACAAGATGCAATTTAAAAAACAAAGTGACTGTAATAATAAAAAAGTTTTTAGCTTTGAGTCTGGAAACTACCATCTGTGACTGTCTTTACTTTAAGAAAATTCTGGCTGCTGTTCTGATTATAACAAATATCGAATAGTTTTTCTTTCGCAAGGCTTGCTTTATATTAAGTTTGAGCTATGGATGAATATCTGATACAAGGAGTTTATAAATTAGTTAAACGAATGTGTCGTTTAATTGGAGTTAATGAAAACGATAATAGGTGATATATCAATGATGGCAATTTTTCTTTAAGTATTACTTTACTAATGTCCAGTAAACAAGTGTTTCTCTTGTAAAACGATGTCCCAAATCACACGAATTTTATTATTGCTGGTTGCAGTAGGTTCCGTTATGCGTACCATTATTTCGTCTACGCTTTCAAACAGAAGAGGAAGAAATACTTTTTCTTTAATCTCTTTTAAAATCAACCGCGTCGAATATGGATGTTGTCTACATTACAACGTAATGTCTAATTACGTTGTAAAAAAGGGTTCTGCAACCTATCGTACACAAGGTTGTAGGTTTACGGTTTACATACGTCTTTAAATATCATCCTCCTCCCTTGTTCCTTTCTCAAAATTCATTTGCTTTAAAAATTTTCCTTAGTTCAAAGACTTTCTATATCTTCAACCTTATTTCATTGAATCGTGGTAGTTATATAACTTAGGATATTATAATTTTTCTTGGTTCCTTTCGAACAGGTCTCAATGTCAAAATTTGGAAAAGTATCTAGTTCACAAAAATTTCTCGAATTTATGGATAGTGACACATGTGTACGTGGTGTCATTCAGAAACCTACCTTATTCTGAACACAGTGACGCACAAACCATCAATCTGAGGTAATTAAGGTATGAGCAGGATCATCTTGAAGTTTACTTTTTTTATTTTTCACCAATTTCGCACTACATATGTGGTTCAAAAATACGTTTCAGTTCATACTTGTTACTCGTATTTCAATAAATTGAAAAATATCTCAAGCGAGAGCATGTATTATTGCTAAGGTACCTTTCCTGGATGTATTTACACCGTGTGCACAAAAGCTTGTCGAAAAATAATTTTCTTAAATTCCATGCCAAATTTCGAATCAGGGAGGCATGCATATTGGATGATTGTTAAACCTGATTGATTCTAAAAACAGTGATGTATGAATCATGAATCTAAGGTAATTAGTGTATAAGTAACATCTCCCTAAGTAAAAATTTACAGTTTCCTTTTTAGAGAAAGTTTAAAGAGATATAGTCTTACTCAGAGAAATATCTATAAAGTTTACAATCGGGAGATCATATTAAGCTTAATCCAAGCATCTATTGTGCACGTGAGGTAAGAGTAACCTCAAATCTTATGTGACGCTCGCTTTGAAGTTAAAGCGTTGTAAACTTACAGACTCGATGATAATAAAACTGGAAGATATAAAACATTCTGAGACGTATAATAAAATAATATTGTTACTCTTTGTTCAGAATTAGACCCTACTAATTTACAAATTCTTTCTAGTTGTTTATTGTCAATAACTTACCATGATAGAATACTTTTTTTTTTATTATTATTATTTTTATTTTTTATTGTAGGAGGCCAACTTACGATGTGAAAGAGCAGCTTCGAGCGCACGATATGCAGCAACTATTGAAGCGAAAGAGGAAGCTGGAAGAACTTTTGAACGAAAAAAGGGAGAGAGTGAAAGAGTTAAAAGAACGTCTTCAGCAATCTAGAAATAAAGTGGAGGAAAATAATACTCAAATAAAACACATGCTTCTAAAATATCAGCGTGATTGTAAGGAAAATAGCATGCTGTTGAAAGGACCTGTTAATGACATTAAGACACAAACTTAACAAAGATGAGCTGTGGATTCGGAAATTAATGTTTGATACAAAAAGACAGACTTTGTGTGTTTAAAATGACCAAATCAGGGGAACATTTGCCTTAAATTTCATTTTTAAAAAATACGACGATGTACTGGTCCGAAGATTTTATCTGAGAAAGGCAAGATGAGTGTTAAATATTTCATTGCATACTTAAAACTTGAATACACTCGCCACTGGTTTTGAAGCATGTAATACCATAAGAATGACCAATACCGTACAAATAGAGTATTTTTATTATTATTAAACCACGACGCAGTATCGTAAGTTAATTTGGATGATATTTTGAAAGTATCTACGAAATAATAATTTTAAATTTAGGACTATTTTTATTCGTATAAATTTGAAAATTAGACTAAATAATAGATAAAATATATCTCTGTGAATGCTATTTTAATACAGTTATCGATATATATAATGTATAAAGCATTTTCCTGGAGACATTTTAAAGGAATTCCTCACTTGTGAAGATTTATCTTTTACAATGTACTGTTTATTACGTATTTTTTAAAAATATTTGCTCGAGGAAATGATTATATTAAAAGTATGCTGCTAACATATGTGTAAGTAATGTGTATTATTCGGTTTTGATTAAGTGATTTTTTTCGAAAAATTGTATACATAGTTCAGTGTGAATAACTTTCATATGAACTTTTATTATCAGAAATCTATTTGTACTTTCGATTTTTATTTTTTTTTTTTTTAAATTGTAACAGTGTCAACTAATATTAATTGTGCAAATCCAAACAAATCAAATACATATTTTGTACTTTTATTATTTTTAAATATTTTATTTTATATTTGTAAATCGACTTCTGTCTCAACCCAAATTTACTTTTTAATTTATTTTTTTTTTAAAGTATTGTAAAGGGTAACAATATGTTTATTCAACAAATGTTAAATTGAAAATGATGTTCAATACTATTTGAAATTGTTTAAAGCATAGATTTCTAATCTTCTTTATCTGGCGCCTTCGTTTGTACACTCGACAAAATCTGTACTACCATAAATTTCTCGTTGGTTCTTCAACGAACCCTTCCTTAAACGGAGATCTGCGTTAAACGGAAATACTTCACGGTTCCATGAATTTACTGGCGAAAATCGTGTTAAATTGCCTTCATTAAACGGAACCTGTATTACGCGAACAACGGAAATCAAAATAAATCTCTTACCGGAAAATTTCAAGTTCCGGAATGCAGCATTTAGAAAGTTTTTAGATATCCTATGAGAGGTTCGATACATTTTTAGCAAAGAAAAATTTAATGTGTAAATCGAAGCAGACGCAACCGATATACGTGCTTTGATCGAGAATTAAACGGAAAATCTGAAAGAAGTGAAATATAGCGTTCGAAGATGAGTGTAGCCTAAAAACTTCTCAAGATTCTGTCAAAAGCTTAAATGAACCGCAATGTTTGCCTTTCGTTGAAATGACACTGGTATGCCTAGTGTGGTTTCTCAGGCTAAAGTCTCTATGCAAAGTCGGACAGACAAGCAGCGATATGTATAGAAGACCCTTCTTGACTATTGGAAAAAATAAGCTAAAGTATGTACAGATTTTTTTTTTTTCTGTTCAATTTAAGTTTTCCGTGCATTAATTCTCAGTAGAAAAGATACTGTAAATTGACTAAGGTATGTACAACATGTTATTTTATCTCAGTATGTCAATTGTATGTATGCATTTTTTTTTCATAGTTCTACCTTCGTGAACAGGAAACATATCTTTAACGGAAATTTTTACGGATCGTGTTCGATTCCGCTAAAGACAGGTTTTACTGTACACACATTAATTCTGGATACTAAATACTTTTTTTTCCCTTTTTTTAAATCTTAGTCAATATGGCACACTTTCAGTAGCTTGGTGGCCTTTCACATCGTGCAAACTTGGCGTGCACCCCATTTGGTAACTACTGGTTTGGATAAGTTACTGTTTCGTCGATTTTAACATTAATTAGTTTGATTGAGGGTATCGACTTAGAAGTCCCTTTCTCTAAGAATTGTCTATTGGATGCAGTACTAGTCAAAAGTTTTCGGCCAACCTTAATTTGAATGAGCATGGGTCTATTATTTTGACATGAGAACTTTACCGCTCAGTGTCAAGGATACTCCTGCCTAAAGCATAAAATATGAAGGCAGTTTTACGGAGATCGAAAGATATCGTTGATTATATGTCAAATTATAATTCTTAAAGCGGGTACTAAAAGAAAGACAATTTGTAATAGATGCTTCATAGTACAGGGTGTTTTAACTAAAACTCTTTGATTTCAAATGACATTTTAAAATAATTATTTTAATTACACAGAAACAAAAATACATAATCTGATAGAGAAACATCCCAAACTTTAATCGAAAACATTTCGAAATGTCGAATTTGACAATTTTTCACTTCTCTCACTCATGTCAAATAGCAAGGGTCACACGACTAACTTTTGCAGTAAATTGTTCGATGTTTGGTTTCAAAACATTAGTGTTCGTGATCCTTGTTTGAAAACTTTCTTCTTGAGAAACCCCACAACAAATAGATGCATGGGTTTAAATCTGCGCTGGTTGGCTTGTGTGGCGATTTGAGATCATACGATTGTTGATTTTGGATCGGAGAAAAGTCAGGACATCTTCAGTTGTATGCAGCCTAGTTCCCTGTTGCTGGGACCATTGCCGACGATTTGAGTAACGTTACCGATTTAGTGGATGGTGCTCATTCACATTTATTCTCCAGTCGGAACCGTCGTTGGATATTAACAAGCGAGCGTGACTCAATAAATCATGTCTCCAATGGAATCATCATCTGAAGTGAGTCTCTTGTTCTCCATTACTGTACTTCAAACATCTGAAAATCATAAATAAAAATTAAATTTTGAACTTTGTCAATCATAGAATATGCAAATTACTAATGTAAATGTACTAAATAATGTTGTAGGGTCATTTGAAGTCACGGTATTTTAGTGAAACACTTTGTATTAACGAAAGTGTGGACCCCAGGGAACAAATTTCTATTTGAAAGATATAGATATGTATGCTCAGTGTAGTGACAAATTTGAAAGAAAAGCAATTGTTACTCGTTTTATAGTTCCTTAAATCTTGTTGGGCCTCCCCGCTGATATAGTGGCTTCCGCGTGCAACTTTGCTGCATGTGGTTTCGGGTTCGATTTCCGGTGAGAGAACACGTAAAATTTACTTTCACAATTATTCACTTTCATTAATCACCCGTCTCCTTTAGTCAAATAGCGTAATTGTAGGACGTTAAACTAAAGTGTTTTGTTTCTTTTTTCTTTTTTCTTTTTTTTTTTTTTTTTTAAAATACCGTAATATGTTAACGTTTTAAAACCTGGAAATACTATATCTTGAAAAGTCTAAGTTGGCTTTGTATACTTGATCGTTGCTAGTTGGAATAGCAACAACGAGCACATAAGGGCATTATGAACACTTTATAAAAAATTGTACTTTTTACTTTTTAAACAGATTTACAAGCACGGGCGTCTCTGGCGGGGAGACGAGGGGAACGCGTCCCCCGCCCAATATTTTGAAGCATAAAATATTCAATATTTTATTCTAAATGTATTTATTAACGACAGAATAGCATATAAATAATAATAATTATATATATTTGGAATATAATATTCAGGCTGTGAAACGATTATAACAGTTCTTGATATACCTGAGGGGGTCCGTAAAGGCAAGCAGAAAAAATGAAATGTAATTTTTGAGTTTTACGTCCCACGGTTATGCCGGTTAGGCTAAAGGAGACGGTGATGATGAGAGAGGAATGAAATTGTGGAATGAAGAAAGTGGTAGGAAACGGGAGAATCCCGAGAAAACCCACGCACACAGTGTTTGTCCACCACAAAGTGCACTTGGCGGGAGCAGGGTTTGAACCCGGGGCCCCAAGCACCAGAGGTGAACGCTCTCCCACTGAACCACCGCGGCCCCAAGGTAAGCAGAAAGGTAACAAATGGAATCGAAGATAATAAACAGGTTGGTTAGGTAGTAACATTTAAATAACTTTCTTTTATGCCCCACTCCCCTCCAAATTTTACATCCCAGAGGCTCCAGTGTCTACAAGGTATAAACAACTACAAAGCATGTAAAACGTTTTTCTTTCAAATTTCTCCGGGGTCCCTGATTTGATCCCAGCTCGCGCCGTGTAGACTGTGGTGGACAAACACCGTGCTCGTGGGTTTTCTCGGGATTCTCCCGTTTCCTCCCACTTTCTTCATTCCACCATTTCACTCATCATCACCGTCTCCTTTAGCCTAACCGGCATAACCGTGGGACGTAAAACTTAATTTCATTTCATTTTTTGCATGATAGTTCCTGAAAGCAACCATTGAGGAAAACATTGGTCTAACGTGTGATGAATTTGCAGAAAGGTTTCATTTTTCGCTGAAACAGTCAGACTGCACCTGCATGAAATAGGAAAGTCATAGAGGTTAAGCAAGTCGGTACACCACACATTGTCGGCAGACAACAATACACACGAGTGACAGCCTGTTTGTCCTTGCTCACTTGGCACCTGAACACATTCATCTTTGATTGCTTCCTCACTGGTCCTCTGTGAGTCGCCCAAGCGTACCATACATTAGTAGTTGCCACAGGACCCTGTTCCTCACACCTGAAGACCATCTCTGCACCCACGAAAGGTTATGCTCTTTGTATGCTCCTTCAGCTCCTTTTTACTTGGACAGATCATCACTGCTGACCTCTAGTCTCAACAGTTGCAAAGAGTACACCGTGCATTGCGGCAGAAGGAGCCAGAATTGGTGAATCGCAAGGGCGTTGCTGTTCCTGCACGACAATGCCAAGTCACATATGGCAAGGAGGGCCGGGGAGGCCTTCAGCAATTTGGCTGGGAGAGACTGCCGCACACCATATTCACTGGACCTTGATCCAACAGATACCATCTATTTCATTCCCTCGACAACCATCTCCATTGGAGAGCGTTCGCAAATGAGGGAGACCAGTGGAACGCACTCACGGAATTCTTCGCACCTACTATCGCCGAGTTTTATCGCCAGGGTATTTTGCAGTTGTAGGAACGTTGGCAGAAGGTGTTGGATACTAATGGAGATTACTTCTAAACCTAAATGTATGCACCGTCTACTGTATTGCTCTTTATCACTGCAGATAGAACGGCTAGATTTTTTTGCTTACCTTGTACAAATATAAAAGTGCATTTTCAACGTCAAGTACTTGTGAGTCCTATGCTTACTCAGGGACTGGCACTGCAGTAGTTACCAATAAGTGTAATTTATGCAAACCGACATATTCCAACTGTTGTTTTCGTTGCCTAATTATCTTGTGATGCACTTGAAAGTTCTACATATTGATATGTGTATTTTAGTCGTGATTTTTTCCTTGGGTATGATTTTGTTATCCGTATCGTATGAAAAATATTTTTTTTTTTAAATTAGTCTTTTCAGAAAAAAATCAACTCTCATGAAATAATTTTAAAGCAATTATTCACCTCTGTATACATGAAAAAATGGTATAGCTATTATTAAGGTTTCGTTCGCGACTTTCCAATAGAAAGCATTCTTTTGGGAACAGATAGTTATATATATATATATATATATATATATATAGTACATAAATCAGAAAATATGACCACTAGAAGTCTAGTCGAAGCTCTCCCGTATAGATTATTGGCCACGTCACTGAAAGATCAGGACATTGAAAACGGCCGCGTAATTGAAGAAACTGGTTTTGGATCTGAAAGACTGTTTGTCGATAACTCTTTGTTTTCGAGGTATGCACAAGAAGACACCATGACTTACAAAGAGAATGCAAGTGATTGTCAATATCTTAATTTGTAACCCGTGTGTAAAATCAAAATGGTCCAGTCTGGATTTACGACAAATATTAAAAATTCTGTTTTATTTTGGAACGAAGCTAAGAAATATAGACATGGTAAAAAAAAAAAAAAAAAAAAAAAAGTAGGAACATTTAAATATTAATTCATGTCTTTTCGTTTCACCGCGGTTCAAGTGCTGAAATTGGGTGACAACAAAACATCACAGTATGGTGAAAAGAAATATTATTAGCAACATTATTGCAGCGATGAGACATTTAAAATACATGATTCCAATGTTTTGACGTGTCTGTGGGTGGTTATCAAAATAATTGGTAAATACTTGTAGTTTCCAAACGCATAATGTTATGAGGTGTGAAGGATGCGAATGTAGCGCATGGCCGTTATAAGTGGTGTGTAGTACGACAAGTGGGTTAAACAGGCGTGTTGAAGTGGTCACAAAGCGATGATGCAAAATGGAAATCTCTCTAAGTTTAAAAGAGGATTCGACTTTGGGTATATGAACTTCCAGTGATGCTGTCCAAGAGATGACAGCCTACAAAGCTCATGGTAAAACAACATCGATGAAAGAATGACAATAGACAGAAGAGACGCCTCACTGACAGGGATTGAAGAGGATGGCCACCCAGGACCCTAGACTACAGCATTTGGAACGGCTTATTGCCACAATCATTGTCCGACGCGAGTTGGATAACCTGAACACCCATGGTAGGTTGTGTTACAATTTACAAACAGCTAACCATCGCCAACGATTTAGGTTGAATAAAATGTGCCGAGAACATGCGAAGTGGACCATCGATCACACACACAAGTGAAACACGTAATGTGGTCCAATGAATAGTATTTTGTCTTCTTTCCAACAACAGGTCGTTTTTATGTATGACAGACGTCTAAGGAACTTATGCTCTGACTTGCATCCTACCAACCGTGAAACATTAGTGACATCTCTATTACGATGTAGGCCGCAAATTTCTATTTCGTGGATTCTGTAGTTACGCTTACGGGACGCGTTACTAACAGTGATTGTGTGGACATCGTAAGTAATATGTACAGGGGCCACTCCATAGTTGCTATATTGCGTATACATTTTCACGAGCCAGGGGTACCGGGCCCCACCCTGCCCCCCTTTCGAGCGCCGATGATCATGTACACTCATGTCCAAAATTATTGTCGCAAGTCTATAAATATGTTGTTGTAGTACTATAGTTTGATAACAAATTCGCCCAGTATTTCTTACTATGGCAGTATGTGTTTAATCGGCAAAGACATGTATGTGGCAAATTTCATGTCAAAAGAGCAGTAAATAAGAACAATAAAACGAAAATGAAACTTTTTTGTCCATTTAGCAACATCTTTTACTCATTCTAAATTTCGTATTTATAGACTAATTCCTTTCCTATGAAATTTTCCACAAATATACATTTCCCGATTATATACATAGTATCAGTATTAAAAGTATCCTGCAAAATCATTATCAAATTATATTCTAAAAAGATTACAGTTATAGATATGCGACAATCATTTTGGACATGACTGTACATCCTATAGTTCAGATATTTCCAGCTCATGATGATAATGCGTCGATCCATTCTACTGTATTCAAGTATTCTTTTTAAAAATGTTGGGGGAGGAAAGTAATATATAGTTCGGGGAGCAAAAGAGACAAAACACAGCGTTTGGGAGGGGATTCTTGACACCAAGTTAAGATGAAAAGTATAGACCAACCTGGGTGCACAAATGCTTCCTTTCGGAGTTATAATCTGCCGAAAACATGAAAAAAGTGAACTTTAAAGGTCCATAGCTCCAAAACTATGGGACCTACCGTAGTCGGGTCAAGACTTCACTTAGGAACTAATATGTGTGCTATCCAAAAATACATGTTTCATAATGATGTGGTACTCTCACAATGTTTATGGTGGGGAGATTTGGGAGAATATATGGTGGGCATATATTCTAATTTGAAGTACTCACCAATTACCTCTATAAAAATGGTTGCGGAAGTACCACAGGACTCGGAAACATTGATATTTAGATAAGGCACATACTAGTCCCTAAATAAAGTCTTCATCCGCTCTACGGTAGGTCCCATAGTATTGGAGCTATGGATCTTTAAAGTTCATGTTTTCACAGCCTATAACTCCGAAAGGAAGCATTTATTCACCCAAGTTGGTCTATACGTTTTGTCTTATCTTGGTGTCAGGAATCATCTCCCAAACGTTGTCGGTGTTGTTTGAAACACACTTATATCTATATCTATATATATCTATATATATATATATGAGGGCATGCGCTTGTGTGCTATCAGGTTGTCTATGGAGGTCAAAATTGAGAAGTCATTTATTGTAATTTGAAAATAACATTTTGAAACTACATATGCACCATTTTATTCGACGACACTCTACCATTTCTCTGGCAGCACCCATTATTGTAGAGTTTCTAGTTAAAAAAAAAAAAAAAAAAAAAAAAAAAAACGGTTTTATTTACCTCTTACTTATTTATCATTATCTATTACAGAGCTGTTGCTCCCTTCACAATAGGTATTACAATCAAATTTTAATATTATTGTGGGAATGCTACACAGTATAATGAGTAATAAAAAAAGAAAATATATAGAAAAATGAAACATTTTATATAGGACTACATTCAAACATTGTACAGTACAACACGAATCAATACATACTTTAATTGTAAGTGGATAACACATGAATAAAGTGCAAACTGTACCTATACCTCTATAGGAATTCATATTTATTTTAAAATACTTTTATAAATTACACATTCGCATAGTTTACCTGCACTCTTCATTCCAAATCAATTGTTCAACATTATTTACAAAATATGTTGTCTCATTTCTTAATCAGGGTGTCTACTGACCTGGAAAACCTGGAATTACCCTGGAATTTACTTTTGGACCTGGAAAACCTGGAAATAGCCTGGAATTGGACGAGGAACCTGGAAGTTTTAAAATTGTTTTTCAAATATTGTTTTTGGGATTGGTATGGAATAAGTATATTTTTGTAAAATAGAAGAAAGTTATATACTACAGCGTAAGTTAAAAGCCAATAATAACTTATTCAGTGGAGATGTAGTTGAGAAAGACAGACAGACGTGAGCAGAGTGCAGGCGGTGAATGTGAATTGTGAATTTTTTTGCAGTATCGTTCGACGAAAGCGTAAACACTATCTCACAGAAAAGTCAAGTGGACTTAGTAGTTCGTTTCTAGCACAGTGTCGGAAATAAAGTTTTAACACGTTATTTAACATTAGTATTCCTCGGACATGGTACTGCCCAGGATTTGTTAAGTACATTTATAAATACTTTCAGGGACAAGGGTCTCGATATTTGTAAGTTACTCTAGGTTTCTCTTGATGGCCCCAACGTTAACTTGAAATTTCTGAGTGATTTGAAGGCCTATCTGAGTGAAGAAAATGGTGAAGGTCCACAGCTTTTGGAGACAGGAACGTGCTCTTTACATATTGTTAATGGGGCTTTTAAGACTGCGCATACCAAAGCTGGTTGGAAGTGGCAGAGTTTTCGAGAGCGTTGTACTATTTATTCAAGGACTTCCCTTCAAGAAGAGCAGATTTCATGGCAGCATCTGGAACAGCAGTTTTCCCTCTTAAGTTTTGTTCTATTAGGTGGATGGAGAATTCTAGTTATCAACTGTGCCATAACTATGATTCGTGCTTTAAATTTTATGTTGATGCAGTGAAAACAAAACCTCCTGAAACATCAAACTTGTCTGAAAGTAAAAGCCCACATCTCTGATGTACTGTTGCCTGCTAGATTAGGGTTCCTTCAGTCCGTATCTGTGGAACTAGAAGAATTCCTCACTAAGTACCAGACAGTCAGTCCATTACTACCGTTTCTATGGAATGACCTAAACACGTTGATTCGTAGTTTAAGCCGCTTCGTGAAAGATGATGTCTTAAAAGTAGCTAAAACTTATCAAAAACATCTATTGAGGTCAGTTTTTTTTAATAAGGACATCTTAAAATCACTTAATCTAGTTGATGTTGGATTTTCTGCGATTACATCGCTTAAAAGAGTGAAGAATGTTGATATATTGAACTTTAAGAAAGAACGCAGAAGATTCTTGCAAGAACATGTAAAAAACTTATGCTAAAATGTCCTTTAAAATACAGTGTAACAAGAGCCGCAAATTGCTTGTCTCCAGAAACTATGACCAACGAAACCCGTCGTGAATCACGTGTCACACTCGTCCTGGAGACATTTGTCGAGAAGGAGCAAATAACACCTGTAAATGCTGATATGGTGAAACGGGAATATTTAAAATTTTGTTCAGACCAAGACACAGCACGAGAACTGTCAAATTTCAGTTACAAAAATGACAGATTAGACGTTTTTCTCCATGGAAGTCTGTTAAGTAAAGGTGTCTCCAATGCGTTTAAAACATTCATGTATAAGATGTGTACTTTTCCATACCAACGCAGCAATGGAAAGGAGTTTCTCCATTAACAAAGAGTGCATTGTTGGAAATCTCCAAGAGGAGTGCTTGATTGCCCAGAGAAGTGTGTTGGATGCTGTACGTGTTGCTGGTGGCATACGTAATATGAATATCACAAAGGGTATGATCCAGTATGTGAGGAATGCATCAAGCAGAAGAAATGAATATCTGAAAAACCGCGGTGAAAAAGAAGACAGAGTAGCTCGAGAAAAGAAACATTTAGAAGAAAATAAGAGTTGGAATTAAAGAAGAAAAGAATACTAACTGACGCCGAAGCAGAAGTAGATGCGTTGGAAGAACAGACGAAAAAGTTAAAAGGGATGTTGAATTCTAGAAGTTAAATGTAAAAAACTGCTCACTGTGAAAGCTGTTTTCTATATTTGTTCATATAATGTGTGTGGTTCCATATTTTTTTCAGTTTTTTAAACTTTCATGTTACAATAAATTTTTAAATGTAACTGATGACCAGTCCCCATCCAAGAAGAATGTGCAGTAACGTTTAACAATATAGACTACTTTGCGTCAAGAATTTGTATTATATATGATCATTTTCTTTTTACTTCTAAACTAATACTAGTTTGACAAAAATGGCGGGAAAATAGCTTACTCACCGGTAAGTCCTACCAGTACTTAGCATAAAATACCACAAGAGTACTTTAAAGGGTGTGCTTGTAGTAAAATACTCTTGTGGTATTTTATCCCATAACTTAGCGGTGAGTAAGCTATTTTCCCGCCATTTTTGTCATTGTTCATCAACACTCACGGGCTACTACTATAATATTAATTTATTTGAAGTAATGTTTTTGACGGAAATTTACTATTATACAGGGTGAACCTTAACTAAACCGATAAACTTCGGGAGGTGATTCCCGAATCCGACACAAGAAAAAAATTCCTCTAATTTTTCTCCACGGTACATAGTTTTGGAGCTACAAGGTGCCGAAAGTGTGGAAAAATGAACTTCCGATGCCTATATTTCCAAACCTATCCAACGCAGGGAGTGCAGCTTAATATCTCTTTAAGGAAGTCTTATCTGTTCTGAACATATGACTTCCTTTGTGAGATTTTAAGCAGCACTCTCTACTTTGGATAATTTTGGAAATGCAGGCGTCGGAAGTTCATTTTTCCACATTTTCGGCACCTTTTAGCTCGGAAACTATGCGCCCTGGAGAAGAGTTAAAAGGACTTTTTTTTCTTGTTTGGGTGCCGAGAATCATTTCCCGAAGTTTGTCGGTTTAATTAAGGTTCACCCCTGTATAGTATTCCTACATAAGGATATTTAAAGCTACTGCACATTTTTCTCAACCGGCCTTCTGGTAGTGGATATTTTAATTAAACATTTTCTTGTGTAAAATGTTTTGAGAACCTACATTTCAATCAGTTTTTTTCTTTTCATCTGGTCACTTAAAGAAACTATCACTTGCCATATGCATTCTCTAATTATAACCAGTTTTTGTTAAGAACTATATAAAATTGCATTAACTTATACGTGTTACAATAAATGTCACTCTACTGAATAGACCTGAAAAAAAGGAAAAATAAACCTTGAAAACCTTGAAAAAACCTGGAATTTGAAAATGAACATTTAGTAGACACCCTGTTAATATATTTTTAAATATAGTTGTATAATTTATCTTCAACACAAAGTAGATATCGCAATAGTTTGTAACTAATAGGTTATGTTCTTTTAGTTACCCTTTTTATTGGCGAGTTTTGATGTAAAAGACTATTAGGTTTACAACACTGAGAATGTAATCGTATTATTAGACTGTTTTCATAATATTAAAATTTAATGAATGTATCAACAAACTATTAACCCTTAAGGGATGTGGGGTTTTCGGGCTATTTTTTAGACTTTCAGTTAAGCAGCTACTGCATTGTCAGTATTTATCCTAGGATCATGGTTCATACCTCATTCTCTTCAGAATGGAGCTGGCTTTCAAATGATACCACTTGCATGCTCATACCGTATACCAGGAGCGAGAAAAATTATGTCAAAGGGAAAATTTCGGAGGGAAATTTTTTTCTCGCACTTTGGGCCCCTCTAGAGCAACCCCGTGTGAACGTAGCCATCTAAAAAATCTGATAAATAGTACTTGGTATACTAAATGTGTGTGCCAAATTTCAAGTTTCTATCTTGAATATCAAGGGCGGGAGAAATTTTATCAGGAATTCCCACCATGCCCCAAATTACCGTAAATACCATGATCTCAGGTAAAAAATTTCCTGAGGCATCCCTAATTACCCTAGGGTCGTGTTTCGCCCATCATTCTCTTCAGAATAGAACTGCCTTTCAGGCGGTATGACTCACGTGCCTCCATCATCTATCTAAGGCGGGAAAATACCGAAAAAAGGGATTATTTTGGTCTAAATATCCTTTTTTTCAACTTTTAGCCCCCCTGAACACAGAGATCTAAAAAATCTGGTAAATACTACTCGGTGGGCTGAATGTTTATGCACAATTCCAATTTTCCAGGTGCAAAAGTAAGCCCGCCAAAAACAAATATACCGACAATGTCCCATATTCCCGTATACAGAGGGAAATTTTTACACATTCCCTGAGACACCCCTAATTACCCTAGGGTCATGTTTCGCCCATCATTCTCTTCAGAATAGAACTGCCTTGCAGGCGGTACTATTCACTTGTCTCCATCATGCATCTAAAGTGGGAAAATCGCGAAGAAAGGGATTTTTTGGTAAAAATGTCCCTTTTTTCAACTTTTTGACCCTCTGGATCCCCCCCCCTGTTTTAACGCAGAAATTGAAAAAAAATTGATAAATACTACTCGGTGGACTGCATGTTTGTGCAAAATTTCAATCTTCTACGTGCAAAAATAAGCCCGCTAAAAATACTTTACATAAACCCTCACAAAAATATTACACGAAAATATATATTTTAGAATTATGACGTCATCACCTCCTATGTCTCGACGCAGGCAGGTGTGAAATCATACGTAATGTCTTCTACAATGCCTCTGGACTTGAAAAAAAAAACGGACGAAAAAGCTCAAATAGGAGAGTTATAACGCAATGTACCATGAAACACCCCGTATGGTATAAATTGTACCATGGGATCCCCAAAGGGTACTTTATAGAGGAACGTTCATCTATTAATCTCTCCTATCATGTAAACTATCATAATGAAATTTCATTAATAGGATTTTATGTTTTTTTTTCTAAATATGATGATCTTTTATACTTTTTATTAAAGAGTTATATTACAAATTCATTTTGCACTCGCTCAATCCTTTTTATATAATATTGACTAGCTTGGGGCTCATCACCCAGACCACCGTGTTTGCTCGGTCTACGGCCTCGCACTTCTTAAACCCACAATTCTACCAAATTTCAGTCTGTTTTCCAATTTCAACTACGTAAAAGATACTTGTAAGATTTTGTATTCCAAGAAAACGCCCATTTAAATAACAAGGGAATTTCTTCATCCCCCTCTAGACCCCTTAAAAACTAAGATTATTCACTTTTTGCAATTTTTCTGTAGCTTAGTCCCAAAAGGCTACAATCATGCCAAAATATCATCATTCTAATCCTGCCGGAGGTGCCTAAACATTTTGGGGTGTAGAAGATGTCCCATATAAATAACATTGGATAATTTTTTTTAGTTTCCCATAAAACGAATCGAAAATTGCATTTTTTTGGTGATTTACTTAGATAACGCTAACTAAAACATTCAAGCATATCGAATTTCAAATTTTTATTCTAAGTACCTTCAATTTAAGGTTATAAGTCCAAATAAGGCCCATTTAAATAAGACGGGGAATATCTTCATCGTCCCTTTTAACACCTTAAAAATTAAAAATATTCATTTTTGGCAATTTTCCTGTGAGTTTGTCCTAAAAGCTATAATCATGCCAAATTTAATCATTATAGCCCTACAGGGTATGGGCAATAATTTTGGAGTGTAGATGTCCCATATGGGGGTCATTTTTCAGTTCCCATAAAACCACACTGAATTTTGAATTTTTTTATTTTTGGTGATTTAGTTAGGTGACAACGAGAACGTACAAGCATACCGAATTTCAAGTTTTTATTCCGATTCCAAGCACCTAAAATATGAAATTATAGGTCTAAAAGAGGCCTATATAAATAACATGGGGAATTTCCTTATCCCCCTAAAAATTAAAAATATTCACTTTTGGTAATTTTCCTATGGGTTACTCCCGCAAAGCTATAATCATGCCAAATTTTAACTTTCCACGTCAACCGGAAGTACCCCTTATTTTATGTCAGTTCATGTAGTTTTATATACCGGTAGTTAGTATAGCATACTGCGCAATCTATGCATGTGTATTCTAATTTACTTCTTACAAAACTGTTCTACAAACTAGATATTGCATCTATGTTTCTTAAATCACCTGTATTTCTAATTTAAAATCCTAATGTATGGAATGCATAATTAATAATAGTTTCAATGTTAGTTTCGAACGTAAGATGGAGACTTATTGCCACACCTAAATCTTTCGCTTTGTCTTGTCTTGTCTTCTTCACCTTTATTTGTGTTTTGAATATTCTCGCACCACTATTAAGAATTGTGCTGCAAATGCTGAAAAGAAATTTGAATGTTATAATTATTGTTTTTTTTTTCACTGAAAGTAATATTTAGGTTCTGGAGTTTAATTCCCTTTCTTCAAAATGCTATTAATTCCTTCCATGTGATCTTACAATTTTTACCTGATTATAATTGGTTGCGTAGTTGATTTTAATTTATACTTATTGTTCGCTCTGAATTTTGTTATCCTTTGTTTATATATATATATATATATATATATATATATATATATATATATATATATATATATATATATATATATATATATATATATATGACATGATTATTTTTTAAATGTTTTTTTAAAGTTGAGTCCTGAGTGAATGAAAAGTTGTATTATTGTTTTGATGAATTTTCAGTTTCTTGATGCCAGTACATATTTGTATATGAATGGCACATATCCCATAATATATAATTTTGAAGTAATTTGGTTCTATGTAGATTTTGAAATTCACATTCAAATAAGAGGTGATTTAAAATATCTATTCCTTTATCGCACCAGCAGTGGTATGTATCTTCCATTTTTATTTGGAATAATTTTGTCGAACTTAACTTAGTGTTGAACTATAATCGATAGTATAAAATGACTTGTCTTCTTGACCAGAAAGCTAAATATTTAAGAAAAGATTTTCTTTTGATTTCATGAATCTCCCAGTATGATTTTCCATGTAGTCTTGTTGTTTTTTCACCAATGATTAATAAATAAGTATTTTTTTGTTTTTTTCGGAAAACTTATTCATCGTAAATCGAGAACTGAATATGATTTTTGTAGTGTTGCGTCCAGCTTCATTTGGTATTTATCAAAAGTGGCCACAAAAAGTGGTGTGGAGCATCGTTCAATCGCTTCTTTTAATTAAGTGGATTGTTTTGTAGTTTTACCAGTTGACTTTTACCCAGGTCGGTGTCTTGATTTGATTCAGCGTAATTTAAAAGCTTTGGCATGGAGGATGTCGTTTTAGGTGTTTGATCTCTGTTTGAAGTTCCTTCCTTTGATAAGGATCAGTGTCATAGTTGGTTGATTGGGCATTGATACAAGGAGATGTTTTCCTTCTAGAAGGAAAGGAATCTTCTCTTAGATCAGGTGTGATTTTATTTCTACCCTTCTTTGTAACATTAGAATTCGGGGAGTAATTTTTTGACGTTGTGGCTTGGGACCATTTTAAAGTAGAATCAGAGTCGAAGTCAAGTTTGTCATTTTTCTTCAAGTTGTTGTCAATCATGAATCTTTCAGGTTTATTGTCTAGTATTTTCCTCCTATTTTTCTGGAGGACTTTCTAGCACGTCTCTGCGTGAGATTTCCAGTGACAGTGAATCTTTATTTAATTAAGCTGCCGAGTAAGGCATGTTTTTGACTTTAGGAGAGGAGAGAGACGTGGATGTCGGATCTGTTAAGTTTCTATGAGAACCAAAACGATAAACTGTGTTTGTTTATTGAGTTTGATTATTGTTTGATTATTGAGTTCGCTTCGTTAAAGGAGAGTTACTCTTTTGCCATCAATTCCATGATATGTATTTGTCGTAATCGTTCTGTGCATTGAGGAAAGTCAGTCTGGTGGTTACCTCCACAATTGAGGCAATGTACCGGATTGTTACATGTATCTGGCTGATGGGATTGGCCACAAAGTACGCATATAGTTTTATTTGAACGACAATTTCGTTTCCTATGCCCAAATTTGTAGCATCCGAGAGTGCATTGCTTGATTGTAGGTATATATAAATGAACATTTCTTTTTATGTAGTAAAGTTTAATGTCTGATGGTAATTCTTGAGAATCAAAGGTTAGTATAACTGTAGTCGTGGGCTGAAGTTCGTTGTGATCGTTTCTCCGGAAAATTCGCCGTGCCGAGATAACTTGTACATCGCTTTGTATATCGGTTAGTAATTCATCCATAGTCACTTCTGTATCAATACCATGTACTGCACCAGTTGAATAAATGAGGTGATGTAGAATAAATGCTTCCTACTGATTCTTTATTAGAATGGGATGAGTTGAAAAATTATTGGCTTCATCACCTGATTTAAATTTGATTTTTATTAGATTGCGTCCTATTTTATCAAATTTTCTATTCCGGGGATTTCTGCATAAAAAATTATACGGCTAATTGACATAAGAGGGACTGATTGTGACACTGATCACTACCTGGTAGCAGCGATAATACGGGAGAGATTATCGTTGAATAAAGGTAATACTCAATGTCCGAAAACGGAGAGATTTAATTTAAAGAAATTAGAAGAGAGCCAGGTAAGAGAGGAATACCAGATTGAAGTTTCGAATAGATTCTCGGTTTTAGAAGACTCGGAGTGCACTAGTGTTGAGGATACTTGGATTGAAATTAGAGAAAGCATTAAAAGTTCAGCAATAGAAAAATTGGGACACGCGGAAATACGTAGGAACAAACCATGGTTCGACCAAGAATGCATTAAACTAGCAGAGAAGAGAAAACAGCAAAATTACGGTGGCTACAAAATCCGAATGAAATAACTACACAAAATTTCGCAGATATCAGGCGGGAAACTTCCAAAACTTTTAGAACAAAGAAACGGGATTTTTTGAAAGCTAAAATTAAGGAACTTGAAGATAATAGTAAAAATAAAAATATTCGGGACATGTATAAGGGGATCAGCGAAATTAAGAAAGGCTATCAACCTCGTGCTTATATATTAAAGAAATCTGACGGAACAGTTCTCACTGATACGGATAGCCTCTTAAATAGATGGAAAGATTTCTTTGACGATTTGCTGAACACTCAGCCAAAAACTAATGTGCGTGGAGAAAAGGAGATACACGCCGCAGAACCGTATATTCCAGAACCCAATCGAATAGAAGTGGAAGCAGCTATAAATAAATTAAAGAAACACAAATCTCCGGGTGTAGATGAAATTCCGGCTGAGTTAATTTTAGCTGGAGGCGAAAAATTGTGGAACAAGTTACACAAACTCATTCTCCTTATCTGGAACAAGGAAGAATTGCCACAAGAGTGGAAAGAGTCAATCATTGTTCCAATTCACAAGAAAGGCGACAAAACTGACTGTAATAATTATCGAGGCATTTCTCTTCTGTCAACATCCTATAAAATCCTTTCAAATATTCTGTTAGCAAGATTGACCCCATACGCAGATGAAATTATTGGAGATTATCAGTGCGGATTTAGACGAAATCGATCAACTATCGACCAAATATTTACCATTCGCCAAATACTCGAAAAGAAGTGGGAATACAATACCCCGGTACATCAACTATTTATTGATTTTAGAAAGGCTTACGACTCGGTTAGAAGAGAAACATTATACAACGTTCTTACAGAGCTTGTAATACCGAGAAAGCTAATTAGATTAATTAAGATATGTTTAAGTGAATCCCAAAGTAAAGTCCGGGTAGGAAAATTTTTGTCCACGAGCTTCCACGTCGAAAATGGCCTGAAACAAGGAGATGCGTTGTCGCCATTATTATTTAACTTTGTGCTGGAATACGCCATGAGGAAAATCAAAGATAACAACCAGGGCCTAGAGCTGAACGGCATTCACCAGGTTATGGCATATGCTGATGATGTAAATTTAATAGAGGATAATAGGAGAACAGTAGAAATAAATGCAGAGATCTTATTAAACACTTGCAGGGACATGGGTTTAGAAGTAAATGCAGAGAAAACTAAATACATGGAAGTGCGTCGGGACCGTAATACGGCAAATTGTGGAGGCGTTAAAATATTAAATAATACTTTTGATAAAGTGGATACTTTCAAATATTTAGAATCAATATTAACAGACGAAAATCATATTCACGAAGAAATTAAATGTCGACTAAAAGCAGGGAATTCGTGTTACTATTCGGTTCAAAATCTCTTGTCGTCGCGAATTCTGTCAAGGAATTTGAAGCTTAAAATATATAAAACGATAATCATGCCTGTTGTTCTGTATGGTTGCGAAACATGGTCGCTTACTCTGAGGGAAGAACATAGACTGAAAGTATTTGAGAACAGGATCCTGGGAAGAATATTCGGACCCAAGAGGAACGAGAATGGGGAATGGCGGAAGCTTCATAACGAGGAACTACATAGTTTATACGGTTTACCCAACATTGTTAGGGTCGTCAAGTCTAGGAGGCTTAGGTGGGCAGGTCATGTAGCTAGAATGGAAGAAAGTAGAAACGCTTTCAAAGTCTTAACTGGTAGACCCATAGGAAAGCGACCATTAGGAAGACCTAGGCGCAGATGGGAGGATAATATTAAGATGGATCTCGCAGAGATAGGAATATAAAGTAGAAACTGGATCCAATTAGCTAAGGATAGAAGTCAGTGGAGAGCTTTTGTGAACGCGGCATTGAACCTCCGGGTTCCATAGGCCATAGAGTTAGTTAGTTAATTGACATAATGCGTTTTTTCCTATATCCTCAGTATGGGACTTTATATGGAGCAAGATGATGTGACTGATATCTATTTTTTGTCAACTTGGGTTGCGTTAGTATCAGGATTGAGAGAAGTTATTTTTACTTTTCCTTTCACTTTCCGCAGATGATTTTGTAACCTTATTTTCTGTTATTGGTGGGTGAGATGTCTTCCGTTGTTTGTTCAATCTCCATTATGTTTATATCTGACTTACATAAAGAGACCGTGGATATTTTTTTCCTTTTCTTCCATAATATCCGATTGATAAGCAGTTAATAACATTTCATATAAGTCTGTACATCACCACTATTAGCTTTCGCTTTGTCCGTTCTTTGTGGCCTTGACCCAGTGTTGCAAGGTCACCAGATCAAAAGGTCGCTAATGTGCCGTGAAAATTCTGCCACGTTCCGCTACTCTTACAAAAATTCTGTTATTTTCCCGCTACATTATATAAAATTAAATTTTAATAGTGAAAAAAACACTAACAAAATGGAAATATTTCACACATTAATAATAGACCTAAATTCTAAATAGAAAGCCCTGATTTAGTGCTTCACTAGATTTTATGAATTAAGAAAAAGAATTTCAGTCTTATTTGAATTAATATTATTAAAGTAAAAGTCACAGTCAATGCTTATCATTCTGTAACATTACTCGTAATTGTAAACACTTTAAAAAAATAGAAGAAATGAAAGGAAGAGGATACATATGTTTTATTCGTTACTGAATACGAAAAAGGCGGATTTTCATACAATCGTCCGTTGCGTTCTTTGCTTGCGATGTGGCAGAATAACCAATTAAGAAAGTTGTTTAAGTACAGTTCTACTTATAACACAACTTTCTGTTGGCTACACATAGAAATCGCAAGCAACGAACGCTTGCATAAAAATCCACCCTAACATAGTAAGCAGTACTATACTGCGTACGTACCCAGTGTTCGAAGTGGAAAGAAAGCAGAAGCGGTATGTTTTAGTGTGATTTTGACTCAACATACCGGCTTTTTAAATATTGTCTTGATCACTGAAAAACGAGAGACGTTTTGACATATGATTAGTGTCATACTAAAGGGCTGACTACTGCAGGAAACATATGTTAGTCGAACTCTTTAGTAGTCACTAATCACACGTCAAAACGACTCTGCATAAGGCCCGGTATGTCCTCATTACTGAAAAACCAGAGGCGGTATGGCATACCACGCATACCGTCTCACTTCGACCACTGTATGTACTGTACCTGTTTGAATAGTGCTTTCCATTACTTCAACATTATAACATTTTACTTAAATAACCTATGATATAAAATTAACAAGCTCTAAAGAACTTTAGCTTACTTCGTCAATTATATGGCTTCTTGTAGATGCTGTCTACCAGTTACAATAACCAAAAGATGCACCTTTATGACTCAAATGCAATTCCTATTTTGAATGAAGTCAACAGCATCAGTAGAAAACATGAACACTTTGTGCAATTCTCCTCTCCTCCTACCAGTGTTGGGTAAGTTACTTGTAAAAATGTAACGCGTTACAAGTTACTTTACTTTCTCTTAAAATGTAACGCGTTACTTGCCCCAAAAAAGTAACTGTTACTTTACTTCGAAAGTAACGCGTTACTTTTAGGTCCGAAATTTTAGAAATGTGAAAAAAATTATGACTTCAATTTTCCGTACTACTATTACTACCGCTATTATTATTATTATTATTATTATTATTATTATTATTATTATTATTATTATTATTATTATTATTATTATTGCATGTTCTGAATCGCTTTATGTAAATGCAAGGACAAATTTTTACTTGATATATGAACATTTTCATATAATGCAACATTGATAAAATGCCATACTGCGTTACTCGTAGGGATGGACACAAGCGAGTTTTCTTTGACACTCGATTCGACTAGAAACAAACATCTTTGAGCTCGACCCGAGAACTCGACTCGAAAAATTTCCTCCAATCCGACTCGAATTGGGGTCGAGTTTCGAGTCGACTCGAGCCAAATCCGCTGTGTAGTTTCGAGTACATTCTTCAAGTATATTACATAGATAATATAACTATTACACTGGTCTACATATGAAAACTTTTTTTCTGCTGACTGAGATATTTGACTTGTTTTTTAAAACATCGAGGTCGATGATTCCAGTGGTGTAGTTAGTTTTTGCTAATCACGTCAAAATTTTACACAATCGAATCATACTTACACTGACATAAGTTTTTTATTTGTTCCATATATCTTAGTAAGAAACTTACATTAAATATTGTACTATTGCCTTAATATTAATATAGATACGGAACAAGTTACGATAAAGTTACTGACACCCACCCACACATATTATACTATATACATATAGTATACGATTTGATGTGCAATGTGATGTTTATGGTTCCAGAATATTACGTATGGAGTAGTTTTACGAACCTATTTGTCAGTAATGAATTCAGACTTGATATAAAGTTAAGCAAATCCAATACATTTTTTAATTTCATTTACGACCTGAAGCTGATAAATGCACACAACAAAATAACACAACGTGCTTACCTACTTAGGCAAAAATCTTAGTTTCTTTTATTTTCTGGAGTAAGTGGCCTCCGGAACGTCACGCTGCAAGCACCAGCAAAAGTACGCTATCATGTTTTCGTTCCGGTTCTCCATGGTTTTGATATCCTGGTGAAATCGTTTACCCTCTTCTTCACTAAAGGCAACAAGATTGGAAGGGAAATAGTCTAGATGGCTGTGTAGGAAGTGAAGCTTCACACTCATATTTACTCCTAACTTCTGAAATGTGGCCAACAAATTGTCAACAAGTTGCTCGTAGCCGTCCGCTTTAAAAATTTCGAAGAAAGTTTGTAACAACGGCACAAAAGGCATCCCATGTATCTCTTTTTGTGGGGTTCATGGTTTGTGAGAACTCTTTATCTTTCATTAGCAACCTTATCTGGGGGCCGTCAAAAATACCAGCTTTCACTTTCTCGTGTGTCAATGCAGGAAATTTCGATCAAATGTATTTGAAACAAGCACCATCCTGATTCAGAGATTTTACATACTGTTTCATTAATCCCAGCTTTGTGTAGTGGAGGGAGTAACACTTTCTTAGGGTCAACAAGCGGTTCGTTCTGGATGTTTTTCACTCCCACTTTAAAATCTACTCAGGCAGGCCACAATCTTCGTACCCAGTGTTCATTCCTTGCACGGCTGTCTCATAAACAAATAAAGCAAGGATATTTCGTAAAACCTGCTTGTTGGCCCAGTAACATTGAAATTGCCTTGAGGTCCCCACACACAAGCCATCTATCATTCTCATAATTTATCTTCCCAAGGAGCATTTTCAATGTTTGGTAGCTTTCCTTCAAATGTGTGGAGTGACCAACAGGAATGGATGCCAACTTATTGCCATTATGCAGCAATACACACTTTCAACTTCTCTTCGAAGAGTCAATAAAGAGCCTCAATTCTTTCGCATCATAATCATATCCCATAGCTTCAATTAGTCTTTTTACATCTGTACAATACGCAAGTTCTTCATCATATTGAAAATATTGTAGTAGATGCTTCTCTCTGTCCCGATATACGATAATTGTTCCTGGTGCAACACATTTCTTTCTGTCAGTCTTGAACCCAACAATTCTGCTGATGCTTTTGGTAGAGCAAGGTCGCGAATTAAATCATTTAATTCTGATTGTGTGAAGGGTTTGCATGAATTGCATTCATCAGATACCACAAAATCCTCATCGCTATGTTCTGTATTTGTGTTGACAGAGCAATCGTCATCGTCACTGGAAAGTGCAAACGTGCTAGATGTAGGGATAGGAATTTCATTACTGGAGGAACAGGTCTTCTAGCAGAGTAAAGATCAGGATACTGAGTAGTATGTTTAGATTTCCTGCTCATACCAGATATATATTGACCATACAGAAATAGCAGTCATTTATATGATTTTGCTGCTCTCGCCACACCATTGGGATTCCAAAACTAAGGCTTGTTCTTCGACCCTTGCTCCATTGTCTGAGGTTTTCTACACAGGTCTTGCATACTTTATGTGGTGCCCATTGTTTATCTTGGTCACCCAATTTAATTCCGAAATATGCATGATACACTTTTCGTATAAATTCCGAAATATTTATTTCCTTGTTTCGGGATTGTGAAAGAACCACAAATATAGCAAAATATATCCGGATCGTTCTTACACTTTCTACGAATATATGCCATGTTATTTAAACTCGGTACAGCTGCCAACTTGATCAGTATGTGTGTAGTCTACACTATAGTAGTTCTAATCCTGTTGTCACTACACCAATACAGTGCATCAATACTAGAAATAACCATATCAGTAATTGTTCGCAAAACTTCCACAAAATTCGAGGACACCTTTCGCAATGTATTAACTCGCCGTGTTTTCCATAAAAAAAAAAAAAGTGCAGCGTACGGTAATTCGTCACCCTGCATAAAAATTCAGCTGCGACTGCTCCCTTATTTCAACCCTTTATATACGTAATATCCTCTTCAATTTTAATTGAACATTATTTTGAATTACCTATACTTTATTTAATATATTCTTTAATTCTTACGTAATAACTCGTAAAAATAAAATTAAACGTAACAGTGTATGTGCTGCCATCTTGTGACATCTTGTAGAACTACAGTACGATTAATGCTTCTAAAGCATACATGAAATATTACATAAAATTTCATTGTATGAAAATACATGACGTGATAGAGAAAAACGGATTTCATTTTTGGATTTAACACACTCGAATTATTAAAGAACAGCTGGTAGCCTCCAGTCAGCAAAATTGATGTAGACCAGTGTTATCAATGACACTACTACTACTACAACTTATATTATTTTTATTATTATTATTATTATTATTATTATTATTATTATTATTATTATTATTATTATTATTATTATTATTATTATTATTATTATTATTATTATTATTATTATTATTATTATAACAACACTGTATATAAAAAGAAAGATAGGTGGTTTGTATTTGAATACTAAAAAACTTGTTGATTGCTAACCTCGGCAGTCGTGAAGTCTAGGAGTCAAGGACATTGTTCACGAGCTTCTGAGTTTGGGTTGAGGGTCTAGGTTGAGTATTCGGGCTCGAGCCAAACACTGTTAAAAGTTAAAGGGCATTGGCCAAATATCTTCAAAACTGCTCGCCCCGGGTTTAGAATTGTCAACGACTCGAGCAGTTCGGCTCACAGCTCATTCACTATCGACCCGAACCGAGAAGTGAGCCGAGCCAACAGCTCATCCAACCGACTCGGCAAGAGCCCTCGGCTCAGTTGAGCCGAACCAAAAAAATGGCTTATCCCCACCAAGCCAGCTCGAGCCAATGGTTCACCTCAAGTGAGCCGGCTCGAGCCATCTTCTCAGCTGAGCTTGTTATAAAAATCTCTTGTGGTCTCGCTATCGAGACGAGACGAGATGCGAGCCGTGTCCCCTCTCGTGAGCAACACTAAAAGTATTCCATATTACTATTTAGCTTACATTTCTCATGGCTTTCGTTTTCCAGTGTAATCAGGCCATGATTTCAAGACGACTTAAAACGAACGAGCCATTTATAAAACTCGACTGGACTCGAAACTCGACGCGAAAAACTGAATCGGCTCGGAACTCGACTCGAGGATATTATCCTTGACTTGACCAGAAACTCGACTTGAATTCGAGTCGAGTCGAGTTTTAGCTTGACTCGTGCTCATCCCTATACGTTAGAAAAAATGGTTGCTTATTATTATTCTGCTAAACTAATTATACAATAATAACAATGTTGTTATGTAAAATTAAAAATAAAGAGCATACTGTAGAGAAACATTACACTACTCTATAATCAACGGGACTCTAGGATAAGCAAACTGATCTGAAAGAACTCGAATATTACATACCATCAGCAAACTATTTTCTAGTAATAAAGTAGGCCTGCTCATCAGAACACAGTTTATTCATATTAACACCTTACTGTAAATCGTTAATTATGCCACCCTAGTTGTTGATAAATATTTTCCGTCGGGGTACTTCAGACACTTTGGGCGGTATTCAGAGAGAATGCGTTAATCGAACTTTAGACAAGGACTAGTTAAAGTCATACTAGCTCTTGATTAAGGAAGGTGCACTTTTTGGTATTCAGAGTCCACTTTCAGTACTACTAAAACGTTGATTTGGGTTTGATTAACTAATATAATTTCAATGCGTCGGGTGAGAAAAATAAATGTGGCAACTACGGAAAAGTAGATGTGCGCATGCGTAGTCTGTAAAAATGAAAATACATGAAATAAGAAATACGAAATGTTGTGTTGCACGCTAAACCGTGGGTAAAAGATTAGCCTATGCTCTAGATTAATTCATCAGATGTGATTATCTTCGTCACATACTACGTCCTAATCAGAGACTCTGAATACAATTTTGATAATCATCCGTTAGTCAACCACGTAGTATGGCGTTAATCAGACCTCAAAACGACTCTGCATAAGGCCCTTTACTTTTAAATTCTGTCCACCACCATCCTCAGCTCTTAAGAAAAAAGTATTCTTTCAAATATTCGAACGGTAAAATACTTTAGTTCTCCATCTTTATAAAAAAAAAACAACACCAATCAAAGTAAAATAGTTGCACTCCTAGTTCACTCACTGAATGTATTGATTTGGAGCTGTCAAAATCTACGACAAAATCTTCCAGATTCTTGCAATCTGTACACGTGATTTACCTAGGGCTGTCCTCATCTTCCAAAAACAGTAAGTGACACTACGAACTTATCTGTTTCTCTGTGTGTCTATGACTGTGGGTCACTAACATACGTAGTTCATGTTCGATTGTTTCATTCTGAGATATTCACTTACAGGAAAGAAACATTTGTTTCCGAAAAAAATATACGAAATATATTGTAGTTACTCATCTGAAATGTATAAAGAAATGTAGAAATAAATAAATGCTTTCTAACTTAATTTGTTCACTTCTTTAAAGCTATTGGGGGAAATTGGAAGTTTTAAGATAGGTTTTCAAAAGTTACTACATTTTCCGTATTTTTCGCCCCTGGCCGCTTTGTCGCCAGGGCAACGAAAGGTCGCTACGCATAGCGGAATTCCCCTATGGTTGTCAACACTGCTTTGACCACATCTGAACGCTGTTAAAAAACCATGGACTGACAAAGCGAAACTTCCTAATTGGTTACTCTCTGACGTCACAATGAGAAGATGCTCCTAAAACTCGAAAGATAAAGCAAATATCGAACCAATGACGAGATATTAAGTGAATCTCAATTTATCAGCGATTTTGAACTTCCAATCAGGATAATCTTGCTGAAAGAAAGAGCTTGTCCATGGATATAAGATTGCTGATTTCTAGAAAATTAGATTTTAGAAGAAATTAAAAAAAAAAAAATAAATTTTAAGGTTTTGTGAGATGACTTTCTATTTCTATTTTCCCACAAAACGATTGGAAATTATAAAATACACACTTATGTAATACAATATTCTATTTATGGCGAAATGCACAAAAATATAGGATATTAATATTACATGCACGTAAATGCTATAGCACACTATTATACTAGAACTAATAAAAATATAAATTTTGCAAGATTATTCATAACAAAAGAACAATTTATCAATTATTTTGGATCATAACCGAATATACGTTAAGGATAATCTTATACAGAATGCTCTGAAAATCACGAATTATCATACATTATACTAATATACAGGGTGTCCCAAAAGTAAGTACACAGTCTTGCACTGACCGACTTATGGCATTTTATCTAATTTACTTATTGTTATCCATACAGGTTTAACTTACGCTAGTTTATTATTTGTTTTTTTTATTTCTTTTCAATTACACGCTAAAGTCGGAATAGATCGAAGCATGTAACTTCATTATCTTAATAAACAGTCACACTTAATCAATGCAGGGTTGTGTACCTACTTTTGGGCCACCCTGTATAATGTAACAAGTACCGGTATAGGCGGAAGTGAGGATAATAAAAACAATTGGGTTATGGCAATAATACGAGTTTCAATACTTTTGTCATGGTTTCATACCAGCAGCGCTCCACTTATAACCCTAAAATACAGCCTCTGTACATTGTGCAGAAATACACCGCCGGTGGAAAATAGTATCTAATACAGTCATCTTTCATATACAGTCATTTTATCTGTCGTAAAGCACATGCAAATAGTTTACACTAGCACCGCTATACTTGTAAACCTAAAATACCGCTGTATTACTTTCTGTTTAATTCTATCGCATACAGAAACTTTTTCTTTATAAAATGTCTTTTCATGCATATTATTGAATTTTATCTGTTAAACATAACAACATTTTGTAATGTATGTCAATTGAAGGGGGAAAATATTTGGGTTACACAGGCACAAATGATGTTTATATGCCCATCTGTTTATATGCAGTTTGTTGGGTACAGTTTTGGTGGAATTCTTTATAATCCTTTTGGCAGCACTGACGAAAACAACTGAAGTCTTCGATGCGTAGTTTCATGCAGCTGGGAAATGTGAATTTGATTTTTAAGTTTAAAACAAAGTTTAAAACTATCAAATTTTTACCTAATTTAGTCCTTTTTAGGTGTTTCATGGACCACTAACAAAAAAGAAAATGTCGACTAATCCTAAGCGTACGGTATACGTAGGTAGGTTATACAATATACTTTGATATATTTTCAGTAGTATTTCATTCAATACATTGTATGTATTTAACAGTTCATTAAAAATACGTATGTCTAACAGAAACTAATTTTTGCAGGCGGAATACTACGTAATACAAGGTTTACAAGTATAGGGTTGCTACTGTTAGACACTATATTCCGCCGGGAGAGAATTTCTGCAGTGTATGCTATATAATTTTATGTTTTACAAGTGTAGTATTACTAGTGTCAGTATGAAACCATTACAAGTGGTATTGGAACTCATATCATTGAGAAAACCCACGTATTTTCACTACGTTAGCTGACGCACCTGCTCCCTTCGAATGCACTCCTGAGTTAGCGTGCGTTCTTCAGCTTCATTCAGCCTTCCCTGACTCGGTTTCATAGCATTCGTGGTTTTTAATGGAAACCCAGCATATGTTAGTTTGTGTTTTCTGCACTGTAGTTTTCATGCCCTAGATCTAGACAGTATTTATACGCAAGTTGTAAAAATAATTATAATTTTTCAACAATTATTAACGGCGTCCCCCCTTCAATTTCATGTACGTGAAGTGGGGTAATGTTGCCCAGCGCAAATCTTTTGAAAGACAATAAGAAACAAATTAGTGAAAGAATTAAGCTTGTCAAACAATTATTTTGAGCATTTTGCCAATATTTTACCTGCATGGGATTTACTTATAAGGAACCAGCTATTTTTTTTTTTTTTTTTTTTTTTTTGATAGCTTCCTCGGATGACATCCACTTGAATCAGTTTTCAACGTTGTATGACTCATTATTTGCTGTAATTTTAATATACCTTACATTCAATTATTCCTGTTCCACTTCCATCCTTTATTTCTAAGTGTTAATCAAAAATATTTCTTATTTTCATGGTTTATTTGCTGTTCCGTAAAGAGGTATGGATCTATATTTTATTACTGCGCAAAATTAGTACCTTTAAACTGTTTAGTATTGCTAACTACGCAGTATTAAGAAATAATGAAAACAATGAATCCGTACCTCCTCACTACGATGGAGGATATAGCTTCGAAAGTGCAACTGAGAATTCGTGATCGATGTCGGTCTTTTTTTGTTGCGTGGTGGAATAGATAATCTGGCAAATATTCACTCTTGGTGCCTTAGAAAAATATCTTAAGCAAGGAGTTTGCATTCATTGGTGCAGATTCACTTTAGGAAGGTTGAATATAAATATTGCGTGTGTGGATGAAAACTAGAGTGCATAATACACGAATCAACTTAAATACAAAAACCAACTTATGCTGGGGTGGGCCACTAAAGCACAAATGCTATCCAACTGAGGCAGTCAGGGCAGGGGTGCGTCAACAACTGTAGGTATATGCATAAATGAAGATAGTACTAGTCTTCATATGGCATAAAAACACATGCCTCATATTTGTAGGATTTTTTTTCTTCATTATTAATGAAATGATGGCGTCTGTGTGAAGTTGGCCCCCCAAAAGTTTGGGCTACACGAGATATTTATTGGGCCAGAAAGTACTTCATTTGGGCTGTTTGGGCTAGCAACTTAAAGCGTTTGGGCTACTCTGCAAACAAAGTTACAGCTCACAAAGTTTGAGGGGCCAACTTCACGTTAGCCCCCCAAGTGTTTGGGCCAGACGAGATTTTTATTGGGCTGGATAGTACTTCGTTTGGGCTGATTGGGCCAGCAACTTTTAGCGTTTGGGCTATTATAGTTTCCGAAATATGGGCTATTAAACTCTTTGAAAAGTGATTTTCCTGCTTCTTTTGTCGGGGCCAACTTCACTAATACGACATTTCTGACAAATACGTTTACTAGAAGTGGGAATACATTGTGTCGGATAGCAGTTTAGGAAGTTTCAAGATTTGGGCTGTTATTGAAACAGAACTAGAGCTTCACAAAGTTTGGGGGGCCAACTTCACATTAGCCTCCAAGTGATTGGGCCAGACGAGATTTTTATTGGGCTGGATAGTACTTCGTTTGGGCTGATTGGGTCAGCAACTTTTAGCGTTTGGGCTATTATAGTTTCCGAAATATGGGCTATTAAACTCTTTGAAAAGTGGTTTTCCTGCTTCTTTTGTCAGGGCCAACTTCACTAATATGACATTTTTGACAAATACGTTTACTAGAATTGGCAATACATTGTGTCGAGTAGCAGTGTAGCAAAGTTCAAGATTTGGGCTGTAGTTAAAATAGTTGGACCTTCACGAAGTTTGGGGGGCCACGTTTAAGCCCTTCCAAGTGACTGGACCTGACGAAACTTTTATTGGGCTGGATAGTATTTCGTTTGGGGTGATGGGGTCATGAAGTTTTAGTGTTTTGGGCTATTAAGAGTTGGTCTGTATTTGAAAGAGTTTAGACCTTCAGATATTTTGCTGCCGGAAATAGGTTTTACTGTAATAGGTAGGGATTTTTCTTGTCTTATAAACTGTTTGGACCATATATATCGGTGTAACACCAAATGGTGAAGAAAGATGCAATGTTCCACACTTTATGCGAGTGGTTTTGACACAGAATTTCGTCATTATTAATTTCTACGATAGTACTAAATTTACATTTGGCAGAGGTTGGAAGTGGTCACTCAAAAGCATTAAAATGATTCCGTGCGATTTCGCAGTGTATAGTTTCACACAGTGCTCAGTATCAAGCAATTTCGCACCGTCTTCTTTATCGGATTAATCATTCTGCAGGTGTGGTGCATTCTCACACGGTCCACCTGTCAATCATGTGTTTCATCCTGAAACCGCTTTCACAATAGGGGCAGGGAGGACAGAACAAGTGTCAATTAAGTAAGAACAGAAACTGAACAAACAAGTTAAAATAAAGACGAACAATTGAATTAATACTATCTCAATTGAGCCGATGGCTTGAGCAGGCTGGGTGGAAATGAGTCCATCGGTTCGGTTTGACTCGGCTCAACTGAGCCCATGGTTCGAGCCGGCTCGGTTGGATGAGTTGTAAGCTCGGCCAACTTCTCGGTTCAGCTCGATAGTGAATGAGCTGTGACCCGAGCAGCTCGAGCCGTTGGCAGCCGTGAATCCGGGCCGAGTATTTTTGAACATGTTTGCCCGATGCCCTATAACTTTTAATGATTTTTGGCTTGAGCCCGAATACTTGCTTCTCCGGAACTCAAACCGAAAAGCTCGTAAACAGTGTCATTGCCTTCTAGACTCGCCTTGGATTTTGGTATTCAGATATAAACCGCCTGTCTTTCCTCTTTATATGCTGTGTTGTTGTTGTTGTTGTTAATAATAATTTCTAGCATTAGTAATATCATTGATAATAATTATATTGTCCATGTAGGATACTTGAAGAAAATACTTGAAATTACACACAGGATTTGGCTCGATTTAGCTCAACTCGACTCGAAACTTGCGGAAATTGTTCGAGCCGAGTTCTCGACTCAAGCTTAAAGATGTCTGTTTCGAGTCGAGTCGAGTTTCAAAAGAACTCGCTCGAACTTGCTCCTACCCATCTCCAAAAGCTGGAATAATGAATTATGAATTGTACAAAATGGATTGACGATGTACAGAAAGAATGTATGAATGAAAGTATGAATGTTCTACCTCAGCAATGTGCTGTTCGCTCGGAAAATATCAAGACGACAAGGTTTGTCTTCAAACCGCCTTGGAGTATACAGCTAATGTTTTGTGTTTCACAAATAACAACGTTTTTCTATGCTTTGGGGCGGGCACATTTTTTTTTTTAATTAATTTTTGAACTTCCTGACTGAATTCTCTGATGTACTGCTTATTTCATTATTTATTTATTTTAATTTGTGATTGTTCTATTTCCCATTTCTAATGATTACAATTTTTATGTTCCTTTTCTGTTCTTATTATTTATTTTCATTTGCTATTCTTTTTTGTTTTCATCTATTTCGATTTGCGATAATTTTTGTTATTATTTTTCCTATTTATTTCAATTTCATATTGTTTATGTTATTATTTTCTCTCCTTCCTTACTATAACTTTGGTTTGCTTATCTTTTCTTCTGTCTTGTTCTTAAGTTATTTTAATTTTTGGTTATTTTGATTATTATTTTTGTGAAAGTGAAACATTTCCTGCTGTCCTCCTGTAGTATTAATTGCAATTGTTCATATTTAACTTGTGTTTGCTCTTTTTCTGTTCTTAGTTTGTTGACAGTTGTTCTGTGTCCTCCCTCCTCCTATAGTGAAAGCGTTTTCAAGATGAATCAAATGATTGACAGGTGGACCGTGTGAAAGTGCACGACACCTGCAGAATGATTAATCCGATAAACAGGACCGTGAGAAACTGCACGTCACCATTAAAATATAGGTCTTGTAATTACGACTCCTATTTATTTACGACTGTACCTGCGGGCACCGTGATCGCCTTTGGACGGGGGCATCGCCCCGGTTGCCTCAGCCTTGTTACGCTCCTGGACCGAGGATGCATATGCAAGACCAAAACCAAGACTAAATGTGTAAGAATACCAAGACTCCAGCAAAAACTTGACCCACCTGCGTTGATACTTTTATAAATAGGCGAAAAATATAGAAAAGCTTTATACTTCAGATTCATAATTTAGTATTTCGTTTTCAACAAGGTGGAGCAGAAGGATTCAAGTACTTCCCTAGAAACACGAGTGCTCATCGTAATCTTTTGAAATAAACGAACTGAGAAAAAAAGATTGCTTTCTTCTTGCTTTCCCTATATACAATATAATGTGGATGAGAATTCGGCTTAAAAATTACAAAGAATTGTTAATAATAATAATATAAACGAGACTAGTTAGAATACTGTATGCTCCTTCAGACTCCATTGGGAATCAAACCTGGAGCTTTCTGCATCAAACACAGGTATATATTATCCACGTATTCACGAAAGGCTTACGTAAAAAAGAAAGAATGAATGGATATATAAATTATTTGGACATAATTCTTTAAGGTTTGATGCAATTCAATTATGTATGTAGTATATATAATTTTCACCAGTGTCTTATTCATAGGTCAGATTACCGTATATAATCATTGCAATTGTAAAGTTATTGCTTTTACAGTTTATTAAGACAGTAATTGTTTTCCAGTAAAATAAATTTAGGGGATTAAATCCGATAACTACTTACACAAAATTAGCGCTGTCAAAAATTCAGATTCACAAAATCTGGATTTAGAATTTCAACTGAAACCGAAATCCGAATTTCCGATAATAAAATGTCAGAAACCGAAATTAGAATTTCGGATAATATAATGTCAAGAACCGAAAATGGACTTCGGACAATGAAATGACCAAAGCCGAAATCTTGATTTCGTATAATGAAATACTAAAATCTGAATATATGCATATTGGGCAGCATTAGACAAAATCTTATGAAAAAGAATTCCAAATTGTATTACATGAAGACGAAGAAAACATCCTATATATTTGAGTATATAGTAACTGGTATCTTAATCAATCTCAAATTAATTGGCACAAGTATAATCTCCATTATAAATAACATTCAAAGAACTTAAAAAAAAAGACAGGGAGAGAGAAATTGCACTAATTAGTAAAAGTATTTGTCAGAAAAATCACATTAGTGAAGATAAACCCTACAAAAGAAGCAGGAAAATAACTTCTCAAAGGGTTTAATAGCCCATATTTCGGAAACTATAATAGCCCAAACGCTAAAAGTTGCTGACCCAATCAGCCCAAACGTAGTACTACCCAGCCCAATAAAAATCTCGTCTGGCCCAAACACTCGGGGGGCTAACGTGAAGTTGGCCCCTCAAAGTTTGTGAGGCTGTAGCTTTGTTTGCAGAGCTACAGCCGTAGCATACGTACGTAGCATATAGATAACATAAAGATCCCGTATATTTGTACAATATAGCGTTGTCCGGATAACGGATTTTTCTCCATGTATGTTACCGATATCTCAACAAGCCCTTCAAACCCAAACGCTTCAAGTTGCTAGCCCAAACAGCCGAAATGAAGTACTTTCTGGCCCAATAAATATCTCGTGTAGCCCAAACTTTTGGGGGGCCAACTTCACACAGGCAATGATGGCTTATCGACATCTAAATATTGTCTCATTTCAAGCAAATCATTCTGCATTCATGAAGTAAATCTTAACTAATTCCACCGTCTTAAAATCATTTTCTTCTGATGTTTGTCTTTCATTTTGCAGTCCATTGGAACTTTCTGGATGCATTTCGTAGATTCAATAAACTTAGGGTTACCAGATTCTGACAAGCGAAAAGTAGGACACAAATATAATAGTATATGATAACCTACTGCGTCGCTAATACGCGTGTCCTTATTTCATTTAATGTTAACCCTGATTATTTATTATTTATTTATTTTTAAAAGAAAATACACTCAAGAAAAACATTACAGGAAATCATTGCAACTTCAAATACTTTGATGAATGACAAAGTGGTTTATTTTTATGAACGTACAGTGAAATTTCATGTTGGGCGAAAGACTTATTTTTTATCGATTGTGGTATTATTTTAAGGAATGAGAAAATAATTAGACCAGCACGAGGGAACTTCTACTAAACTTGGTTAGAATTACTGTCAAAAGTTGAAAAGAAACCTTTCCTACACCGAGGAAAAAAAAAACATATGTGGCGTACATAAAGCGTAGGTTACATGTGTAAATCCTGTAGTTTTTGAACAACGTACAGCAAACGTATAATTGAAAAAGTATATTTTATGCGTATTTCCCGTGTAAGTGTTTCGAATATACTAACTTACCGTACGAACGAAAGAACTGTATGTAGACGGCCAGAATCTCTCATTTAGGTGGACATATGTAACATACAGCTGACGTATCTAACATACGTATGCTTATGTAATATACGGAAAATGTTAGGTGTCAGACATCTTGCAATGGCATGATGTAACGTTTAAGCGGGAAAGAGATCAATACGTACGTAGCATATAGATAACATAAAGATCCCGTATATTTGTACAATATAGCGTTGTCCGGATAACGGATTTTTCTCCATGTATGTTACCGATATCTCAACAAGCCCTTCTTAGCATAGGCGCCGACTTTGGGGAGACAGGGCACTTCTGGACCCCCAATATTTAAAGGTGGGGTCCTCGCTCCCCCAATATAATTCAGTCGAGGAATAATTAACAAAGAGAAGCAAGGATTTCTGTCGTAAACTTCGACGTGCCTTTAATTCAACATTACGAACAGCCTTGTTATTTGATAGAAAACACCGTTTTCAAAACGGTGTTTAGAAGCGCACTAAAGCTTCAACCAACACTCTGGCAGCACTGATCTGACAAGTAGAGATCAGTGCGCAAACAAAGTCTGCGGAGGGAGGGGGACTTCATCAAGCAGTTGATAACAAACGGTTGAATATGGGTATGATATTTATTCATTGTATGCCCCCCACCCCAATGTTTTCTTCAAGTCGGCGCCTATGGTTCTTAGTAAAAGCAGTGTATTGCAAGACAATGGTTTTTTGATTTCTCTCCTTCCCTAATATTTTAAGGAGTGTTAAAAAAACAAAGCGGTTCATCATTCAGGAAAAGAGTGCGTGTGATTTAAAATGTTATGAATAAAGAATGAAACATTAAAATATTGCAAGTAAGTTAACTCAGGACATTTCAAAAAGGAACATTTCTTGATTTTCTAGGTGTCTTCGTAGCAGGCAGGACTGCTTTTTTGAAAAACAGTACGTCTGGTCACCCTAAATAAACTTCAAAAGTATTGAGAATTACCTTGATGGTCAGTTTGGCAACTCACTATGTCCCGGGTTCGATTCGGGTGGGAATACGTGCTTGGGATTAAAAAAAGAGATACTAAGGAATAGTTTTGGTCTTTAAGCAGTAGGTTTCAACTGATACAGCTTCGGTGCTAAACACCAAAATTAAGCTCCAACTATTTGGTCAGAAGACATTGGCTTCATATAGGATCCAGCAGTGGTTCGCAAATTATAAATTTTAAGAGCACTGTATTAAAGTGTGCTTTTTAAATAATGATGTTATATTCACAGGAGGTCTAGCAGAGGAAGTCGATGAAAAAGTGCTGAATGCTGCTTTCATTCCGTTTGGAGATATCGTGGATATTCAGATTCCTCTTGACTATGAGACTGAGCAGCACAGAGGGTTTGCTTTCATTGAATTTGAATCAGCTGAAGATGCTGCTGCGGCAATTGATAACATGGTAAAGATTATTAGTATTATTAAATTTTTAAACTATGCTATCTTATTCATGAGTATGGAAAATCTTATAAAATGACTGTTAGTTTGTCTGTTGAGAGGTGTGAAAAAAAAAAAAAAAAAAAGACACACCCTGAAATGGTATTCGATATCTAGTCAGTCCCAAGAATGGGTTCTATCTCCATTCTTATTCCTGTAGTCAAACTAGGGAAGTACATAGAAAGCAACTTGGTTGATTTTAGCCTCACGTCTCTAAATTACGTAGTGGAATACTCAAATAATTTCTAAAAATTCCAAGTCAAATCCTGTTACAAGTTTATGTACAGATACTTATTAATTTAATGAAAAAAAAGAACCTACTTTGATTCCCAGAACAGCTCTGATACAACGTGCAATGGAGTCATAGAGGTCGTAGATTTTAGTAATTGGAATATTACGCCATTCCGAATGCAGCACATTACTTACTTCTGTGTATAACATTAACCTCCAGTTCGGGTTAGTATTCGTAGATATTCCATCTAAAAATTACTTACTGCTTACTATGAAGATTGCTTAAAGGATTGCTCAATCACATAAATATACTATATTTCGAAGTAATTATTAATTGCTTTACATCAATGCGATACGCATCTGTATTATACGATGTCCTGGTTTGTAGTATCTTGAAAACTACTTATAAACATGTACATGGTAACCAAACTGTTACCTTAGTAACCGGATCAATGTCATAACAAGTAAACAAACATTTCTTCCTAACGACAGACAAATAAAGGTTCACAAATCAACATTATTCATGATATTAATTATATTATTTTTTTCTTATTCTTTTAGTGCCATTTAAAATAGCACTTTTGCACTAAGATAATCGAAGTAAATGGTAAATATACGTTATCGTTGTACGTGAGAGAGACTGCAGGCGAAAATCTGTGTCAAATTCGTGACTTGAAAACGGACCACAGATTTTCAGTTACATTTAGGTCCGGGGAGTGGACTAGTCAGAGGAAGTGTTGAACTTCGTCTCGATGTTCCTCGAACTACGCCAACAGTTCTAGCTGTGTGAATGGGCGTATAATAATCCTGCAATATGGCCTGGATCACATAGTACCCAAGGGCCTAGGGCACATAGCACCCTTAAATGACGACATTGATTACGGGCAGGGATGCGACCGGTAAGTATCAGCACGGGACCCACTGCTGATCATACAGTTCTTTGGGCGTCCGCTGCACATAAATACGGGCCGTGGTTTGAAATAAGGTAAACCATGACTTGTCTGATAATATCATAGGTTTCTATTTATGAGCGGTCCAGGTTTCATGCTCGCGACACCATTAGCGTCGTGCTAAAGCGTTATGGTCCCTTTTCTGTGATTTTGCCCATGCTACCCGACCCCATATGTCCATCCATGTCATATAACTCATGGCGGACTGTGATTTTCGACACAGGCTGTGGGAGGTGGTGCGACTTGAGTTCCTCCGTGTCTTGCACCGGAGTCTCACGATGATTCTGAGTGATAGTCCGCAATTGGGCCTATCCTTAAAGGTTTTCTTCCGACCACTGTTCCTCTTCGCCGATGTGGTATTGCCGTGAGTTTTGTAGTCCGTCCTCACTTGAATACTGTCCCTCATAAAACACACAATATATTTGCTACTTTCCACACGTTCTCTCCACATAACCAAACACCAACATTTTTTTTTTTTTTTTTTATCAGAGAGTTTGCCCATTTTACCCTATCACCATCCTTTCAGTTCAATGGACACTGCCTTTGTGCCGCTGTTCGCGTAATACGAATTCTGCTCTACCACCACCTCTGGTCTTCGGTTCGATCGCAGCTCGCACTAAGTGTACTTTGTAATGGACAGACACCTTGTGCGTGGGTTTTCTCTGGGTTCTCCCGTTTCCTCCCACTTTTTCATTCCACTATTTTATTAATTTCTCGTCATCACCGTCTCCTTTAGCCTAGCCGGCACAATCGTGGAACGTAAAAGTTAAAAATTTCATTTCTTTTTTTGCCTTAACACTTCACCAACAGCAGACGTACTCTCTGGTCACGGTCTGACCGTTTCTAACCTAGACATTTGACAGTTTCCGTTAAATTGATAAGAATCTGTATGCTAAATGGAGGAAATAAATTATTTTTTTAACACATCAATTCCTCTGTAGGTATATCTGTTATAGTTGAAAGCTTAGATGAATCAAATTTTTATTAACAAGTGAGGTGGTGTGCCGTATGTCTGTTGGTGGGAAGGAAGTTATGTTTTGCACCAGGAGAGAACACTCACCAAATTCAGCGAAGATTATAACTTCAAAAGTTATCAATTAGTTTGTAGTGAGTTCTTGCAAAGTTCTCCTTGACCATCCTTAGTGATTTGATAGCATGCATATTAAGTGCTAACTAAAGGTGTGCTTACCAAAAACACTCAGATATGGTGGAAGTAATTTAAATTCAAGCAATCATTTTCTACGGAAGGAAGATAGTGGTGAGACCTAAGATTTTAAGGGTATAGATTTAAAATGTGTAGGTCAGAAGATACCAAAGATTTGAAGGGGTTTTTAAATTTTTCTTAGCCTACGTGTGTTCACCAATGAAGTGTAAATGAAAGACAGATGTAACAAATGATACTTCGAATCTAGGTTTCATTAGTTATTAATAGCCAACTTTACAGAATGTACAGGGTTCCCACATTCTGGAATGTCAGGGAATACAAGGAAATCATGTATTTTGCGTAAAATGTCATGGAAAGTCACGGAACGTAAATGTGCAAGACAATTCATGAAGGGTAAATTATGTTTCTTTAAAACTGTCACAGCAGAGTGTGAACCATTTTAAAAGAAATTCCAGAGTTTTGATCCATTTGTTTGTTTCCTGTATTCAGAACTTCTATCTCTCTTTAGGAATCTAATGAATCGTTGTGTCAAACAAAGCATTACGAAACTTGCTGACAGTGCAGAGAAACTTCTTGCTTTAGATTTGACTGCAAATGAAAATTTAATAGATATAAGAAAGATGGACATTGGTTTTAAGACAGAAAAACTACCAAAAGAATTGAAAGCATCAAATAACGATAAACTAGCTTTCAGAACTGTCGAAAGCTTTTGTTGGGTTCAATCAAAAAGATTGTGGAAAGGAGCCCTCTGAAGTACAAAGTAGTACGTGCTTCTATCAGCTTTGGACTCCAGGCTACAAAAGAACAATCCAGAACTTGCTCAGACTGGGATGAAACGCATCCTACAAACTCTGCATGAGCATAACAGAATATCTGATTCTGTACCTGAGAAAGCAAAGTGTCAATTTATATCTTTCTGTACTGAAATCCAGGAGTCTCTTGACTTCAGAGAATACGAAGAGAAGATGAACAGCATCAGATCAGATGACTTCTTTGCAAAGGGAATGTCCAAGAAACAAGAATATTCCGATTTGTGGCATGTTGTGAAAATATGTTTAATTTTATCCCACGGCAGTGCCTCAGTGGAGGGCGGGTTCTCAGTCAATAGGACACTTATTGTAGAAAACCAAATCAAAGATTCTCTGGCACCACAGAGGGGGGGGGGGGTTACATGATGCAATTATGTACTCTGGAGGTGTTGAATCTGTTCCTGTTGATCGAAGAATGCTTCTCTCAGTTTGTTCAGCTCGGAGACGCTATGATGAATACCTTAAACAGAAACGAATCCAAAGTACGAAGGAAAATAAAATCAAAGGTGAAAGAAGAAAACTAAGTGCTGAAGTTAAGAAATTGAAAGAAGGAAGAAAAAATTGAATTATGTTACAAACAAGAACGAGATGCTCTCGTAGAACAAAGTCAAAAACTGAAAGCAAAACAAAATTCTGTTTATGAATGTAAATGTGAGGATTAGGACTGATAGTATTAGGCTCAGGGAGAGTTGGCAATATATTCTTGACTGCTTTTTATTGTTTTTCCAAGCAAAAAAAAAAAAAAAAATGTCTAATTTGCTATGTCAAGGTATGTTACTGTATCATATACATATTATTATATACTTATATGTTATTTAATTACTATATACTAATGTTATTTAACTATTGTATACTTATATATAAGTAATTGTATAAATAACAATTACTTATACAGTGAAACCTGTCTATGTTGGCCACCATCGGTTCCATCGAAAAGTGGCCAACTTAGGCAGGTGGCCAACTTACAGAAAATAAGTGTGATTTTTGTAATTTTTAGAATTGGATTTCTAGTATTACTTGATTGTAAAATTTTAATAAGCAGTGGCACGACAGCTACTTATAAATAATGTATATAGAGTAATCATAAAAATATGCAGTACTAGAAAATATTGCTATAGTACGCAAGAGCGCCGATTTCTCTGTAAATTTGGGGGGCATTCAGATGCAGAAGGTATATATATAAAGATTTTATGACAAATTGCACTCATATTATACCAAATATTGTATACTCATGAATAAAATAGAGGCCACATGAGCTTTGTGGGACCTGGGCCCCCTCGGTCCCTCCAGGATCGGCGCTCTTGATAGTATGTTTAATATATATGCAAACCTTTATCTTCCTGAAAACTAGTCTGGTACATTGGATTATTCGGATTGAAAATACAATAACACAAACAACTATGAAATAGAAGTGTATGTACGCAGTTTATTGAAATTGATATTATAGCACACTGAGTTATTCAGATTGAAAACAAGAAAAGCTAAGTTATAAATTGAGAAATTCATATGCAATTGTTCATTCTTCTTTTCTTCTTTTCAGTTGTTCCTGAATGGTGGTTCATTCTAGACATATTTGCTTTATTCTTTTCGGCAGATATGCACATTCTAATATTGTAGTTAACTACCTCTTGTTAATGAACTAGAAGTGTTTCCCTCGGAGCAAAAGATGTTTTGAGAAAATTTTGAAGGAATTCATATCTCAAAACCTCCGCTACCTTTTGTCATGCAGTCAGGTGCCAATAAATGACAATTGAGCTTTAACCTTGAGAATTTTCCGGAATTACTAAAGCTTCCCACTGATGAAAGAGCCGATATAGCTAAAGATTTTACCAAAACAGACAGGGTAAACAAATACGTACAACCATTTCCAAAATTCCTGTACGTGCTTTTTCTTATTCACATCTTCCTTCACCACCCTTTTATGAGGGTAGTGTTCCGGCCATTGACCTCCAAGAACAAATCGTGCGAATCTATGCTTCTTTGTGTGCAGTCACAAATACAGAACATCTGCCTCTCATATGGGAATTCGAAAGAGTTAAGAAAAATAACAAAACTGTATTTTTCTTGGCCAAGATACGCAGGTAAATTTATCATTATCATCATAGGGTAAACATTGCTTCAGTGTGGCCAACTTCCAAGATAAACAGGTGGCCAACTTATAGAGTAGTAAGTAACGAATGTCTTATGAGAAAATGCAGGTTCAAGACGAACTAGGCCAAGATAAGGAGGTGGCCAACATAGAGAGGTGGCCAAGTTCACAGGTTTCACTGTATTGAACATAACAAATATGTAAATGGTAATTAAAGGTGTGTGTTGGACGGCTAGGGAATGAAGGAGGCCATTAAAAAAGTGTATGACAAAACTTACCCCATATCTTCCCATTTATATTCAAGAATTTATGTCAGGGAAAACAAGAATTTGTGTCAGGGAAAGTCGAAAATCGAACTTCACTTTTTTTATGGGAATCCTGAATGTAGGTTCGTTCACAGTATATTGGAGCTATAGAGGTACATGGAAAATTTCTTTAAAAGTCACTACTGGAAATACGTAATTTACTATATAAACTATAGTTTAATGCAGTGATTAAGCAGTCTTAACCTTCTTGTAAGTATAGCCAGCTCTTGTCTCAAATTATGGAGTTTGCTTCTTCCTTGATCGTGAAACTGCAGTAATAATAGAAATGTTCGTATATTGGACATATCATCCACCAAATCAGTTACCTTTATTGTAAATCGAACCGAAGCACAGTTAATGCTGTAGCTAGCAGTGAGCAAATCTTCATTTCCTTCTGTTCAAAAGAATACGATCTAGCAAGCAAACTCGGTAATACACATTTTGTCATTAGCATCGCATCGTAGGGATTAAAGTCAGTAAGTGCATTTACATATCCTAATCTCGCGTATGATTTAATAATGTACTATTATGGGTGTGGAATTTTATATTATATTCATCACAAAATAGTAAATAAATTGAAATGTTTATCTTATTCGTGTAATTACAGCGTGTTCATTGGATAATTGTATCTAAATGAAATTAGCAACGTTTGAAAGAAAAAATCAGATAGTTTTGTGCATGTCAACAATGGACAACAATGTCAATAATGGGATCAAATACAGGGAAAGTAAATTCATTCATGTTTACTTTGTGATTAGTCGATATAGGTTCATTGTTGGATATTTAGCAGGTAGTTGCTGTTTCTGCTGGAGGTCACTTCAGAAGCTTTTATGTTTTTGTACTGTTATGCGAGGAGCAAGAATCCACATGCTGTTTTGGAAGTTGAAAGAGACTCTCTCCTGAAGTGAATATCTTTTGTACGGTGTATCGAAACGTCTAGTCTATGACCAATTTTTCTTTCGAGAGGCCACTGTTACAGGTCCATCTTATATTGATGTGCTCACTAATTGGTTATTTCCACAATTGGAAGAAGGAAAAGGCAATGACTTTATTTTCCAACAAGATGGAGCACCTCCTCACTGGCATTTACATGTTTGGGAACATCTGAATGAGTCTAGAAAGATGGATTGGACGTGCCGGAAATGATGATAATGTCATCTGCAAGTGGCCGCCAAGGTCGCCTGATTTAATGGTCTGTGACTTCTTTTTATGAGGTTACCTAAATGATGGTGTCTATCTACCTCCATTGCCACAAAACCTGCAAGAAGTTCGTATCAGTGTTGCCATCCAGTCCATTTCATCAAAAATGTTGGAGCGTGCGTGTCGTGAATGGGAATATCGTCTTGATGTTTGCATCGCCACTCGTGGGGCCCACATTCAATGTCTATAAGGTATAGTAAAAAATATTGTCTATGAGTTTTTCTTTCAAATGTGACCAATTTCATTTAAATACGATTATCCAAAGCGACGTAATACCACTTTAAAGTATGATAGTATTTTTATGGACAATCTGTATAATTATCCCATCAGCTGGCAACACTTTTTCATGTTCAGTTTCTTCCTTCTGAAATAATTGATTGCTTACTAGTGTGTGTCGAATAGTGTATTTTCGGTGACATTTTTTGGTTGCATTTATCCGTACATAACTTTCTGATCCGAAGAAAGGTGATGAAAGCTGGCGACGTAATATTAATTTATTTTTAACGCATTAAGAAATTTGATTATGTCTTTTAATCTGTGTCCAAGGTGTCCTCCAAAAGTGGGCTATGCGACATTTGGAGAAGAAATAGTGGAACGAAATGGTGAATTGTGACTTGAAAACAACTATTGGAACATATGCTTGTTGGAAAACTTATTGGAGAAACTAATGTAGGACGTGTCGTGTTGTTGAGAACTCAAATTTAGCCATCGCAATTTAAAAGGAACATAAAATGAGCCGATGATGATATTTGATTGCATTGACTGTGATACGAAGAGGAATTATCTGTCGGGCATGTAGAGCAACCATCCTGAATGTATTTTCAAATGAAGAATTTCCACTCTGTACGTGTGAACGTCAATGGCTGCTTTGTTGAATTTAGGTGTTCTTTCTAATTCTTTTAAAAGTTCTGTATAGCATAAGATACATGAGCTGTATGATCAATTCTAACAAATGCAGTTCCCACTGTTATTAACATACAAAGCTGATTTATTTATTTTTTCGTAATGAAAACCTGTTTCAAATGATCTAGGACTCAGTGCTATAAAACATATATGTCTGGAGATGTGAGAAAGTAAATATTGCACACTTTATTGCCTTTGAAATGGCGGATGATTTTCCTGTGGTTGTACTTGTGCAAGGAACATAAATTGGAAAGTTCTTCCGCTCTGAGAGGCGTGCGTATCGCTGAAAACACTTCTTTTATTACATCACTTTAAGCTTGCCGAATCTTGTCAAAGTCTCTGTAGCTCATGTGCTCGACTTAACGCAAAATTTTATATTTGTTCTTGGTCCAACTTCCTGTCCATGATGAAACAGCAAATGCTAATGTATATGATCAGAGTAGCGCCAGTTACAGAGCTCCATGTGTTCACAGAACGATATTTCTTAGCACATTGACGTATGATAGTCCTTGCTCACTGTGACTGTGTTTGCCATCTCCCATCTATTGATGAGTTACAGAACTACTTTCAAAAGGTCTTAATAGCACTTCGTAGTAAGGGGCAACAACTTATCTACTTCCAAATGATTGACTTTCCATATACCAGGGGTTTTCAAACTTTTTGCAATTGAGGCTCCTCTTAACCACCAAAATCTGAACTCGCCTCCCCTGTCAAAAATGAAATATGTCAACAACATAAATACATGTGTCCCTAAAAGAAAGACGATCACTATGATAAACTATGTTCCATTTATTAATCACTAATGGAAATATCTCATTAACACAGGTGATCTACATTATACACACTGACTACACCTTTTAATGTTATTAACCGGTGTTAATAATTATAAATTGTGGTAAGTCAGATATTTATGTTAAAAATTGTAAAGTACGAGCAGAGAGGGAATTTAAATAATGAAACCCGGCACATTTAAATGTTGAGCAAGGTCAATGGGATGTATAAACTGGTTTTGAGTCACACAATTTATTAAATCTCGGCACATACTTTGAAATGGCAAGACGTATTTCTTTCTGGAGTTTTATTTTTGAACTATATTTGGATTTTATCACCGCCATGGCTGAAAATCCGGTTTCGCAGAGATAGGAAGTAGTAAAAGGAAGTAGCACTCACAAGGCCTTCTTACTTAATTCCGGATACTCATTCTTCACTGAGTTCCAAAATTCAGGCAACGATGCAGAGAGAAACTTGGTCTTCAATGTGCTGTCTGAAGAAAGACCAATAAGCTGTTCTTCTCGGGTAGTGATATTTGGTTGGATTCTCTGCGTTGAATGGATTCACGACCCAGTTGTGCTGTGTGTCCTCTGGAAAGTACTTCTCGAATTGGACATTAAGTTGTATTAAGTGTTCCTCGAACGCTGATTTGATTTCTTCATTTAGCTGGTCCCCGGTTTCTTCTAACAACTTGTTTGGTGTAGGAAAGCAGTCACTAATGTTCCCGTCTTCAATGCTCCTTTACCAAAGCAGCAACTTCCTTTTGAAGCCTAACACCTTGTCTGACAATTGCAAAATGTGTTTATCATTCTCTTGTAAAGACACGTTTAAAACATTTAATTTCTCAAATTTATCACAAAAGTATGACAGCTTTTGAAGAAAGGCAGAATCGATTAAATTTTCAGCAGTGGAATGATTTTGATTCACAAGATACGAGTACAGTTCGTGTTTCAATCTAGCTTTTTTGGGGGGGGGGGGTGACAAGGACTGAGGTGTGCGGTGTTGCCATGTGCAAGGAAAGAATCGTCTGGTTCCTCGTTGAGGGTGAGTGAAAGTTTGGCAATGTGCGGTGGTTACCATGGAGACGCGACAGGTTCTGAGCCTAAGGTTGGTTGACCTGCTGTCTTCTGCTCGCTCGTTGTGGCCTTGTGCAAAGCTTTCAGAAATCATCGTCCACCGGCCAGGGTATATTGACAGTATGTGGTTTAAGTAACTACTTTGGAAGCAAGGGATTTCCTGTACATAATTAAGTGAGTCTAGAGTGCATTAGGGGCTTTCTTACGTATGAAAGCTTGTAATCCTTGATAACGTCGAAACATGGAGCGAGCACCATCTGTGCATAATCCCACACATTTTCTCCAATCCAGTTTGTTTTCTTCCATGAACTTGTCCATAACTTCGAATAACTCGTTTGCTGTTGTTCCAAGTGCGGTATTCTCACAAAACAAAAGATCTTCCAAGAATTTATGATTTTCGGCTATGAATCTCACATAGCAGATCACGTTCGCATCTCTGTTACTCTCAGTTGCCTCATCGATTTGAATCGCGAATTCCTTCCTCCTTAGTTCCTGGATTATGTGTTCATTTACATCATCAGTAAGGTCACTTATTCGATGACTAATTGTGGTGTCAGACAAAGGTACAATTTTCAGTTGTTTTGCAGCAGATTTACCAATCATAATAGAGACCACATCAGCTGCAGCCGGCACAATGAGTTCCTCAGCTTGATTTCTTGCATTGTGCCACATGATATGCTACTTTATACGGTGCTAGAAGAGCTTTCCCGGGCACATACATTTGCTGAGAAAATGTACTTTTGTTTCGTATCACTTCAGTTGCTTTACGGGGAAAATATTCCCGGTCCTTATCTTGTAAATTGATGTGCACAGTTTCTAAATGTCGCTTCAACTTATCGGGTACCATGCTATATGCAGCCAACACTATCAAACAAATTGATTGATGTTGATTTTTTACGTTTCGTTCATCAGCGAGGCTATATGAGACGTGGAGCTACTGATTAACGTGGAATCCGAACCACATGAGCTCCCGCCTGGAACACTATCAAACAAATTACGCAGTGAGGCCTTTCTTTATTAACAGTAGCACTGATGAAACCGAACTCCAAGTAACGTTCGTCATATTTCTGTTTTGTTTTCTTTGAGTTACTAAGTTCTGCATCATCCAATTCACGTTTCTTACCCGTCTTTTATATATATATATATATATATATATATATATATATATATATATATATAATATCATACATTGCGAATCAATCCACAAAAAGTATCCTATTACACTTATTGTAATTAATACAAAACGCATGCACATAAAACACTTGCAGTTACTTTATTATTGTTCACTGTCAAAACAATATAAATCTTGATGTCTCGTACTTCTCAGAGTAGCAAAATACAAAAAGCAAAGACAAGCTATGGGAACGAAAGAGGGCGGAACCAAACCACACTGAAACATGTGAAAAAAGGCTTCGACTAATGAAAATAAAACAAATAAGACTATTCGTGAATGGCTATAGTACTTAGATTAAAACTCAAGAATCGTTCCACCAATAATAACATAAAGTTAAGAGAAAGAAAAATTCAGTTAACATGGCTTCGTGCGAAATTCCAAAGACATTTAAGAAGACATACTATTCTACAGAGATAAAGTGAAAGATCGTTAGTGTCCATCTAAGAAGCATTATACCCGTTTAAGCCAAAGGTAAAAGAGTCATCCCTGATCGTATGTGGAACAGAGGTGATACAAAGGCTTATTCCACTATGTATTGCTAAAGGTGGAGGGTGCAGACTTAAGTATGCGTGTTGCATTATAAATATGTTCCTTTGTAGGATTTTTTTTTTAAAGTGCTCGCATCTCCTCTGACAACCTTCGGTTCCTCCCTAGGGTGGCGCGCCGCACAGTTTGAAAACCCCCGCCATATACCATATTGATATTAGTGAAATAAAATGATGGTTTAAGGTAACAAATTGTTTTTCAGAATGATTCAGAACTCTTCGGAAGAACAATTAGAGTGAATCTAGCTAAACCACAGAAGATAAAGGAAGGAGCAACAAAGCCAGTGTGGGCAGACGATGCATGGCTTCAAGAACACGCAGGAGAGACATTAAGAAACGACGACGAAAAGGAAAAGGAAAAGGAAAGTGCTCCTAAAAGAGCGGCTGAAGAAACCCAACAGGTGAGACCTGAATTTCAGAAAGTGTTTTCCATTTTTTATTTTTTATTCATCATCAGAATAATCACAAGCAGTACTTTGTTTCTAAAATATTATTCTGGGCGTTCTGATTGACTGCCAAGGCAAACCTAACATCAAACAAATTAGCAGGTGCTGGTATCCGTTGACTATACTGTTGTTTCAGTCTTCAAATAGTTTTAAATTGAAAAAATAATTTCATTAAGAAAATGACTACAGATGTCGCAATTTTGTAACTTTCTAATGACGGCTGTCAGTACTACGTATGGACAGAAAATAGCACGATCGTAAGAAGTCATTTTCAGTAATTACGCGGTGGAAATTCAATAAGGGTTTTCTGTACATTTCATGTGTTTTGTAAACATTTTGCTTGAAATTAGTACTGTAGAGACTTACTATAGGTTATTTTATTTATTGTCTTTGACAAAGACTTAGGCCTGTATTTATAGATGTCCCCGAAATTCCTTCCCTAACTGTTACTCAACCATCAAAACACCTAGGAATTCGCTTAGAAACGATATTAATGAACTACACATATCTCGCCCCTATCTGGCAAATACGTAAGTGATTACAGAGTTCAGCTGTAACAATGCTGTTTTGACATATAAACTGAGGTATGAAGGCTGGCCAATGTAACAATATATTATTCTTAATATTACATAATTAATAAACAGTTTTGAAACGTGATAATTTTTTTATTTAATTGAGAGAAGTATCATAAGCTATGATAATCAGTTACTTTATGATTTTCTTCATATACAAGTAACTATTTGCATTCGTACGTTTATGTTAAAACTTCCAAGTGTTGACGGTAAACAGTTGAAATAGGTGTGCTGTCTTTGTAGATTATGAACTACAGTATTTGTATTGAATTAGTGTGTTGCCCGCTAGAGTGCAGTCTTACCCGAAGAGAACGTGAATTGTGGCATATGGGCCCATACCTACTTTCGTCTTCATTCGTGATGTATTGAACAAAATTTATAAAGTTAAAAAAAAAAGTCTTTGTTTTCCATATTTAAAATTCCCTTCTCTTGTCGCATAAAAAAATTGCACAAAATTTTCTCCTATTTCAGTAGATGAGCTTCGACATGCTCTCAGATTTTGACCACACATAGGGGATTGCTAGGATGAAGATGAGGTTTATTAATACCTGTTTTCTCATAGGGGCTTCTTAGATGTCTCCTCTAACACTAGGGTAGATCTATAGATACGGGCCTCAGTACTCTCTCTTCATATATATATTGCTGTAGTGAAATATTTTTGTAACATTTCACAACAGAAGAACGAAAATTTTCCAGAAGACATCGCAGTGTTTACAGTGATTGAAAAAATGTATGTTAAAAAAGTTTTAAAAAGCTACTAATATCGTATTTTGTAAATTTTTGTTAGTTTAGTTTCCTAAACTAAATTTATTGAAAACCCTCTCAGTTTTATTAATGTTCTTCTATAATCTGTGATAAAATCCTCTAGAATAGAATCTTAGAATAAATAGCATAGTTTTTTCTTTCTTTTCTTGTTCCACACTATATAAGATCACTCACTTTCTGCTATACATTCATTATCCATGCTTAGAGCAGACTGAAGTGTAAACAGAGTATATAGCTACCCTGTATGCCTGGTAATTAAAGCAATGCTTTGTAATCGTTTATTTATTTATTTATTTATTTATTTATTTATTTATTTATTTATTTATTTATTTAGGAAGATGAACCGAAATCAAAGAAATCGAAGAAGAATCCTCAAGTTTATTTTGATATTAAGATAGGCAAATCAATGGTGGGAAGAATAATAATGATGCTGCGAGCAGACATAGTTCCAAAGACTGCTGAAAATTTCCGCTGTTTATGTACTCATGAAAAAGGCTACGGGTATCAAGGAAGCACGTTTCATCGCATAATACCTGGATTTGTATCCTTTGAGTTAAATAGAAAAGGTAATAGGCATAGTAGCCCAAGCTTACATATGGTTACTTCTCAACCATCACTTGTGTTCTCCTAAAATTTTTCGTCGGTGATAAACTTGATCTCTTTCTACCGCGAAGACAAAGAAAAAAAAAAAATTCTATTTTGTAACCATGCAAAGTTGGTGAATCAAAATGGTGAGTCACAGCAAAATACAGTGGCTAACATAGGATGAAATTGTTCAATATTTAGATGACACTCTCGTCGAAAATTTATTGTAAGGAAAATAGGAAGACCGGTGACCAGTTATCCCCATTCTCGATTACATCTGGTCTTTTCTTTCCAAATGTTGATTCTCTCTGGTCTGTATAAGCAATATGTGTATTGGTTATCTTGTCTCTGGATAGTGAGGTAGCGGTTGAGGGGTAAGGAAACACATATTATTTATTTATTTATTTTTTCTAGGAGCCTGATTGTAACTATAGGCTTACTGCCCATACCCTTATTCCGTCTGGTTCCAGATTTGATTTGCAGACAAAGTTCAGAACTTTTTGATCTTGACCACTTGTATTAAGAAGTGGATGTAGAAATCCTAAATGGAAACCGATACGCTGACCGTACATCATCCAACGAATAGCGTGCGCTGGAGATAGTTCAAAATAGTCTACTTGTTTCTGTGTCTGTTTAAGAAATTTCTAAGACTATTACAACAATTTAGCATGATTTTTCAGTAATTAACATATCTGTGTTGTCTATTTGCTAGTATAGTAGCTGTTTTTTTTTCAACAGATCTAACAATGGTATTTTCTATTGTCTGTTCGCTGGTCTAGTAGCTGTTCCTTTCAACAGATCTAACATAACGGTATTTTCTATTGTCTGTTCGCTGATCTAGTAGCTGTTCCTTTCAACATATCTAATTTGCCTACCATGTTAGCGAGGAACTTGCTATCTGTCAGTCACAACAATGTTGCCAAACTTCAGATATACTTAGAATGGAATTCAAATGACATACGCAGTTTCTTTTTCTGAAGCAACGACCATCGACTCACGAAAGGGATGATGATGACACGATTCTTTCTCCTTGCAATCTGGATTTTTTTTTTTTTAACACGTACGTTTCTAAATGGGTAATAATTAATTTATTCATAGGACAAATCATACAAAATGTAATATGTGTGATGCATTCGAGGTAGAAACTCAGTTGCATAAAGAATGCGAATAAATGCGGCGGTGTTCGTTAACTAAACTGTAGATATTGATACCTAGTTTTTTTCTTTTTTTTCTTTTTTCATATGGTAGATGTATTTTCCTTAACAGTGGGAATAGATGTGTCAAGGAGGTGACTTTACAAATCACAATGGTACTGGCGGTCGATCCATTTATGGGAAGAAGTTTGAAGATGAAAATTTCACGTTGAAACATACAGGTCCTGGCATCTTGTCAATGGCAAATTCAGGCCCAAATACAAATGGTTCTCAATTTTTCATATGTACTGCGCGAACTGAATGGTAAGTATGCTTAACTAATTAAATTAAGCGAAAACACGACTCTACCATTTGACTTTCGATGCGATATACGTTTGTGTATATGTACGGGATGTTCCGAAACTATCTGGCCAAATTGTAAAGGATGGAAGAAGGTACCAAAATAAACATAATGTTGCCGTAGAATGTGGATCCAGAAAGGCCACGTTAACAGTAAGGAAAATGGGAAAAGTGAGGAAACACGTATCACATGCAATGTGACGAAAGTTTTAAATCGTCCTGTTTTTACAGATGCTCGAACGAGCGATCAGCAACAGAGCCTTCGGAAACGATTACTTGGTTGGACCATATATCCTACCTCATTGCTTGAACGGGTTTACGTACTGTATCTTTTGGAACAGACCTTGTCGTAATTGCTGGCCCATGTTCCTGAGGTTATTCGACGATAAATCTGGTTCCAGCATAATGATGCGCGTGATACCAGACCTCATCTGGACACTGGATATCCCAATTACTAGATTGGTCTGTTAGTACTGTTCCTTGATCACCATGGTCATTTAACCTGTCATGTTTGGATTCCTTCTTGTGCGGGGACCGGAAGAATACCATGTACGATAACCCAATTGATTCCGACCAAGATCACGTCGTCAGACTTCCTGCTTCAGCTGAAGAGGCTCCAAACATACCTCAAATTTTAAAGATGTACCAACATCCGTGCGTCGATGGTATGACGCTTGTATTCATGTTTGTGGTAGCTCTTTTGAGCATCCATTGTAAAAATAGGATGAAATAAGTTTGTTGCCTTGCACGTGATCTGTCTTTCGTTTCACCTTTTCCGTCTTTCTTTGCCACCAGCGGTTATACGAGGCATTTCTGGATTATAATCTATGGTGATAAATGCTTACTTTGATGTCCTCGATCACCCTTTACAATCTGGGCAGATAGTTTCCGAACACCCTGTATATCTGTCGTACAAAATAATAATAATAATAATAATAATAATAATAATAATAATAATAATAATAATAGGAAGTGCAACGGAAAAGTGTAAATTTTTAAAATAGAGCTGAACTATTTTGTACTGATACTATAAACATTGTGATCAGTGAAAAATAGAATGTTAATTAAAGAATATATTTTGGATGTCTATCGGATAGTAACAAAAATACTTTATAGATGCATATTGTTTACTTAATTAAAAAAAAAAACTTTTCAGTAATTTATTAACGAACTTTTTATTTAATTAATTTATTCTTCCTTTTTCTTTTACTAATTTATTCATTCAGTCTTCTATTCTTTCTTTCTTTCATTCATGATTCTTCATTCATTCTTTCTGCTTATCTGTCTGGTCACTTCTTATTGATTAATTGGTGGTTAAATCGTTTTCAGCCCTAAGGTTATGCGAGACAAGACCTTTTTTAAAAAATGGTTTCTGAACCTTTGTACTAAATATCGCCATCGAGATCCAACCTGGTAGTACGCGCGTAGAAAGCTTGAGTGTTAGCCATTTGGAAACAAAGGATCACTTGCAGAATTTGAAGAAGAAAGTTAAAATAGTGTAATAATTAGGAGACTATCTTCTTCATAACTGTGTTGAATATTCTTATTTTTACTGTAACATTTGTACAAAATATTTGGTGCTTTATTGTTAATTTGTTTTTAATTCTTGTTGAAAACTGTCCTCTTGTTGAATCAGTTCACTCTCAAAGCATTGCTGACTTCATAATATATATAATTTCAGAGATTCCAGTGTCAATCAGAAATAAATATATCCAGGTAATATTTTCATAGAATTTACGCTGCATTTTTGTGGAAACACGGTGGTTGACCGTAATCCCTGCTGCCGAAAGGATTATTACTCAGTGGCTAGCAACAAACTTACAAATATATATTACGTCAGAGTCCTCCCGAAAGTTAAGACAAAATGATCGGTATAAATGGATACTGCAATACTGCAGTCTGTAAAAGATTTTCCTTTGAGAACTCTTGGCCGGTTGCATTTTCTGCTATCTTTGTTATTATCATTTGAAAAGTTTTTAAAACTATTTGAAGGAAAGAAGCCACTAATTTAGGTACTTCATGAAGAAGTTTGCACCTTTGCCAAGCATTTCGTGAAGATCAGTTAAGTTTACTTGCAAAACTGTTAAGGAACTTATTCAAACAAAATTTTCAAGTTGATATCGAAAGTTAAACAATATTGAACTAACGGGCCGTGGTGGCTTAGTGGTAGAGCGTTCACCTCTGGTGCGTGGGATCCCGGGTTCGATTCCTGCTCACGCCAAGTAAACTTTGTGGTGGACAAACACCGTGTGCGTGGGTTTTCTCGGTGTTCTCTCGTTTCTTCCGACATTCTTCTTTCCACTATTTCATTTATTTCTCATCATCACCGTTCCCTTTAGCCAGCATAAAAATCGTGGGACGTAAAACTTAAAAAATCCAATATTGAACTGTAAATAGGGCCCCAAAAAATAAAAAGAAAAATTCAGTTTAACATCCCATGTGTTCTTCAGGCTACGGAGACTGATAGTTAAGGCAAGTGAATGATGATGGAAGAATTGATGGAATGATAATGTGGGAGAAAATTGGAGTACCCCGAGAAAACCCACGGATACAATGTTGTCCACCATAAACCAGGGACCCCACACACCAGAGGTAAGCACCCTACCATTGAGCCACCGTGCCTCCGAAAATAGAGTAAAAACTAGGAAATTCTAGAAAAAATGGAAATTGAAACAAATCCATTTTCTTGCGTAAAAATGTTGAAAGTTTTTATTAAAACGCCACAGAACATGGCTTTTGAAAATTACCATTGACCTGCTGTTTTGAAGAATAGTTTGTTATCCTAACTTCTACACCCATTACTTCACTGACATAAGTGGGAGATAGTACAAAGTGAGCAAATCCCAAATTTTTTTGTCTATTTTTTCAGACAGACCGAGAATGATGAATTCTTAAATGAGGAGGCAACACATGATGTTCATTATGTGCTTCCTAAAAAAATGTAGTCAGAATTGGTAACCTCTGAGCAAGCATAACAATTAATAAATATATACAAATTACGGAACCATCCTCTTACACTTATTATTTTAAAAAAAAAACAGGTTTGTAAGTATATGTAGAAAGGATATACTGGTAATCCTATTTACGCATCCTTTTTGACCCAATTTTTTTAATTAAAATTCACTTTAATCTGTAATTTCTATAGTTAATTAACTTTTTGGATTCATGACACACGTGTACTACAAAATACCAGTGATAATTCATGTATTTCAATGTGCTAATATGATTTCTTTCTTTCTCTTTTTTTTCAATAGGCTAGACGGAAAACACGTGGTATTTGGTCATATCATCAGCGGAATGGATGTTGTAAAGAAAATGGAGGTAAGTTTTGTGAACGAATTGTCATTTGATTTTCGCCTGTCAGAGTTTATAGAAACTTGCAACTCCCAAACTTTGGTACTTCTTGTTAAACCTTTTTCACAGAGTTTACCATACTTTCTTACATTTAATATCCTTATAGCTTTTATAAAATAAATAAGGCAGAAAATCCTTTTAACTCTGTTAGGATTTCCACTTTTTGAGATAAATATTAGACTTTCACTCAAACAGTACTGCTTCCTTACTATTTATCGTAGGATCATGGTTCACACCTCGTTTCTTTTCAGGCTAGAGCATACTTTCCAACGGTGCAACTCGCTTGTCCGTATTATTCACCAGAAACGGGAAAATCGGATAAAAGCGGGAGATTTTTCAAAAAAGAAAAAAAAAATCGAAATTTATTTGATCTTCTGGCCCGGGCCTAGGTTGACTTAGGGATCTGAATTTAAAAAAAAAAAAAAGTTATGTACATGATACGGTGCAAAATTTCAATATTGATTCTTGAAAACTAAGGTCGGGAGAAATTGTTGAAAGTCTGAAGGTGACCCATTTATATATATACTGTTTAACCTAAAGTCATGGTTCATGGTTCAAACGCCATTTTCTTCAGTATAACGTGCCCTTTCCAACGGAACCGCTCACATGTCCGTATCATACACCTAAACCGGAAAATTCGGGAAAAACCTGGAAATTTTTTAAATAAAAATCCTCCTGGAACACTTTGTTCCTCTGGCCCGAACCAGGGTTCACGTAGGGATCTGATTTTAAAAAAAATACGTTGTTATGTACACTCATGTCCAAAATGATTGTCGCATATTTATAACTGTCTTCTTGTAAGAATATAATTTGATAATGATTTTGCAGGGTACTTTTAATTCTGATACTATGTGTATAAACAGGAAATGTATATTTGTGGTAAATTTCGTAGGAAAAGAATTATAAATACGAAAATTAGAATGAGTAAAACAAAATGTTGCTAAATGAACAAGAGAGTTTTATTTTCGTTTTATTGTGCTTATTTACTGCTCTTTTGACAAGAAATTTGCCACATACATGTCTTTGCCGATTAAACACAAGGTTGGAAAAAATTGTTGAAAGTCTGAATTTAGGCTATATATATAAAGAAACACTGCGTCTTACTATTTGTCCTAGGGTCATGGTTCAAACGCCATTTTCTTCAGTATAACGACCCCTTTCCAACGGTATCACTCACACTTCCGTATCATACATCTAAACCGGAAAATTTTCTGAAAAAATCACCCCTCGGAACACTTGCGCCCCTCGGGTCCGGCCCTGGTTTCAGGTAGGGATCTTAAAACAAAAGTGCACACAAATTCGTATGCAAAGTTTCAATCTGATATCTTGAAAACTAAAGGCGTGAAAAATTTTTGAAGTTTGCCTTAAGGAAAAGAGTCACTCCTCTCCGCCCCCACTTGGAGCCGCCAAGTTGACCAACCGCTTTCAAAACGCATCTGGGGTGTTCTTTGGTTCTTCATTGACTTGACCAATAAAAAAACGGCTTAAATACCTGGTATAGATCCCAAATAAGCGGTCAAAGACAATAATACACTATGGTATCTAAAGTTAAAATTCTAAAAGAGTTAAACGTATAAAAGTTGTAAATAAAAACAAAGAAAATAGTAACTCAAGTAGAGCGTTTTCTTCGCACTCGGGAGTTTGAGGGTTCGATTCTCGCTGCCAACCATCCTGACTGGGCTTTTCCAGGTTTTTCCTTAGTCCTACCAGGAAAATGCCAGGATGGTACCTACTAAACAGGCCCTGGCCGATAGCTTCACAAATCCTTTCCATTGTTATTGTTGTTGTTGTTAGATATCCAATATAAAAAATGGCCTCTGAGCTGTGTCTGGTGATTGTTAAATAACTAAGTAGTACTATTTCTCCATTTGTAAATAAAAGATGAAATTTTGCGTACAATATGCTAACATACTCAGGAATTTTAACAATTACAAGTAAAATAATTGGAATTGTGATTCCTGAAGAAAAACTTCTTGGCTTTTAGCTCTCTCCTAGAGCCTTGTTCACGTAGTATAAAAACAGAAGGGAATGTTTTTATCGGGGAAAATAAAATGCAAAGGGACTTACCTGGATAGAGCAGCGCGAGGAACACCTTATTTTAGCTGTTAGTCACACGTTGAATAGTGTTGCAGCATATTGTGGAATGGCGGGCTCTGTTTATGCATTCTTTTATTCACGTAGAGAAGATTGCTAGCGTATGTTGATATTTTTGTTTGATGCCAACGTCGTGCTTTTTAATTACTGTCTCCCATTCCTTGTTTAACCAATCCTTATCTATGTTAAGCTTTGGATTCTTTAACAAAATAAAGAAATTTTCAAAAGGAAGTCTTTCTATTTCATTCTTATCAACGATATTGTTTTGTGTTTTTTCTTAAATGTCTCGACAAGCCTTCTTCTTCTTCTTCTTTTAAACCTTTTACCCAGTTAGCTGGGATCGGATTTTCGGGGTCGCTGTTCTCCACCTGTTTCTATCTATCGACAGGCTGAAACCGGATATTCTGCTTTAGCGTCTCTGAGATGTTCCGTGAACCGTACTTTTTAAGTTTTTTCTTAACTTGTCTATATAACTCTCCAGATACTGCACTTGATCTCATAGACTTCTGATTTTTCACTGGAGTCGGAGTAGTATCTCTTGAATTGAGTGATATTCTCTTCTGAAGTTTTTTTTTTTTTTTTTTTGGAGGGGGTCAATGCTAAATAAAAGTATTTAGAAGAATTACTATTACAAGCAGGTTTGTAAGAAAATTAGATTTTTATAATGAAAACCATGGTTTATTTAGTTTAAACGTGTTTCTATTTTTTAAATAAGTTTTTCAAACATTAAAAACTTATTTTAAAATGTAGTATGTATATTAGAATACTAAATAAAGCTTTTCCACATAAGAGAGTAGTAGGCACAAATATAGTGCTGTTGTTGCTCTTTGTCCTCCTTATTACGTTTACTAAGCTTTTTGTATTGTGAATTGGAAACGATACCAATCTGTTAATTAATCGTAATTTTAAGCACGGAGAATGTGAAAAAGCAATACCTCATATACAAAGAATACTGCACAAATAAGTGTATTGTGTAAAAGAGTATAACAACACAGATTTCATTTCAAATTTCCTATCCATAAGTACGTTTATTTAAACTTATTATAATACATCAAGAAACGCTGACAGTTACTGGTATTACTAGAAACTATAGTCGTAATACTTTACTTCGTCCCTTTACATTACTACTCGCATTTTGTATATATATATACGAGGGGCATTCAATAAGTAAAGAGACAAATTGCTATAGCTCAATAAAGATTTATTTCAATCTTTCAAAACTAAGGCTATTTTTCAATATAATCCCCCTTTACAGTTATGCATTTGTCCCATCTTTCTTGCAGCTTCCTAATTCCCTTGGCGAAGAAATCTTTCGATTTACCCCGAAGCCACCTTTGCACCGCTGCCTTAACTTCCTCATTCTTAGCAAATCTTTTTCCACGTAGGGCGCCTTGTGAACATGACATTGTGAACAGTTCCAACACTTACTTGAACTTCCTCAGCTATCATTTCAACAGTAATTCTTCTGTTATCACGAATAAGTCCGTCAATCCTCGATTCCAACGAAGAACCAGAAACTTCCACTGGACGTCCACATCGGGGTTCATCACCTACACTTGTTCGGCCACTTTTAAACCGATCAACCCACTTGTACACATTCACACGGTTCATACAACTGTTACCGTACTGTCTCAACATTCGAGAAAAAATTTCACTTGGTTTTACACTTTCTGCGACTAAAAACATAATGACTGAGCGCTGTTCTTCTAAGGTGCAATCTTCTAGAGAGGACTTGCCATGATGAATTGATATTTTTGAAGTTATGTTGACATAAAATTACGAAACAGCAGATCAGAGCATATCCCAAGGTTGCCAACTAACACCCCTGAAACAAAAAAAAAAAAAAAATTAGTGTTAAAAATATAGACTTTGTCTCTTTACTTATTGAATGATCCTCGTATATATATATATATACAGTGTTCGAGGTGGGGAAAAAAGCAGAGGCGCGGTATGTTTTATTATAATTTTGATTCAACATACCTGTTATTTAAATATTGTCTTGATCACTGAAAAACCAGAGATGTATGTCGTACCACCGCATACCGTCTCACTTCGACTACTGTATATATATAAAACTTAGCAGCCATTTCGGTTTTCAAATGGTTTCTTACCGATGATTGAACGAAACCAAATTAGAATAAAAAAAAATATTTCAACAGCAGCTTTAGACGCTTGTGCAGTTAGTAACTGTACGATGATAACGGAAAATAAATTGCTGTTATTTCCTGTTGAGATTTTTGGCTTTTCCCCCGTTCATGTTTTGACACTTGTGTCTTTACTATAGAATCAAAATATGGCTCGATAAATTGTTTCCTTTTCCCTTTAAACTTTTTTTTTTCAAGGTCAGAGGAAGAAACGTTTGTAATATCGAGTTCTTCAAAATCCATTTAAGGTTTTTACATATTCTGAGTCTTCGATATGGTGTTTTTTTGGGCTGCATGGCCTGACTCATGCGGCTCTCCAATTTGTTCCAAAGGTGTTCAGTGAGGTTGAGATCTGGACTTTGGGCTAGCCCATCAAGCTTTTCCAAACCCGTGTTCCCGAATCACATGTTTATAATGCCTGCTGTATGACATCGAGTATTATCGTGCTGAAGCAGGTATTTGCCAATATCGAATTGTGCCCATAATGTCGGTAGCGCAGAACTATCTATAATTATTTGGTATACTTCGGCATTCATGTTTCCCCACACTAAAAGAAGAGGACTAAGACCTTACCACGAAAAGCAGGGCCACACCATGATACCATCTCCGCGGAATTTCACTGGGTGCAGTTCTGTAAACAGCGTTCTCCGGGCATACGTCATACCCACACACGTCCATTGGATTGCCACATATGGTAGCTCGATTCATCACTCGATTGGACGGATTTCCATTGTTCTAAGAGTCCAAGGGTGGCATTCCTAGCACCCCTGTAAACGATGGGCCGCATTGCGGGCTGTGATATGTGACTTGTAAACAGCTGCTCGATCATGAAAACCAAGTGTGGCGATCTCTCGGCGGATGGTAGATCACTTGCAGCACTGTTGACAGCCGATCGAAAGTTCCGTGCCACCATTTCTATTGACGCTTTCCGGTTTGACTTCACCACACGTTTCAAGCATCAATTGTTACGATCTGTTAATATTTTCACTTTAGTGGGCTGGGCCAGCACTTCATAACTCCCTGTCGTTTCTACTTCACAATAACACTCACTGTCGACTGGGGTAACTGAAATAAGTTGGAAATCTCACGGATCGAATGTTCAGACGTGTGGGCACCAATGCTATCGCTCTTTCCGCCTCATTAAGTCGCATAGTCTGTCCATATTGATTGCTGTAACTAATATGTGAGTGTATTCTCAGCCAGCAACGCCTTTTATAGGTTGTATGACGTGTACAGACGTTCCCAAGCATTATGTACACTTAAAGTGCATATTACTTTCTGTCATCTGGAACAGAGATATGCTACACATAATGTATATATATATATATATATATATATATATATATATATATATATATATATATATATATATATATATATATATATATATATATATATATATATACTTATTTAATTGAAGTCACACAGCACAGAAGTTACACCAAACATAATACTTGAATCCTTTGATATTGTTACTTATACAGGCTATACTTCTGGCCACTTTTGCCTCAGAAAGAAAGTAAAAGCTCTTAAAGAAAGAATTGCGTTTTCCAAATCGTCAAAATTTAGCACTTACAAACACGCCTATATTTGCAGAGACTGATACTATTTAGCAGCGTCTAATATCGTCGAACAAATGTATCACTTGTTTGTGCATGGAATTATCAGTTTGATATTTGTGACACAGCCATTCCCAGAACTCTGGAAACATCTCTCTTTCTACGTGCTTGTCTGAACCAGGCTTTACAGAATTTTAGATAAGTTGATCATATATAATGCGTGTTATGAATTTAATTACAGATATTGTTCATTTATTTACTTTACAGAAATTTGGAACAAAAGCTGGGTTGCCAACGGAGAAGATAACAATATCAGCTTGTGGTGAAATGGTTTGAGACCTGTTGATACACCTTCAATGCGTCAAGTATGGAAACAAAAACAAGATTCAGTCTACTGAATTCAGTATACAACATGCACGCAAAAATCTTGCATTACTCCTTGTAATATATTGTATTCAACTGTAAATAGCTTTTGTGGATCGTATCAGTTACTGGTATTATTTTTGCGAAAATATCAATTACCAGGTAAACTAAACGATATTGTGATTAATTTATGTGTTGATTCCGACAGATATCAGACAAGTTTATGCCGAATTGCCAGATTAAGGAAGGTTATCTAAAACGCATTTAGATAATATAAACTGGTGTGTGTGGTATACGATTCTCAGAGACCTGTTAGTCACGTGTTTCCCCCTTCATGCACAAAGAACCCATCAGAAAACCTACATACTGGGTTACTGAACGACCTGGAGTTGGGCAAGTGTGGAGAGAGTACTATACTTTGGTATATAAATAAAAATGTGTGTATACAAAAATAATGGACAACAACATGAACTGAGGGTTTCAGTTACGAGAAAGCAATGCATTTTTTGTGGAAGTAGACATTAAGCTGTGGGGTAGATTTTTGTCATGCTTTTAAGAAATGTGAATTCCAGCATATTTTGCGTGTCAGTCAAATTTTATAATTCAGTAATTTCCAATTGGTCGATGTGTGACGTAGTTCTGCTGTGTTACAATCTGAAAAAGCAGAAAAAAATCAATATAGGCGAGCAAATGTCACGCAGTCATGGAGCCCATGAGTAATATATCTGCAAAAACCAAAGACTACGTTATCCTGTTATTGTTTACCTTCATGGCTGTCTTTTGTCAACATCAGATTACGTGCAAGTTCCTTACCTTCTCTCTGAGAAGGCGAGGGGCAGACTGACGTCACATGTCCCGGGTTCGATTCTCGGTAGGGGCACTCGTTCGAAAAAGTGTAAGAAGCTTTTTCAGGCCAATCATACTAAATGAGATCTTCCTGGGTTTTCCTCATTCATACCAGGCAAATGCCGGGGTGGTCCCTAACATATAGGTCCCGGGCTGCTTTCTTCCTTCCCTTTCCCTGGATAGTGTGATCGCCGAAGGACATCATCCCTCTTACGTGACAGGCTGACATGGCCATAGATGCCATGTCTGAGAAATCTAAATTCTAAAATCCAGTGACGTCACATAGCATTCAATTGGAAATGACTGCTATAACTAATGAGAATAAATACTGACCGTTGTGCAGGAAGGAAAGTAAGTATTCCGAAATATTTCGGCACTCTCAGAAATCTTCCTGCGTTGAATTCCCGTGATTTTTTTTTTTTTTTCGAAAGAAAAATACTTAAGAGAAATTTGAAATCCAGAAGAGTCGCGCAAACTCAACTTCATGTAGACTAAGAGGGTATCGAGTTACCGAAAATGTTAAGTTTCGCGAAATAAAGGGTGTTATTCACAACTCATAATATCTTACTGCATATTAATCTAATGAAAGTCGTAGCACGATACAGGATACAGAAAAGTATAACATACCCGAAAATAATTGTTAAAAGTTAAGAAAACTTAACTACAAAACTAAAGAACTTACTAGTTCTATATAGAAAAGAAATCTGATGGTGCTAGACTTTCTCACACTAATTTCCGCTTCGTGCAGCTTTATCACTAGGCGATAGACAAATAAAATGTCTATAGGAGAATAGAAGACGTACATGCCTCGTTCAAGTAACGAAGATTCCTTCGGCGGCCTTTAGTTCTTCACTGTGAGTATCTTTTCAACTTATTTTAACGTTGAAGAGGAAGAATAGGTTAGATTAGTTTTTTTTTTTTTTTTTTTTTTTTAAGTCAGCAACTTCGTTACATAGTTCCAAGAATTAGTGACGCCGAGGGAAAGGATCAAAAAGTGAAAATTTAAATATCGGAACACATCTTTAAACAGAACATAAAAACATACGAACATTCATACGCGGAAAACATGTACTGTAATTACAATAATGTATCTTTATACTTATATTGTTCGTACCGTATAAGCAATGGTAGAAATTATTACTGTCTAAACACAGTATATAGAAAAGTATCTATAGAGTAAGCGTGATCGTACTGTACTTCTAAAAACTTATTTTCCATCTTGCAGAGTGCTGAGTACTTATTGTTAAAGTAAAGGGTGCCTTGCTATAATATGTGCAAGGTTATTAGTCAGCGCCACGCTTCGAGCCATCTTTACCCCCTAAGTTTCCCTAGTACCCATTTTATGCAAACTGGGATGATCTTTGTCATATTGACTGAGGGTAGAACGAGAAAATTTTCGTGCTCCCACCGGTCGTTTTGAGTACTAACTCTAGTTTCAAAATGTAAGTTGGTCACAGTAAGGACTTGAGTTGTGACCCAGAGTTAACTATGGCTAACTAAAAATAATCAAATACAGGGTTATGGTTGTATTCGCCTATAAGTCTCACATATTTTTTTTTTTTTTTCAAACGTTTGTAATTTTTATTAAATGTAAGAAAATATAATTTCGGTTGTTTTAAGTATATTCGCTCATCTTCAGCAGTTTCATCACAACATATTCATTGTGATCATCGAACGTAGAAACACACTAAAAACCGTTCTTTCTGTGGTTAAAAACTAATGTTAAAAAAATGGTTAGAGTATTTGATATGCAAACCTGCATTCAATACATGAAATAATATAAAGAACTTAATGAAGAAAGATTGAAATTTTTAAGTGCTTTTTTGAGTTAAATGAGAAACTAAGAGTGAATTCAATAATTATACTTTAAATTCTATATTGTGACGGAAATGTGTTTTTATCAAATAACAACGAAATACTGTTATGTTGTTATGTACAGAAGTAGTTGAACTACAATTGTTTTGTATTCAGAATGGAAGTTTTATTGGTTGATCATGTTTCACTTTCTGGAAGTGTGTAATGTAAAATACAGTGTGTTCATTTGAATTGAATACAGGATATTTGTACTGTATGTGAAATAAATTAATTTTTACAAATAATAACACAGACAGTTCATTTGTCATGTGACGAACTCTCCAGAATTTACGCCAAAAATTCAGCTTGATTTTGTAAACTTTCGTGAAGTAATATTTTCAAAACCATCGCATTATGTTAGAGACACGAGTCGTGATAGAGTTAAACAATTGGAATTAGAACGTAAGTGATATTGAAAATTCTACAATGTTAGCGTAAAAACAAAATTATTTTCATCCGTTCATAGTGAATCAAGAATGCATCCCTCATATTTGTGTATATTTTTCATCGTCTTTTAGCTGGAAGAAATCATGCAATGTGGCAGATCAAATAGCATTAGTTTTTTTTTCTCTCTCTTTCTTTCTTATTTATACCATTGAAGTCAACAGTTAGTTAACGAACCAGTTTGTAACTTTCTACAAGGAATTTTAGAACACATACAAATTATTTTTTATTTAGTTATTGAAGAACTGAACGGAATGAGTGTTCACGAGTGGTTTAACAAAATGAATGCACCATATTATAAAAATGAAAAACTATTTTTAAAAACACAAGAACAATACTGTCCAGCTAGTATTAATTTTTGCAAAGGATTCATAATTCGGATTATGCTTACAGATAATGTAAAAGATGTTCCGGGAGAAACCTGACTTCTCACATACGTTCCTTATATCAACAGTAGAAGAATGGTTATCTTCTGTTTTGCTGAAAGATTGCAAACCGCCGTCTTCATCTCTGTTGTGTAATTTCGGACAAAACTAGCCATCTGTGAAAATTTGACTAAGGCGCCTGGCAGAGATACATGAACTGTGATTTGGTTTATGGGCTGGATTTTTTAAAATTTATTTTTTATTTATTTTTATTTCATTTTATTTTTTTTAACCTGGCTATAGTTCTTGGATCTGAATTAAGTTGTCATGGGGGGGTCTTGCGACGGCGGAGCGAAGGTTACTGGCGCCTAGTCGTACCAAATGCAGTAATAGCCTGAGAGGGACAGCAAGGAATGCAGCATGTTTGACCTCCAAAGAAGCATCTACCATGAGACAGTGGGACGATTGTCTCCCTAAAAGTACCCATCAGTCGATAGAAATTACCTTGATTCCCAGTGCGGCATTTAGAAGCTCGGCGCACCTAGGCACTTTTGCTGTCGGCACCTCCAATAATTACGTGTTTCTCCACCCTTTCATCCCTAGTTTAAAAATAAATTGCAAATTACGCTTAATTAGTGAATTAGCAATTCATTGCAGTTAAATAGCACTCACTAGATGCTACAGCTACAAATACGTAACAAAAAATAACGAATGAGAAATATGTTCTAAATTATTTTTAGATTTCTTATGCTATTATATTTATTACTACATAGATTTGAAATGTACGGCGCTTCTATCAAAGTAAAAAAATCCATTTGCTCTTGATTTTTTAACTTTTTCACATGAAAAATAATAAAAAAAATACTTAATTTTTAAATTTTGCGCTCTAGGCACGAGCCTAGTCGGCCTAATGGAAAATGCGGCACAGAGCGATAACTCCAGGCCCAATGTGCAAGGAATCAGTGGTTCGTTGCCTCGCCTGCCCGCCTTGTTAGTCACCCAGAACGATGACGGTGAAAAGAAGGATTTTTTTCTACCACCAGTTTTCAAGACACTGTCTTTATTTCAGATGGTCTCGAAGATGCTGATTATGTTGGATGTGCTTTTTATTCCCACCTACACGCAAGGGTGGATTAACCATTATGAAAACAAAAAGTTCTTAGAGCATGAAGGGAAAAGACACCACAGAAATTTTCCAAATTTACCATGGCCTATGGGCCATATGGTGCAATACTGCAAATGGTGCTGCTAAACCAAGAGCCACAAACGGAGACCCTACATTAAATAAAGAAAAAAAATACAGATATTCACTCGTGAACAATTAAATTAGTGATAGCTGCCATTTCGGGGAAATGATGCTGTGCTTGGAAACGGCGAATGTAATAGGAGGGCGTGGCATGTAACAGCATGGACGTCAGACCTCGTACGGATGCGTAAGTAACAGTTGACTACAGGATGGGTAAGACACGAGATCTCAACGCATTTGATTGCGGTCAGGTTGCCGAGTCCAGATATATGAGCCATTCCATCTTTGATGTCGTGCAGGCATGGGCTTGCCAAGGACAACCGTGTCAAAAGTGTATCGTGAGTATGTGGACGCGTTGATGACAGAGACCACCGTCGGCTAGCTTGAATGCTAAAAGCGGGTCACCGTGCTACAATCAATCGTCAATTCAATGCTAGATAACAGCGTGTAAGCAACTATCCCATCTTGTCATGGATTACAGAAGCAAGCGCCCCACAAAGGTAAAAATGCTCATTACTTACCATAAGACATTATTACTGACATGGGCAAAGGAACACTGCTGTTGGACGCGAATTGTGGAAAATGTTCACCTAGGCAGATGAGTCGAGGTACTACTTGGTACAAGCCAAAGCCGGACATGTACAAGCCAATGGTCACGTACGAGTGCGTCTTCAACTTCATGAGGTAATGGTAATGGAACATGTGACAGCGCTCATCACCGTCGAACGTTACAGGAATATGCTGGCAGATCATGTTAATTTCTTTGCTTCTAGATCCTCCAGCTGACTTATACCTATAGCAAGACAATGCTGTAGCACATCGCTCCTGACTTGTGGCTGACTGATTATCCTGATGCACTACTCCCTATATTCCTAATGGAAATTCAAATCGCTCCCACAATGCAACAAGAGTGACTCGCGACACCGGCTAGAGTTACTAACTGCATCGTCTGCTACTGGCAGTAGCTAAGTGTATCATTGGCTAATTCTATCCGACTCGTGTGCTCTGAATGATTTGATTCGTTCTTGCTTTTAGTAGTTCGTGGTCTCCAACTTCCTTGAGTGGCGGCGCCACAGTTCAGCGGAAAGAGTAGCTGAAACTTCTTATACTATATTTTTACTGTATATCCTCCTATCATGATAACCATTTGTTTCCCAAAGAATGAATTTATGAAGAGAAAGAAAACAACAAACTCTGAACGTAAATTGGCTATACAGTTTCAGCGCGAATGAAAATCCTGGAAATAATTTAAACTCCTTCCCTAGATGTCTTGCAAAGTTCACACTAAAAGATGGTTTCCTTCAAAAAAAAAAAAAAAAAATCCAGTGGGTTGCACGAATTTAAAATCCTTCCCTAGATGTCTTGCAAAGTTCATACTAAAAGATGGTTTCCTTTATATATATATATATATATATAAAAGCTGCACGGAGAAAAAGATTTAAAACTGTGATTTCACACTGATTCGGATGTTAAGTACTACTCTACTGGGTCTCAAGCCGTATTGGCATAACTAACAATGAAGAAGCAGATTATGCTACAAAAGTTGTTGTCAATGAAGGAAGAAAGCTCCGTCTTCCCATACCCTTTGCGTTCGCCATTCACTGTTTAGTTCCTTCAGCGCTTGCAGCTGGAATGGGACCATATTGTCAATAATAAATTATATGCACTCAAAGCTGAACTTGGTGTCTGGATCACTAGCTCAAGATCTCGACAAGAGAAATGAATTCTAACTCAACTTCGCATCGGACATTCACACTTAACATGGATTTCTACTAACATCGGGAATGCTATTTAACAGTGTTAGTACAAGAGGATAGAAGAGGGGGTCCACGCGTGAGTACGTCCGTATGGAGGGTTCACGTCATTGATGGAGGTTATAGTGCAAGAAACATAACAAATAAGAATAATGCATAAGTAAGAATAGTGAAACAAACCCTTGATGTCGTATTCACTCATTTGAACTCAACTATAACCCTTGTAATGATTTGATACTGGTAACATTAAACTTACGAACATAGAATTACAGATTTGCTGCTTGGATAAATGACTTTACTCTTCCTTTTCGAAATAATATATTTTACTCTAAAACTTCCGATTTTATGTGTATAATAAAGGGAATTCTCAATCTAAACTTAATCAGTATTTTAAAAATGTAAGTTCTAGTTACTTCTTTATCGTCTTTGAATGTATTATTTATTAATCTTTGCAAATGGAGATTGATCATGGTAAGAGGAAGAGCAATGTTTACATTTTACTGATTTCATCGAAAGTGAGGCGAAATAAAATTTCCGGCTGCTCCCAAGCACTGGCGGATCCAAGGGGGGGGCGGAGGGGGCGACCGCCCCCCCCCAAAAGTCTGGATTTTACTTCCAGCATTTATCGTTGAAAAATACAAATATGGTCTTTTCCCGACCGATTCAATCTGTGTGACACGCCTAGCAAAGTAATCAAAATGTGTGGTACTTAGTAGTACTTAATACAGACAAATTTGAAGTGGGAATACTTATGTCCCTAGTTCCTTGAGGCGGTCACTATAAGCCCCAAAGGAGTGAGAATATGATTCATTCGTTGGACCTGCAGCTGTAGGAAGGAGGGTAAGACGCCTCACTCTTTGAACTAAAAAGATATATTTTAAAATTGTGTCCTAGAAAAAGGATATGGAAATGGAATTCGTATCCCGAAACTTCAAGTACCTGTACCTTGAATAAAGAGAAATGTAGAATCTTACCTAAAAGCACTCTGAATCTGAGACTTTTCGGTTGGTTGATTGATTGATATGTATTTACTTCGTTTGTTGAAAGCGATGCTTTACAGAATGAGAACTAGAGTTTAAAGTTGGATCTGAACCACCATAGTGAGTTCTATGTTCATTCACCGAGAATCAAATCACAGAACCTCATGCATCAAAGATACGTTCGCTAGCTACTAGATCAACGAAGAGAGCCGTGACTTTTGGGGTTCAAACACGGAAACATTAGGAAGGGACCAGGGATTTATTGTGACTTTTAATGGCATTTCATCTCTTCTTGGGAAATAACACAAGCTGTTATATAAAGAAGTCCTGAGTGAGTAACTGATCGCACAGGCCAAACCGCTCAAGCTAGAAATTTGGAATTCGGACTGTAGATAAGATTTCTGGCGTAGGGTATCACTAAGGAAGGATTTATTGGAAATTCGAAGGGAAGGGGTGGCCATGGATTTCTCATTTTAAATAATTTGACACGCGTTTCAGCGTTTTTTGATACTTTAGTAAAATGTGGAAAAAAGGCAGGGGAAGAAAAGGGGGCGTGGTTTGCAATTATAAAAATTAGTTATCAATATCTAAGAATCTTCGAAGGTTAGAAACATGAAATTTGGTGTATGGACTTCTCATTCGAAATAATACAATATGTATTTCAGCGTTTTTGATATTTTACCTAGAAGGAAAGAAAAGGGACGGTTATTATTATTATTAATAATAATATTATTATAATTGATATTATTATTATTATTATTATTATTATTATTATTATTATTATTATTATTATTATTATTATTATTATTATTATTATTATTATAGGATGCTCATATCTTGGGATCCCTTACGGTTAAAGGCATGAAAGTTGGTAGTTTAATTTTTCATTTAAAATAATTAAACATATTTGAGCGTTTTTTGCCACTTAACGTAGAAGAGAAGGAAAAGAGGTGAGGGTGGTTCACTAAAATGCCTTACGAGGTGTTTGAATTTCGAGACAGAGATTTAGCTTAATGCAATGCTATATGAAAGAGATACGTAGAAGGAAGAACGCGAAAATTGTGCCACGGTAAAACGTAGGAGCATTTACTATACTGTGTGAGGCCGTATGCAGAGCAAATTGGGAGTCTGGGGGCGAAGCCCTACCTAGGTGAAAGCTAGTATAATATAATTTTATTGTTGTAAGCATAGCTATAATTATATTATGTTTCTAACAACTACATTTAAGAAATTACCTAATAGAGCCAATTTCCAACCCCGTATTCCTAGTCTCGTATAATGCTTTTCTTTCTTTACATATTTAATTATATCGCTGCAAAAGAGGGGGTGTATTCGTACAAAATACCCTATACAAAGCATCAACCGAAAGATCATTTCAACACTAAAGAGGTTGAAGACATGGCTACGGTTCTGGATGGGTGCAGATCGACTTAGCGACCTGGCAATACTATATACGCACCAAGACAAACGTAGATTACGCTCGTGTCATCGGCAGATTTGCCAGGAATAAGATAGGGCGTAGATTTGAGTTTGTGCTGTAACTTTCCCAGAGGTGGACTGCAAGGTGACTAAGGCTGTTGTTTGGTTTTCGCCCGTCGTGGTGTTTGGTCGTAATTATTTTCAACTCGTGGGTACTCAACAAAAATCATGAGCCTGAGTATAAGTTGAACTCCTTGGATGTATCTGAATCGCAAACGAACTCGAAAAATTTTCTGAAATTGCTTTGTTAAAATCTTTAACTGAAACAAAAGAGCACAACCACAATCGTAAAAGATGTGTACCGGTATATAGGCTATATTATATTTTTAATAAACAGTTATATATTATACATATGATATTTGTTTGTGTAACATCCCACGTGTGTGCCAGAACGGCTAAAGGAAACGTGGACCTACTGATTATAGTGGAATCCGAACCACTTTTTCGTTCAACTGTATCCCCACCGGGAATCGAATCCGGGATCACGCGCACGAAAGGCAAGCGTGTTAGCCTTTAGACCAAACGGGGTCCATATTATATCTGAGATGAAAGAAAAACAAGTTATACGTACATTATCTCTATTGGTAATTTTGTTTAAAGGTGATAATTTTTTTTTTCAAAATTAAATTTTAATTTGCATTTTAAAAAAATAGGTGATATTGTCAAATAATATCGCCAATCGGTATGTTTTAGGAAATATAGTGTGTGCTGTAATGAACGAAAACCACTTTGGTTTTACATTTCTGATCTTCTTTCGTTCATTTTGTTGTAGACTTTGCTAATCTTTCAGAGTTTTTTTTATTTATTTTATTTATTTATTTATTGAACAATTTCCCAGATACAGCATAACTTTGCCATTTTACACAGGGACATGCTAACAAAAGAAAGAAAAAAAAACAAGACAACAATAACAACAACATAGAAAAGAGTGTAAAAGTAAAACTATTCCGTCAAAGCTCGTTTAACTAGTTATACATTATAATAGCTTATATTGTAATTCTATATAATTTTAATTTGTGTAAAATTTATACACATTTCGTGCTAGATCCGACAAAATTTCTGTTGAGTTTGCGCAAGAGAAAGTTTAGTATTGATATTTTTATTATTACATTATTTGCAGTATTTTACTGAATAAATTGTGCGTTTACCTTCGTAATGATTTATATGGTTAAGGAGTACCGCAATATATTATATTTATGTAGGATTTATCTTCACAATTCATTTCTTTGTATGTTAATGCTGTAGGTTAACTTCAAATCGTCGCTCTGGATTCCTGTTAGTAGTACAGTACAATGCTTAAATGCAGCTATGATTAGTATTATGTATTAGAAAGTGTATCCATTTCATTCTCCTGTACTTGATCTGTGCCCTTGAAAGCGCGGGCCATAGTTCTTTTAAGGCAAAAACCATAACATCCTTATTTCAGGGGAAAGCCACGAAATTCAAGTTCGGACAATCACTAGATACTACGAGGAATAATCACGGAGCCACTAAACATCCTTGGAGTTCAGTTTGAATATTATATTTCTTCTTTTTCAATTTTCGATTTGCTGAATTATATCTGATATAAACAGAAATGAAAGCAATATGTAAAGATTGCTCCCCTATATTTTGGCCCATTTGAACACTGTGTACCATATACTATTAAACATTAATTATTAATTTTAAACTTTAATGTATTTTTTAAGCTACCAAGAAACGTATACAGAAATATCATAATGTATTTTGTTATTTGTTAACATTTTGTATTATTCTTTATGCATACATTATTCTTTATACATTTGATATTGATTTTTGCGTACACCGAATCTGTCGGTTTTTTTTTTCAACTGCTGTTCCGCAATTGTTATTCAAAATATAAACAATTAGAGCAAATTGTACATTTTTCCGCTAAAATGAATACCATAGTCAATACAGTATTTTCTTTTGTGCAAGTATTGTGCAAGACAGCGCATCTGATATATTGCGTTGACTAGTAAATCATGACGCCGCCATGTCTCCAAAATGAAAGTGCGTATTTAATTTAAATCTTCAGAATACTTTCATTAAGAAAGAAAAAAAAACTTACAAATTCGGGTCTCAAAATGGAATCAGGGAATCAGATTTAGCTAAATCAGGTTTAGATACCCCCCCCCTCAAGTCCCGCATTCATATGCGTCCGATTTTTTCAAAGTAAAATTCTGGTCACCTTGAGGCTACGCTCATCTTCCAGGGAGCGAACCGCCCCCCCCAAACGATCCTTCTGGATCCGCTAGTGCTCCCAAGTTAGGTGGAAAAAATTAAATCTTTCAATTTAACGTCCCATGTTTATTTTCTTTATTCTAAGAGAGACGATGTTTTAGGTAGTGAATGATGATAGAAGAATTGGTGGAATGAAATGTGAGAGGAAACGGGAGTACCCCGAGAAAACCCACGGACACGATGTTGTCCACCGTAAGCTTACTTGGCCAGGGATCGGACTACGAACCCCATGCACCTTAGGCCTACGTAAGCACTCTACCACTGAGCTACTGTGCCTCCCAGGTTAGGTGGAATGGATGTAATTCAAGCAAAAGTATGAGTCTCATTTCATATAAATCGATGTAAATTTTGCGAATCTCAACGCACGTCTCAATCGTTCGTACTGGATTGTGCCATTCAAATTCTCGTCTGTGCTATCAACTGGAATAAATAATAAAGGAAATAAAGTGGGGATGTTGGCTTGATATTCAAGTTAAAATAGTAAGCAATCAAAATATTTTCAAACAAATTTAGTACAACTTATAAAATGTAACTTAAAATTAGTTTGGGAATAATTTACTTGACTGTCAAAAATTGTCACTTCATTTTTATTTATTATCTATTAACTTATGTGAAGCATGGGTGCCCCACAGGCGAAACCAAGGGAGGGCCAGGCACCCTTGCTTAAATTCTTGGCCCCTTAGTTGATCCCTTATGGGGCGTTTACACTTAGTCGATTTGCGTTCGATTCAGTTGAATTGACGTCACTTTCAACTTAATCGAAACGTGTAAACGGGACTTCAACTTAATAGCTTGTTGATCGAAGGCGACTAATCGACTGGCAACTGAATTGAAAGACGTTCTATTTTCTGTGGTTGAAATAATTGAACACATCCATCGATCTGATTCGGCCTAGTTGCTTCGATTTAGTGGCAAATGCAGCGAGTCGATTTAGTCATGCGACTAAATCGATTTAGTCGTGCGACTAAATCGACCAAGTGTAAACGCCCCACTGCTATATGTCGACAAACGGTGAGTTGATAGTGGCCACAAGTGAAACTACAACGACATATAGCAGTATCAGTCTGTGTAAGGGAGCAACTAAGGGGGCCAAGAATTTGAGCAAGGGGGCCTGGCCCCTAGGCTCTCCCTTGACTCCGCCACTCTGGCGCCCATGCTTCACATAAGTTAATAGATAATAAATACAAATAAAGTGACAATTTTTGACAGTCAAGTAAATTATTCCCAAACTAATTTTAAGTTACATTTTATAAGTTGTACTAAATTTGTTTGAAAATATTTTGATTGTTTACTATTTTAACTTGACTATCAAGCCAACATCCCCACTTTATTTCATTTATTACACTGGTATACAAAATTTTGCTTATTATTATTTCTTGATGAATTTTTATGTATTTTGACCCCCTGAACACAAATCTGGCACTTATTTTTATGTAGTGTCAATATTTTCAGTGATATAAGCATGTTTTATTTTTCTCCTATACTGATTTATGCATAGCAATTTGCGTGCTTTTATTTCGATAGTCGCTAGTGGTATCGCATTTGTTATTAAAGATAATTGTTCGGAGTAGGAAACAGAGAATATAGATTCTAAAGATACATAGCAGAATTGTAAATTGTTTAAATAGAGTTATTCAAGTGTGAAGCTGATGTTGGAGAAAACTAAATATGAGGAACATCAATGGGACGTGTGTGGGGATTTCAAAATTATTGATTTTCTTCTTGGGTTGCAAAGTGGTTATATTAAATATTCCTGCCTTCTATGTCTGTGTGACAGTCGGACAACTAACCAGCATTATGATCAAACCGTGAGTAGTAGGGGTCCGCGTATATGCAACTGAGTATGCAAAATTTTTTGTGACGTCATAGGTCAAAGGTCAATGACCTTGGCCAGGGGTCAATGACCTAGGGGTACCTAGGACCACCCCCTCTAAATTTTGGCAGGGGTACCTTGGCCCACCCCCTAAATTTTGGCAGGGGTACATAGGACCACCCCCCTTAAATTTTGGAAATTGCCAAATCTAAAAATTTGGTATGGTAGCCTAGGACCATAGTATGTACCTCTATTAGTATTGGGTGTCTATGTCGTTCCCTTTCATGGGTAAAAAATTGCCAAAAATTCAAATTTCGAGGGTTTTTGACCTAATTTATCCCCTTTGATGAGGTATTATTACCCTATATAGTTATATGGGCGTATACAGGGGTTCATTACCTTTCATAAGACATGGGTATATTAATGCACCCCTTGAAAAATTTGGGAGGGGTACCATGGCCCACCCCTTAAATTTTGGAAATTGACCAATTTCAACATTGGGTATTATAGTACAGGACCCTAATATGTATCATGATAAATTTGGGTGGTCCACCTCATTCCCTTCTAGGGGTACAAAATTGCCAAAATATAAACGTAAGCAATACGTTGTACCACGTGTTTGGTTTTCGACCTAATTTATCTCCTTGGATGAGGTCCTATTACCTTATATGATTATATGGTCATGTATAGGGGTCCATTCCTTTCATAAGACATAGGTACATTTGTGCACCCCTTTAAATTTTTGGATGGCCCACCCCCTAAATTTTGGCAGGGGTACATAGGAACACCCCCCTTAAATCTTGGAAATTGCCAAATCTAAAAATTTGGTATGGTAGCCTAGGACCATAGTATGTACCTCTATCAGTATTGGGTGTCTATGTCGTTCCCTTTTAGGGGTAAAAAATTGCCAAAAATTCAAATTTCGGGGTTTTTTGACCTAATTTATCCCCTTGGATGAGGTGTTATTACCTTATATAGTTATATGGGCGTATACAGGGGTCCATTACCTTTCATAAGATATGGGTATATTTGTGCACTCCTTTAAAAATTTGGGAGGGGTACCTTGGCCCACCCCTTAAATTTTGGAAATTGACCAATTTAAAAATTGGGTATTATAGCACAGGACCCTAATATGTATCGTGATAAATTTGGGCGGTCCACCTCATTCCCTTCTAGGGGTACAAAATTGCCAAAACTATAAACGTAAGCAATACGTTGTACCACGTGTTTGGTCTTTTGGCCCAATTTATCCTCTTGGATGAGGTTCTATTACCTTATATGGTTATATGGTTATGTATAGGGGTCTATTCCCTATCATAAGACATAGGTACTACCATGAGCAAAATAAATGACGCGTCTCTTTATTTTGAAGTTTTTTGAAAATATCTCCGTTTTCTTTATATGTTCGAAATTTCGGAAGGTTTCCCCAGCAGGACAGGTTAATAACAAACCCGTTTTTAATATTTGTGTTAGATATTAGCTTAAAATAAAGAAATTAGAAGCAAAAAACATTAAATCGACAGAAATCTCGAGAATTACCAACTCTGCTAAAGTGGGAAATTTTCAAGAACACGAGGGAATTCTGCTTTTCAACACGAAGCAGCGACATCTATGTCATTGAGAGAAATGTGGATTAAATCTACAAACTAAACTTTTAATGAATATTTCTAGTATATCTTATTATATGCATTATCTGCAAACTCCAAATATATGAATATATGCTAAGTATTAACATAAAGATAGAGCAAATAGTGGAAATTATCTATGGAAAAGGACGAATTGGTAGGACGATCGTAATGAAATATCGTCTTTACCGGAACAGGCTCAGTTCACGTAAAAAACAAATAGCTCAGTTAGTTAAAGCAACGAGTCTGTATGCTGAAGGTAGCGGGTTCGATCCCTTGGAAGTGCCGTTGCCATTTTTATCACTATACTACGGTTATTTTATTTATTTTTTTATGTGGGTAAGAATCAAATTGTAACGTATGTGTAAAACTCATGACGATACCAAAAAAAGAAAAAATGCCGTTGTCGTACTTGCATTAGCGTCCCTAATTTTGTTTGCAAACAGTTTCGTAGTTATTTCCCCTGTGCTCACTGCTCACCATATGCTCGCTGGCGCATAACGAATGTTTCCCAGTAAATGTTAATTCTAATTTGGAGAATTTTATAAAGTTTCACAATATTTCTCACTAGATAGTCTTCTATCTACGTGTTTGGATATTTTGATAACAGATTTCCCTATTAAATGTTTAATTTTCTCTAGATGTTTAATTACGGAAAAGTTTTACAATGTATTTGTATTGAATTGAAATTGTTTTGAATTTACTACATAAGGTAAGTAGACCGAAGGAGGAGAACTCAAATAATTGATATTCTACGTAAAAGCAACCTATTGTAGAATGATGATGCTTCTTACCTTCAGCTCATAATCTTTACGTTAGAGAGTCAGACAGAGAAAAATCCTGGTTTTTCCTCCTCTATGACCACCCATCTTAAACCTCTACATATCATTGTTCGTCTCACAAAATTTCGGTGCTCCAAAAACATTCAAATAATAATAATAATAATAATAATAATAATAATAATAATAATAATAATAATAATAATAATAATAATAATAATAATCCTGAATATGCCATCCTTACATAATGTAAGGATATCTTAGTTTCCTAGTTTAAATCTTAAATATCTTAGTTTAAAATGCTTTCTTTAGTACTTATTTGAGCAACTATATAGGAGGGGGTACGACTTTTTATTTTGCACCTCTCATTTCAGTACCCTTCCAACAGAAAGTAATCTTTGATAAGCAGGACAGACAAAATGAATAAGAAATAAATTTACAGCATCCTCTCCCCTTTCATGATTGGAATATCACGTAATATTTTTTATTCTACGAAAGATGGCCCTGTGCGGTTAGGGGTAGGTAACTAAAAAAATACCTAATATATAGCGCCCCTTGATTGTAATATTACCGCTTCTTTATTTGTACGAGGGAGCCCCTACACAATCAAGGGTGACAAAAAGAATAGGAAGAGTGTCTATTGATTCCAGTGGTGGATCCAGCACGAACTCCTGGGGGAGGGGAGGGGAAGTGAAACATTCTTTTGATGATGTGAAGCTGTCACAAATTACCACTTAACTAAATTAAACAATAGTGGGGGGAACCGGAACCCAGTCAGTTTAAATTGATGTAAAAGTTTAATTTTTGGCTTCATATTAAAGTTTTGGTTTCAAATGAGAATTTCAGTCCAAGTGGTCAATGATCAAATCTCGTGGGGCTCTTCAGTGTAGGCTAATACGGCCCCCTTATGAGAAAAAGCAAAATTATTAACATGTTTATAACTTTCGAATTTTTCGTCTATTTTAAAGAAATATTTTGCTTCGTATTAAAGTGTTGGTTCCAAATGACAAATTCAGTCCGAGTGGACAATGTTCAAATCTCCGGGGGGAAGTCTTCAGTATAGGGAGCTACGGCTCCCTTATGGGAAAAGGCAAAAATATGAAAATGCTTATAACTTCCGAATTTTCCGTCTATTTTAAAGAAATTATTGGCTTCATATTAAAGTCTTGGCTTCAAATGACAATTTCAATCCGTGTGGACAATGATCAAATCTCGGAGGGCTCTTCGGTGTAGGGGTTTCGGCTTCTTTATGGGACAGGATTCACGTAGTTGATATTGCAAAATTGTTTTGTATATATAAGTGGAAACTTGCACCATTTGGTTAATTTTACCTCTTATGTTTTGCAGATTCATATTCCAAGCAATAGTTACTTCGCAGAGCTAAAAGAAGGCACTTACTAGTTTCATTAAAATGAAATGTCTTTTATGAGAGGAGCAGACGAATGAACAGGCACCCAAACGTTGGTTGAGTCGTACGGTTGAAACTCGTTAAGCTCGCTTCAATTATTATTATTATTATATTTTTTTTTTATTATTATTATTAATAATAATAATAATAATAATAATAATAATAATAATAATAATAATAATAATAATAATAATAATAAGAAGAAGAAGAATAAGAATAATAAAGCATTGCAGGGACCTTTGGTGCAGGGGGTCCGTGGCTCGATTCCACTTCGTGCCAAGTGAAATTTGAGGTGGACAAATACCGTGTGCATGGGTATGTGTTTTCTTGAGATTTTCCGTTTTCCTCCCACTTTCTTCATTTCACCATTTCATTCATCATCATTCTCCCTTAGCGTAGGTGCATAATCGTCCAACGTTAAACTAGATATTGCAATTTCAATAATAATAATAATAATAATTAATTCAACTGAAAGGACTGTAATTTATGTGGACAGCAATTACCATAAATATGCAACCATTATAAAAACAATGCTTTGAGTAGAAAGATAATCCTTCCCAAGTGTTAACGAATGCGCACGAGGTAAGACATGTCTCGAGAAAGAGACAAGACGCGCTTTGTGACATTCAAGATAATACGAGGCAAATGTTTTGGACACGAGATAGCTTGTAAAATGTCTCGTCTTGTCTGGAATGTCTCGAAAACAAAAGTCTAAGTTTTAAAATTATTTTTCAAGATCTATTCTCTCAGAAGTAGTTCTCTGCCTTAAAATTAATAACGACATTTGTGATTTAAAAAAAAATAGAAACAATGCCTAAAGTTAATAGTTAACTTTTCGAAAAGAAGCTTCATTAAGGGTGAACCTGAAAGATGTCCACAAACTTCGGGAGGTGATTCGTGACATCAAAAGGAGACAAATGGTCCTCTTGCAGTTTTCGAATTCAGCTTCGTTGTCGAGATACAGGGTTGCCAACTGGTCGTGTTTGAGAAACTCACTGGGAATAAATTCAAGTCCAAGAATAAACTACTACTCATATATTTTTCAGGTCAATTGACTTATACCATGTTGTAAGGTCAAATATTTATTTATGAAGTGTGTACAAAATTCGCCAGGGTCTTTTCTGAGAAAATCGTCGAGAAAAAGTCACCTCCAAGAATAAACTACCCCTCGTAAATTTTTCTAAGAGAAATATCTGATACTGCAATATAGGGTTATTAATTAAATATTGATTAATGAAAAATAAACAAAATTGTTAAAACCATTTTTGAGAAAATAGCGTTTTTCGATTTTCGGCTGTTTGTAAACCACACTTATTTTAGGTGGTAGGAAAAAATGGAAAAGCTCCTGTAAGAATACTAAGTAAACCCTAAGTTTAAAATTTGGTGTAGATAAGTTGAACGGTATGGCCTCTAGGCGAGTGCATATAAAAGTGTGCCGAACGGACGGACCGGAAGGACGGGTGTCGAAAAGTCACATTTTCGGTATGTAGACGCCATGAAACATGTAAATCCGTTGAAATCTGAATTTGATATTATTTTCACAATCACTATATTTTCTTCTCTCTTTTCTCGCTCGAAAAAGAAAAGCCTGAGTTTACCACAAAAAGCTAGGGAGTTTCTCAAAAAATATTCAATTATAGGGCCACCGCACTAAACTTTTTCAATTCAATTTCTTAACTGTGTTAGGCCGCAGTTGTTACTGAAGTGTGTATTTGGATAATACGAATAAAATTATCGTATTATTCAAATACATCGAATGTCAGATTATCGAATAAGAAACTTCGATTGAAGAAAATCCATACTACAAAACTAACTCACACTTCGAGCACATTTTCATTAGACATATAATAGACCAATTAATGCAATTATTGTTTATGAAATATGAAAAAAAATCAAATGAGTCACTTTGGGAAAGTCGTTCAAAAAGAACACGTCAGGAGTAACCTACCTCTTGTGAATTGTTTCGAACAATGAGTTAAGATATACTTTTGGTTATTAATGAAATATTTATTTGCGAAATTTGAACAAAATCGCCTGTCGTTCGAGAAAATTGTCGGGGAAATAACCTTGACCCCAAAAATAAACTATCCGTTGTAATTGTTTTTCATAGAAATGACTTATACTAAAATATAGGGTTATTAATGAAATACTTATTTATGAATTATCAATAAAATTGTCCGAGTAATTTTTGAGAAAATCGTGAGGGAAAAATAACTCCCCGAATAAACTCTCTCTTGAGGTTTCTTTCAGGGTAAGCGAGTTATTCCATATTACTAGGTTTTTAATGAAATATTTATTTCTGAGTACGAACAAAATTGCTTGACTCATTTTTGAGAAAACCGTGGAGGAAAAAACCCCCAAGAGTAAACTACCCCTCGCATATTTTTTCAGGACAAACGAGTTTTGCCATATTGTTCGGTTATTAACGAAATATTTATTTTTGAAATATGAATAAACTCTTTTGAGTCGTTTTTGAGAAAATCGCCCAGACAACACTCCACCAAGAATAAACTACCCCTCGCATTTTTTTTAGGACAAACGAGTTATGCCATATTGATAAGTTATTAATGAAATCTTTATTTATGAAATATGAACAAAAACATTTGAGTCCATTTTGAGAAAATCACTGAGAAAAAACTCACCCCCTTAGTATAAACCACCCCTTGTAGATTTTTCTCAGATAAATGCCTTATACCACAAAATAGGGTTGCTAATTAAATATTGATTTATAAAAAAAGAAAGAAAACAAGATCGTTAGAGCCAGTTATGAGAAAATATCTTTTTTCTATTTTCATCGTACAGGAAACTACCCTTGTTTTGGGAGTAGGAGGGAAATAAAAAAAACTATAGGAAATACTATGAAAATCTTAAACTAAAATTTGGTGCAGATAAGTTGAACGGTATGGCTTCTAGGCGAGTGCACAGAAAAGTGTAGCGAACGGACGGACGAACAGATAGACATGTATCGAAAAATAACTTTTTCGGTGTTAGGGGCTATAATACGTGTAAATTCGTTGAAATCTCAAATTTGAATTTTTTTCCGAACACCATACTTTCTTCTCTCATTTGTCACTTCAAAGTAAAAGGAACTCAGAACTACAGATAAAAGACACCTACTTTTACACATAGACATTTATTGATTTAAAACTGTTTTAGTTTGTGTCATTTCACTTCCAATTGAAAGGTTTTACAATGATTAACGGCATACCAATGACGAGACGGAAGTTTTGAGGAAGTGAATGCATTCAGAAGTCTAGACTGCATTACAGCTATCAGCCTGTTTTTATTTCTGCAATTGTTAACAGCTGTAATTTCGTCCAAACGCTACATGAAATAATTTTTGGTTGACGTCATTGTGTTACTATTTTAGTATTGTTCTCTTCAGACTTGGTTGAAGTTTTGTCTTAACGGTTATACATTTTTCTTTCTTATTTCATCGTTACACATAAGAACAAAATGTTATGGTGAGTGGATAGATTCGAACCTACGAACATTGAGTTTATATTCTTCCAACACTTTACCAATGGACCAAGCTTTTCTTCACGTTAACGCCCGGTTACAGGGTTTACTACGATTTAAATAAAATGGCTGGCTGTTAGAATTCCCTGCTCACATATTTCGATAAATAATTTTCATTGCTTGGTAGATACGTAGAGCAATGTTTAGATACACTTTTTAGGAGAGTGAATTTTGGTGTATATAATAATTTCATGCCAGGTAAAAGCTAGATAAGTTTTGATAAAATGTTTCATATGTAGTTCTCAATAATAGGCTTGCTGTTCGGAGTGAAGTTCCAAGGTTCAGCATTGCCTAGCAGGTTTTGCTATTAATATCCCTTCTAACAATATTGGCAGTGGACAAAAGTTAGCCCGTGTTGAAGCTTTTTGCTCCTAATTTAGTTATTTTACTTTATTATTTAACGAATATATTGAAAATTGTCATCAGGCACGTATGCAGTAATTTATTTCGGGAGAAGTCCGACTTTAATATTAGGATAAATTATAATAAAATTTAAATGATAATCCTTAAATTTAGGCTAAATTTACAGAAAAGTTGGGATTTCAGAGGAGAGTCCGGACCACCTGGACCCACCCCTAAATGCGTCCTTGTTTGTCAGTAACGTTTCCTCATTTTGAAACCCTCAAAAACTTCGGATATATAAAGGAAAACGAGTTATTTTCGATAAAATATCACTTCAAGGAGACGCGACAGTTTTATTGCACATGGTGGTATCCCAAGTTCACAAGGGCAAGAATTCATTAATTTTGGTTCTCTGTCATTGTGCTCTATCGAAAGGTTAGGTTTGTAACATATTACTCCTACGAACAAGCATGAGTGGCAGATAGGAATACTGAACACGACTCCAGAGAAATGCAAGCTGAACTTACGTTTATAGCTACGCTTTGGTGATTTGCCCTCAAGGTCAATCGAGTGGTAATTCATTTCCGTCTCTGTTCTTAAGCCATGTTCGTATTACTTCGAACAGTTTTGATAATGAAAAGCATGCCTCTTAATATAACAGACTTCTTTCGCGTAAGAAATCGAAACTCAGTTGGACAGAGCAACTAGTCTGTAAGAATTAGGTTGTTAGTTAGTTAGGAGCCCAGTACGAGTAAGGGTTTTTATTACTATTGTTTTTATCTTTTTTATGTGAGGAAAAATCAAATTGTGACATCGCGATATCAAATGTATTTGATTAGGTAGCTTTGTCTTAGCTAAACTTTAAACATCAGTAACCGTCGAAATTATTTCACTAACCGATCACTTACTGAACATTTCAAACACGTCAAACCAGTGCCATAACATGAAGGTTAACCTCTCCTCCGCAGTCCTTAGTTATGCGTCCGTACTTTCAAGGGCGGACTAAGGGCCGGGCGACTGCCCGGGGCGCCAGAGAAAGAGGGGCACCAAAACGAGCCTCAAAAAGTAAATTTTATAATGTGCTTTCTACTGACGTTTTTGGTTTATATTCTTGTAAAGTAGTGGCAATTATATGATCTTTTTCCATTTCACTATGGAAGAAGAGAGTTTCATAGTTCTAAGAGGGCTGTATCGAAAAATTGAGAGATGGCATGTAGAATAAAGAGTGCCGGGAATTAAATATTGTTTGTTTGTTTGTTTGAGTTTAGCGTTCCACGGATATGCCTTAATGGGCAAGGGAGATGTGGATAATAATTATAGTGGAATCCGAACTACTTTTATCGTTCAACAGTAATCCACCGGGAATTGGACCCGGTAGCACAGAAGGCAGGCGTGCTAGCCACTAGACCAGGGGGGTGGAGTTGGTATTGTTTATAGCGGGCCATATTCTTTGTGAAGTTTTCGTAGGTAATGGACTTCTTTTTGAAAATCGGTTTAAAACAGGGGCGTCATTTAGGGAGGGCAGGGAGGGGCATTTGCCCCCCGTGAGTTTGAGGTGTATATAGATTTTGTCATTAGAATAGTAGTATATCAGTGAAAAAAGCGAAATTTTACTTATATCAAGAGGTCTTGCCCCCCCCCCCCAAAGCAAAATCTGAAATGACGCTCCTGGTTTAAACTATTAAAAACACTATGATAAAATGTAAAATATAGGCTACTACTAGGGGAAGGGCGCCAAAAAGTCACTTTGCCCGTGTGAAAATTTGGCCTGCTCCGCCCCTGCGTACTTTCTGTATATTTTCTGGCCTTGCAGCTTGTGCGGTCCCCACGCCACATTGTTGCGGGGGCGCTATTTACGCCTACCCTTCGAATGTAATTCAATAACTGTTTAAGAAATTCTACCATCAGCGTGAAAACGGGAATATATTTTTCTAATAGTCCCATAGAACTTTCACTCAGAACGCCAGATGCAATTTTTCAGAGTGGGCTCTGGCTAAGTAGAAGGAAGATCTTTTTCCTAAGTAAGTTCCTTTCAGAAAGTTTGCTATTTCTTTAACAGTGATGTAAATAAACATATTCATCGTTATTAGCTCGACACCAAACCATCCTGGACAAATCCCTCTAGAACAATGATCGGCAAAAGTTATTCTGCCTAATTTTATAAGCGACTCAAGGGTGAAACACTTGTTAACGAAAGCAATGTTGTGTATATACTGCTTTTTTTTTGACAAAATATGAAGTCTTTTGTAATCTTTAGACACTTTTCCTATTCTTTTTGTCACCCTTGGTTGTGTAGGGAAGCCTCGAACAAATAAAGAAGAGGTAATATTACAGTTAAGGGGCGCTATAAATATATTAGGTATTTCTTTTGTTACCTAACCATAACGGCCTAGGGTCGTCTTCAGTAGAATAAAAAATGCTAAGTGATATTACATTCACGAAGGAGGAAAGGATGCTCTAAATATATTTCTTATTCATTTTGTCTGCCCTGCTTCTCAGAAATTATATACCTTCTGTTGGAGAGTGCTGAAAAGAGAGGAGGGGAAATAAAACGTCGTGCCCAATCATACATTTTAAATTTTGTAACGTGGTTGCTCAAATTATTACTAAAGAAAGCACTTTAAACTAAGATGTCTTACAACATTATGTAAAGGTGGCATATTCAGGAATAATAATAATAATAATAATAATAATAATAATAATAATAATAATAATAATAATAATAATAATAATAATAATAATAATAATAATAAATATGAATGTCTTGGGAGAGCCGAAATTATGTGACACGAATCATTAAGGTAGAGCTTTAAGATGAGTGGTGATAGGGGAGGAAAAACAGGATTTTTCTCTCTGTGACTCTCTAACGTTAAGATTATGTGCTGAAGGTAAGAAGCATCATCATTCTACAATAGGTTGCTTTTACGTAGAATATCTATTACTTGAGCTCTCCTCCTTCGGGCAACTTTGCTTATGTAGTAAATTCAAAACAATTTCAATTTAAGACAAATATTTATAGAGAAAATTAAACATTTAATAGGGAAATCTGTTATCAAAATATCCAAACACGTAGATAGAAGACTATGTACTGAGAAACATTGTGAAACTATAAAATTCTCCAAATTATAATAGAATTAACATTTACTGGAAAACATTCGTTATGCATCAGTGATCACAGGGGAAATAATTACGAATCTGTTTGCAAACAAAAATTAGAGACACTAATGCAAATGCGACGATATTTTATCTCTTTTTTTTTTTGGTATCGTCATGAGTTTTACACATATGTTACAATTTGATTCTTTCCCAAATAAAAAATAAATAAAATAACCTTAGTGATAAAAATGACAACAGTACTTCCACGGGATTCAAACCGTCTACCTTCGGTATACAAACTCGTTGCTTTATCTAACTGAGCTATTTGCTCTCTTGCGTAAGCTGAACCTGTTCTACAGTAAAGACGATTTTTCATTACGATTGGGCTAACAATTCGTTTTTTTTTTCCATAGGTAATTTCCACTATTTGCACCATCTATGCGTTAATACTTAGCATAGATTCATATATTTGGAGTTCGCTGATAATGCATATAATAAGACATATTAGAAATATTTCGTTAAAATTTTCATTTGTAGATCTAATCCACGCTTCTCTCAATGACATAGATGTCGCTGCTTCGTGTTGAACTGCAGAATTCCCTCGCGTTCTTGAAAATTTCCCACTTTAGCAGAGTTGGTAATTCTCGACATTTCTGTCGATTTAATGTTTTTTGCTTCTAATTTCTTTATTTTAAGCTAATATCTAACACAAATATTAAAAACGGGTCTGTTATTAACCTGTCCTGCTGGGGAAACCTTCCGAAATTTCGAACATATAAAGAAAACGGAGATATTTTCAAAAAACTTCAAAATAAAGAGACGCGTCATTTATTTTGCTCATGGTAGTACATTTGTGCACTCCTTTAAAAATTTGGGAGGGGTACTTTGGCCCACCCCTTAAATTTTAGAAATTGCTCATTTTATATATTTGGTATTATAGTACTGGACCCTAACATGTATTATGATAAATTTGGGTGGTCCACCTCGTTCCCTTTTAGGGGTACAAATTGCCAAAATATAAACGTAAGCAATACGTTGTACCACGTGTTTGGTTTGACCTAAGTTATCCCCTTGGATGAGGTTCTATTACCTTATATGGTTATATGGTTATGTATAGGGGTCTATTCCCTATCATAAGACATAGGTACATTTGTGCACTCCTTTAAAAATTTGGGAGGGGTACTTTGGCCCACCCCTTTAATTTTGGAAATTGCCCCTTTTACATATTTGGTATTATAGTATAGAACCCTAATATATATATTACTATAAATTTGGGTGGTTCACCACGTTTCCTTTGATGGGTACGAAATTGCCAAATTTTAGTACAACCACGTGTTTGGTTTTGTCTCAATTTATCCCCTTGGATGAGGTCCTATTACCTTATATGGTTATATGATCATGTATAGGGGTCCATTCCATATCCCCTTAAATTTTGGAAATTTTCCAATTTAAGCATTCGGTATCATAGTACATGACCTCAACATGTATCATGATAAATTTGGGTGGTCCATCTTGTTCCCTTTCATGGGTAAAAATTACTAAAATATAAACATAAGCAATATGTTGTACCATGCGTTTGGTTTTTGGCCCAATTTCTTCCCTTTGATGGGGTTCTATTACCTTATATGGTTATATGGTCATGTATATGGGTTCATTTCCTATCATAAGACATGGGTACATTGACGCACCCCTTGAAAAATTTGGGAGGGGTATCTTGGCTCATCCACTCGGTTTTAGAAATTGTTTTAATATAAGCATTTGGTATCATAGTACAGAACTTCAATATGTACCACTATAAATTTGGATGGTCCACATCGTTCCCTTTCATGGGTAAAGAACTACCAAAAATCGAATTTCGGAGGTTATTGACACCTATTTAGCACGTTATATGGTTTATTACCTCTATATGTTTATGTTCCCTTTTAAATTTGGGAATTATCAAATAACAAAATTCGGTAAACGTTTTCTAGGACCCATTGGTGTTCCTCTTATGACCAAATATTCAAAATTTAAAGGTTATTGACCGGCTTTATTATTGAATAAGTACAGGATTTATTACTTTTTTCATAAGACACAGGTGTATTTGTGTACCAATCTTAAATTTTGGGAGGGGGTACATTTCTTATTGTCATATCAATAATTGGTAATTGTTCTTTGGGTAAATCATTGTGATCACGTGATCAGTTATTGACCTCTGATGGGATTAGGAGTCCAGGACATTGGTACATTGAAACTTTGTAGGATAATTTGAGAATGCGTCATTGGTATTGATTATTACAGCCAAATATAAACGTAAGCAAGACGTTGTACCACGTGATTGACCTTGATGAGGTAGTGTACAGGGATACATAGCTAACCTTATTGAAACTTATGACTCATAGTCTTAAGGGAATACATGCTACAACACTGGCAAAGTTATTGTTAATGCAATTTGATTGGCTGATCACTATCTTTCGTGCAATCTGATTGGCTGATCACTATCTTTCGTGCAATCTGATTGGTTGATGAGTGTTAAATCTTTGCTGTATTCAGTTTTAAGTTTTGTTTTACATTTAAAAATCTTGGTTTCGTTCAACATTTTGCACTCAATGATAAATATGATCAAAACCGTTTATTTGTTAATGGAATAGTTAAAAACCGGATAAAGTTTGACGGTTAACCGTGAAACGTAAAATTTTTTTTAGTTTGAAATTTTTTGCTTGAAATTTTTTGTTTGAAACTTTTCGTTTGAAATTTTTGTTTGAAAAAATTTTTGTTTGAAAATTTTGTTTGAAATTTTTTTGTTTGTAAATTTTTGTTTCAAAAATTTTTTTTGTTTAAAATTTTTTCGTTTGAAATTTTTCGTTTCCAAAATTTTTTTCTGTTTAAAACATTTTTGTTTGAACAGTTTTGTTTGGAAAATTTTGTTTCAAATTTTTTTTTGAAAATTTTTGTTTGAAATTTTTTTTTGAAATTTTTGTTTGGCATTTTAAAAGTTTGTGCACTCATTAGTAAAGAACTGGAACTGTTTAGAACTAAAACCTCTGGCAACATTGTGGTGCACGTCAGAACATGATAATGCAACGTCATCAGTTTTGCATCATATATAAGTATCGTTCGAGTTAGTATTCATGATAACGTCATCATGGCTACTTGTCTGCAGTTTCTAAACACGCGTGATGTGATGAAATCATTTACCAAGATTACTGATTTACAACAGAATGTACCTTATAGAATCTTAGCTAGCCAAATGATCCCTACAAAGTTTGGATTAAGAATCGTAGTGAAGCTTGAAAATGATAGGAATATAATTTTACCAGCAAGATATTTACCCATGGAAGCATCAAAACAAGAAGAACTGCTGCGTTTCTTAAATACTGGATCTGTATCTTTATGTTACAAAGGATTCTTGGGTCGAAGTCATCAACTTGAATTTAGTACACAGCCAGATTCGTCAGCAAAATCATGAATTCAAACGTCAGCACATTTCTTTCCAATGACGTCAGCCGTAGTTGTATGAATTTGGTTGGTCGGCATGACGTCAGCAACTGTGATGAAATCATGAATTCAAACGTCAGCACATTCCTTACCAATGACGTCAGCAATAACTATAAACCAGCAAATACAGTGTCATCCCACGAAATCATTTGAGCAAGTGCTTTTCAGGAGGAAAGATGTGTACTTCTAACGATAAAGAATTCATCTTCGCAAGCTATTATCCAATAAATATATTTCAAACAAAACATGTGATGATTGGTATCAGTGCTAGAACATTTGAACCAGTGATTCGATTGGGCAAAGCAGAACAATTTGGTGTACAACTGACCTGTGAAGAATGGCAAATATTATGTTCACGAATCGACCAAATGAACGATTATTTTCATGATGAGCTAAATGTGACCATAGTCAAATCATTAGGCTCAAATCATGAAGTGGTGCTGCGTACAGTCCTCGAAGAGAAGATGGTGCTGTTACGTAAAAAGAGTACATTCCATGTCCCTCGCAACATGGTGTATCTAACACAAACTGAATGGAACAAATTCATCAGCGTATTTCAGTGTGTGAAACATGCAGTGGAAGTGTGCAACAAAACAAGTATATTCCTGAAAAAGTACTATTTTGAAAAATGTGTTATGCATATTGTACAACATGTATCTAGATATTGTGATGGTTGTCAACATCGTTCTTGGGTGCATAACTGTATTGATAAACAGTTTATTTGTGATCAAATGGACATTGAGTTTCCACCAATTGATATTGCATTAGACCTTAAAAGACTTCAATTGGAATTAAAATTATATGCTAAAGACAAACTAGTGCAAGAAGTTCAAAATACATTGTATCGACAATATCCAGAACCACTATCTGGTATGGATGTATGTGGAGTGTAATAAAATGATCCATTTCAATGAATTGTGCTTTTTCATTTCAAGTACAACCCCATGTTCTGATGTGTACTATTGCACCACAATGTTGTCAAAGGTTTTTGTTCTAAACAGTTCCAGTTCTTTACTAATAAGTGCACAAACTTTTAAAAATGTCAAACCAAAATTTTGAAACAAAATTTTTTAAACGAAAAAATTTCAAACCAAATTTTCTTTTAAGCAGTTTCGGTTCTTCACTAATAAGTGCACAAACTTAAAAAAATTTAAACAAAAAAAATTTGGAAACGAAAAATTTCAAACAAAAATTTTAAACAAAATTTTGAAACGAAAAAAATTTCAAACAAAAAAATTTTAAACAAAAAATTTTGAAACAAAAGTTGTCAAAAAAAATTCAAACAAAATTCTGAAACAAAAAATTCAAACAAAAAATTTGAAAGCAAGAATTTTCAAACAAAATGTTTCAAGCAAAAAAAAAATTCAAACAAAATTTTGAAACAAAAATTTCAAACAAAAATTTTTTCAAACAAAAATTTCAAACGAAAAGTTTCAAACAAAATTTTGAAACAAAACTTTCAAACAAAACTTTCGAAACAAAAATTTTTAAACTAAAAATATCACACGAAAAAATGTCAAACCAAAGTTTCAAACAAAAAATTCAAAAACTTTTTAAATGTTAAAACAAAACTGAATTCAGCAAAGATTTGAAACTCATCAACCAATCAGATTGCACGAAAGATAGTGATCAGCCAATCAGATTGCAGGAAAGATAGTGATCAGCCAATCAAATTGCATCAACAATAACTTTGCCAGTGTTGTAGCATGTATTCCCTTAAGACTATGAGTCATAAGTTTCAATAAGGTTAGATATGTATCCCTGTACACTACCTCATCAAGGTCAATCACGTGGTACAACGTCTTGCTTACGTTTATATTTGGCTGTAATAATCAATACCAATGACGCATTCTCAAATTATCCTACAAAGTTTCAATGTACCAATGTCCTGGACTCCTAATCCCATCAGAGGTCAATAACTGATCACGTGATCACAATGATTTACCCAAAGAACAATTACCAATTATTGATATGACAATAAGAAATGTACCCCCTCCCAAAATTTAAGATTGGTACACAAATACACCTGTGTCTTATGAAAAAAGTAATAAATCCTGTACTTATTCAATAATAAAGCCGGTCAATAACATTTAAATTTTGAATATTTGGCCATAAGAGGAATACCAACGGGTCCTAGAAAACGTTTAGCGAATTTTGTTATTTGATAACTCCCAAATTTAAAAGGGAACATAAACATATAAAGGTAATAAACCATATAACGTGCTAAATAGGTGTCAATAACCTCCGAAATTCGATTTTTGGTAGTTCTTTACCCATGAAAGGGAACGATGTGGACCATCCAAATTTATAGTGGTACATATTGAAGTCCTGTACTATGATACCAAATGCTTATATTAAAACAATTTCTAAAACCGAGTGGATGAGCCAAGATACCCCTCCCAAATTTTTCAAGGGGTGCGTCAATGTACCCATGTCTTATGATAGGAAATGAACCCATATACATGACCATATAACCATATAAGGTAATAGAACCCCATCAAAGGGAAGAAATTGGGCCAAAACCCAGACGCATGGTACAACATATTGCTTATGTTTATATTTTAGTAATTTTTACCCATGAAAGGGAACAAAATGGACCACCCAAATTTATCATGATACATGTTGAGGTCATGTACTATGATACCGAATGCTTAAATTGGAAAATTTCCAAAATTTAAGGGGATATGGAATGGACCCCTATACATGATCATATAACCATATAAGGTAATAGGACCTCATCCAAGGGGATAAATTGAGCCGAAACCAAACACGTGGTTGTACTAAAATTTGGCAATTTCGTACCCATCAAAGGAAACGTGGTGAACCACCCAAATTTATAGTAATATATATATTAGGGTTCTATACTATAATACCAAATATGTAAAAGGGGCAATTTCCAAAATTAAAGGGGTGGGCCAAAGTACCCCTCCCAAATTTTTAAAGGAGTGCACAAATGTACCTATGTCTTATGATAGGGAATAGACCCCTATACATAACCATATAACCATATAAGGTAATAGAACCTCATCCAAGAGGATAAATTGGGCCAAAAGACCAAACACGTGGTACAACGTATTGCTTACGTTTATATTTTGGCAATTTTGTACCCCTAAAAGGGAACGAGGTGGACCACCCAAATTTATCATAATACATGTTAGGGTCCAGTACTATAATACCAAATATATAAAATGAGCAATTTCTAAAATTTAAGGGGTGGGCCAAAGTACCCCTCCCAAATTTTTAAAGGAGTGCACAAATGTAACTATGTCTTATGATAGGGAATAGACCCCTATACATAACCATATAACCATATAAGGTAATAGAACCTCATCCAAAAGGATAAATTGGGCCAAAAGACCAAACACGTGGTACAACGTATTGCTTACGTTTATATTTTGACAATTTTGTACCCCTAGAAGGAAACGAGGTGGACCATCCAAATTTATCATAATACATGTTAGGATCCGGTACTATAATACCAAATGTTTAAATTGGGCAATTTCCAAAATTTAAGGGGTGGGCCAAAGTACCCCTCCCAAATTTTTAAAGGAGTGCACAAATATACCCATATCTTATGAAAGGTAATGGACCCCTGTATACGCCCATATAACTATATAAGGTAATAACACCTCATCCAAGGGGATAAATTAGGTCAAAAAACCCCGAAATTTGAATTTTTGGCGATTTTTTATCCATGAAAGGGAACGACATAGACACCCAATACTGATAGAGGTACATACTATGGTCCTAGGCTACCATACCAAATTTTTAGATTTGGCAATTTCCAAAATTAAAGGGGTGGGCCAAAGTACCCCTCCCAAATTTTTAAAGGAGTGTACAAATGTACCCATATCTTATGAAAGGTAATGGACCCCTGTATACGCCCATATAACTATATAAGGTAATAACACCTCATCCAAGGGGATAAATTAGGTCAAAAACCCCGAAATTTGAATTTTTGGCGATTTTTTATCCATGAAAGGGAACGACATAGACACCCAATACTGATAGAGGTACATACTATGGTCCTAGGCTACCATACCAAATTTTTAGATTTGGCAATTTCCAAAATTAAAGGGGTGGGCCAAAGTACCCCTCCCAAATTTTTAAAGGAGTGCACAAATGTACCTATGTCTTATGATAGGGAATAGACCCCTATACATAACCATATAACCATATAAGGTAATAGAACCTCATCCAAAAGGATAAATTGGGCCAAAAGACCAAACACGTGGTACAACGTATTGCTTACGTTTATATTTTGGCAATTTTGTACCCCTAGAAGGGAATGAGATGGACCACCCAAATTTATCATGATACATATTAGGGTCCAGTACTAAAATACCCAATGTTTAAATTGGGCAATTTCCAAAATTTAAGGGGTGGGCCAAGGTACCCCTCCCAAATTTTTCAAGGGGTGCATTAATATACCCATGTCTTATGAAAGGGAATGGACCCCTGTATACGCCCATATAACTATATAGGATAATAATACCTCATCCAAGGGGATAAATTAGGTCAAAAACCTCCGAAAATTCAATTTTTGGCAATTTTTTACCCATGAAAGGGAACGACATAGACACCCAATACTGATAGAGGTACATACTATGGTCCTAGGCTACCACACCCAATTTTTAGATTTGGCAATTTCCGAAATTTAAGGAATTGAAGGGGTGGGCCAAGGTACCCCTCCCAAAATTTTCAAGGGGGTGCATTAATATACCCATGTCTTATGAAAGGTAATGGACCCCTGTATACGCCCATATAACCATATAGGGTAATAACACCTCATCAAAGGGGATAAATTAGGTCAAAAACCCCCGAAATTTGACTTTTTGGCAATTTTTTACCCATAAAAGGGAACGACATAGACACCCAATACTGACAGAGGTACATACTGTGGTCCTAGGCTACCATACCAAATTTTTAGATTTGGCAATTTCCAAAATTTAAGGGGGGTGGTCCTATGTACCCCTGCCAAAATTTAAGGGGTGGGCCATGGTACCCCCGCCAAAATTTAGAGGGGGTGGTCCTAGGTACCCCTAGGTCATTGACCCCGGGCCAAGGTCATTGACCTTTGACCTATGACGTCACAAAAATTTTTGCTGACTCGACTAGATATAACGGGGCCACTACTACTCCGTGTGGCCTGAAAGAACGGAGCTTATTCCAAGAACACATAATGTGATAAATGAAGCATTACTGCCCAGGGAGAAGATTCTCATGCGAACATTACATGTTAAGCTGAGATTGGCAAAACAATTTGTGAAAGCTCTGGGCCTGCCCTACAACGAATCAAACAAATGTTTCCAGCTTTAGCAGAGGCGAAAGTTCTGGCTTTCACAGGGCCTCAGATTCATGTCATGCTTAATAGTGCTACACTTAAACAAAAAATGACGGAGTTGGAAAGAAACGCATGGGAGACCTTTCATAAATTGGTGACGGGATTTCTGGTGCATAACCGAAGTGAAGCGTTTGATCACCAAGTTAAGACACTCATTGATCAATATGGAACATTGAAATGTAGAATGTCTTCAAAATTACATATGCTTCATTCACACTTGGATTTCTTTAGGGAGAATTAAGGAGATGTTAGCGAAGAGCAGGGAAACGTTTCCATAAGGACATTCAAGTAATGGAAAGCAGATACCAAGGAAGGTGGGACTGTGCAATGATGGGTGATTATATTTGGAGGTTAATCCGTGACGAAGTGAACGTTTCCCACAAAAGAAAGAGAACCACTAACCTTCACTTTTGATTACAGAATTCCAGTACTTGATGAACACTTTCCTCCAATCTCAAGTACTTTTGTATATTTTTTATAAATGTAATATTCATATATTTTGGTATTTAAGTATTATGCAGATTTTTGTTACCCAAAAAGTTGATGTCCAAAATGTGTGTGTTATGTTTGTAGTTCAATGTTCCTCTAAGACACAATTGTATAATATATTACTGTTTGAGTAAAATCTCTTATGCTTATATCATTACAAATTTTGACATTACGGGAAAATAACTGCCATACTCGTGTTCAGCGGGTGCAAATCATTAAGAAACCGACGAAAAACCAACATAAGCACTACCTTGATCAAAATTTGTATACCAGTGTTATTTATTCCAGTTGATAGCACAGACGAGAATTTGAATGGCACAATCCAGTACGAACGATTGAGACGTGCGTTGAGATTCGCAAATTTTACATCGATTTATATGAAATGAGACTCATACTTTTGCTTGAATTACATCCATTCCACCTAACCTGGGAGGCACAGTAGCTCAGTGGTAGAGTGCTTACGTAGGCCTAAGGTGCATGGGGTTCGTAGTCCGATCCCTGGCCAAGTAAGCTTACGGTGGACAACATCGTGTCCGTGGGTTTTCTCGGGGTACTCCCGTTTCCTCTCACATATCATTCCACCAATTCTTCTATCATCATTCACTACCTAAAACATCGTCTCTCTTAGAATAAAGAAAATAAACATGGGACGTTAAATTGAAAGATTTAATTTTTTCCACCTAACTTGGGAGCAGCCGGAAATTTATCTCGCCTCACTTTCGATGAAATCAGTAAAATGTAAATATTGCTCTTCTACAACGATATGTTGTATTTTTAATTGTATTCTTTGGGCAAAATGTGTGATCTTTTCTATAAATATGCACTAGCCAGCTAGGTTAAAAAGAAGAAGAAAAGGAAATATATCTTGTTATAAATCAATGTATGTTTTGTTGTTTATATTTTCCTAAAAATCACCAAAACGACGTATACATATGTTACGATAGAAACAGAAGCAAGGTTAGACATAATTACAACTACTTTTTAACGATCACAAAGTTTATAATAAGAAAGTATAAATTAAACGACATTTTGCATTATGTCAATTTAGTTTATTCGTTGTGGGTCAATAAGTATGTTAGAATCAGGACTAAAACGAAAATAATAAAAGTATATTATTATATTTTATGATGCCGAAACGCCAAGAAACCTTGTGTATCGTTCAGAAGTTTTAGTAAAACGATCACAATTGAGCCAAATATTAATTATACTATTCTAAGAAGTGGCACAAAAATAGATAGACGTGTCAAAATGAGTGATATCGAAAACGAAGTGGTTGAAAACAGTATGAGAGACCGGAACAAATCATACTGAAAGTATGGTTGATCTATTCAAACAACTATCACAACAAATATCTTATAAGGATGAATTCTCTCAACAAAATATGCAGTTACAACAACAACAAGGATGAATTTATATAGTGTTGGCCAAAAGTAGGTATACAATACAGTACCGTACTGATCAGCTCATTACATTTTATATAATTTCTTATGGTTATCCATCAGGTAGACTTAGTTTCTTTATTATTTGTTGTTAATACGCTTTTACTTACATCATAAGCTCAGAAATGCCGAAGCAAATTAACCTATAAACTAGATGTTACACTTGATCAATGCAAAGGTCAGTGGCGTATTTACGATTTTGTTTCGGGGAGGGCTTTGCTAACTTCCGGGGGGTCTTTGCCTGAAAATGAAAATTCTACAAGATATTTCATATACTTTACTATAGTAAGTAAGATTTCGGGGGGGCTTAAGCCCGGAAGCCCCCTTAAATACGCCACTGGCAAGGGTGTATACCTACTTTTGGCCCACCCTATATATATATACACGAATAAAAATTTTCATTCATTGGAGATGGCTTCCTGAAAATTTTCTTGGGCCCTGCATTTGCCCCCCTGAAAAATTCTAGTTACGCTATGGGGCGCCCGAATAAAATTTTCTAGGGGAAGCCATCTGTCTCGTTGCTACTTTACGTTTGCTATTTCTAATTTGTATTAAGGGAATTTTTAGAAATTTTTCATGAGCCACGGGGGCCTGCCCCCGTTCGGGTGCCCATGATGTCAAAACAAAAAACGATAATTATCAAAAATAGTCCCAATCGCTCATGTTACATTTTGTTCTGGATTGTACCGATCATTTTTTTTTTTCGTGCTGTCAACTTGAATAATTCGAAGCATTCGGTTCTGTTTTACACACACCCGTATAACAGAATGCATACAATATTTCCTTTTATCAGGGATTTTTTTTTTTTTTAAGTGAGTGAGCTGACAACATTGATTCTTACTGTGTTGCAGAGCAGACGACGAAACGTCGAGAATAGTGAAGTGATAGTATGTGAAGATTTGTGTGTGTGAAAAAATAATGTAATTTCTGTAATGATAGTTTAGTGTGGAGAAAAGAATCACCATTACCCAAAATGGAAGCTGAAATTGAGGAAGGGCAATTTAGTGACGCTGAGGATCTCAGGTACTTTTATTTTTTTATATGTATAATAGAATTAAACCATATTTTTCTTTCATGCAACACGTGATATTGTAGTCAATGTCGAGTGTGCAGATAAATGAAAACTCGGCCAGAAGTTGGTAATTTTACTGATTTCAAAAATTGGAAATACGGGTAGTAGTTTACCTTTCGAATAAAATCAATTGTTCTGTTGTATGAGATGTCAATTGTAAAAAAGTTCGTTCTTTTAAATGACACCGTAATAAATTCAACAGTATTATTTTGGTTAACAGCCGCAAATGGCGGTACCGGAATTTAAAATTTACCGAGAAATAAACAGTCAGATAAAATGTCACCATGAGAGTAGGGTTAAGTGCTGCATCGCCGGACCAATTTTAGGAAATTTATCTGGTCAATTGGAGAATTTATTTAAGTTTGTGAGGAAGAATGAGTGAAAGGCAGGTGGGGTAAATAGTAATGGTTAAGAAAGTGGTTGTATTTGTTGGTGTTTTTGACGTTGTAAGCGGCACTGAATCTAGAGGCGGATGGACTATTTCGCGGAGAGGTACACTTGTTTTATTATACGGATCCATAGATTGTAAAATGTATAGAAAAATTTGGGCATGTCTTTAATTTGCCCATTTCATGTCGAGAACAACCCAACCAACCCCTCCGGGGCTTTTAACCTGTTCCTACTCACACGACAACCCATTCCTCCTCGGGTAGGTTCTAGACCACAGGTCCCCCCATATAGCCTATATTAGTACCTAGGTTGGTTCGTTTCTGTGCCAGTGTTTAATATTTAATTAAAATAGTTTTGCCGAGCGAGCGTCAGCGAGTGAAGGTGGGTTTAAACCCCACAGGGCACGTTGTTTTCGGTCTTTATTACAGCTAAATGGGAAGGGAAACCTATGTTCTAGAACCTTGCCTTCCTCCTACTGCTACTACTAGGGGGCGCGGTGGCTCAGTGGTAGAGCGTTCACTGGTGCTTGGTGTCCCTGGTTCGATCCCAGCTCCCGCCAAGTGAACTTTGTAGTAGACAAACACCGTGTGCGTGGGTTTCCTCGCGGTTCTCCCGTTTCCTCCCACTTTCTTCATTCCACCATTTCATTCATTACTCATCATCACCGTCTCCTTTAGTCTAGGCTGCATAATCGTGGGACGTAAAACCCAAATATTTCATTTAATTTCTTAATGGATACAGGTGCAGCCGTAATAGTAATTCATGCAAAATAATTTCTTCAAAAACTCATCGGTTTATCAACACCAAGAATGGCTAGAGAACGCAGATTCTACACCCGTGACCACCATTAGGAATGTTCTAGACAGAAGTAGAGTTACGGAGAAAAACTTATACATTACCAACAGTTGTAGTACAGAAGATTCCAATCTCCTCAATAATGAGAATAACTTTGCTAGACAGCTTTGCATCGGAATGGAGACAAGAAATTAAATTATTAATCCTTGCACGCAAGCAATCTAAACAACGAAATCAAATACTGACCTTGATAAATGGAGAGAAATCATCAAAATCATTCACACAGCAAATATATGCACAGTATACTACAGTATTTTACAATAATATTAATATTGCTATTGAAGGATAAGGTTTATGTATCAGTTAAACCAGACACCTAACATTTTTCAAGGAATTTTATTCAGTACCGTACGCCATTTTATCGAATGTGAAACAAGAATTAGATTAGTTGTGCAAATTACCTTTACTGGAACATGTTGAATTTTTTGACTGGACCACCCCATTAGTGGTTAGAACAAATTAAAGAGAAACGGTACTCTAAGGGTACGAACATGCCGAGGAGACCTCGCGATCGAGGTCGAGGTTTAAGTTGCGGTCGCCACCTCGATGCCTAGTTCGCGGTGGATGAAGGGCGCACATAGCGAGGAGGTCGCACCCTCGCTGTAAGTTCTCAGTTTGAGGAGAAACATTACTGTGACGCGTGTGAATTATTCCGTCAATGCATAAAAATTACTGCGAAACCACACTTTGAAATTGAAAAGACCAAACAGTTTATAAATAAGGATGGACTCGAGACGAGATATGAGAGATGCCAAATTCTCGTCTCTTGTTTCGAAAAGATATTTGAGTCTCATCTCTTGTCCATCGCTATCAATACATCAAAGACTTTAATTTTTTTTTTAATTTTCTGTGAAGAAATGACCTCTTCCAGCACTTAGGCGAGGAATCATTTCCCAGTAAAAAAAAAAAAAAAAAAAAAAAAAGTCAGGTTTCAAGGAGGAGGTGGTATTAACTTCAGCAAATGAAGTTTCGTCATGCAATTTCATTATTCGACATTTCCTCCCTATGGATACGTGCCTGTCTTTACAACTATTTCTATACCTTATACCAGTAACGAATTTAAAAGAAACCCTTTTTTATATTAATCTCGGAATTGGGGGGTGGTTTGGAGTTTTTAAGCATAGATATGATTAACAGTAGCTTCTTTTCTTTTTTAGAAATCCCACAATTTACGGACTTTAGCCTGAAAGTCCCCTCCCTGTAACCGCCACTTCCTTATATAATAATAAGCTACAATATAATCCTCAAATAAATATAGTAACTTACCTGACATTCCCATTTCGGTTGCTATTTTCTTCCATTCTCTATTTAAAACATGCCTATTATGACGTTGTTTGTGTGTGTGTGTGTGTGTTTTTTTTTATCCCATATTGCTAGAACATTTCTCACTAATTCAATTAATATGTCTTTCATAATCAAATTTTATAGTGCAGCAAAACCTCTCGAGCATAAACACACACACAATCTTCTGCAGACGAAATTCGAAACAAATGAAGACTTTGTTCCGTGCAGCGCTTCAGGGAGAGCCAATGGGAACACGAGTCACAGCGATGCTTCCGCTGAACATCGATGTAAAAACAAACTCAGTTCGTCATCGCGACCACTAATTCACCCTCGTGGTCGACCTCTAGGTCGCGATGTAGCGTACATCTTCGGCATGCGCTTACTCATTTGAATACATGGGTTTGCGCCAGTATCAAGGGTGCGACCGCGACTTAAATCTCGATCGCGAGATCTCTTCGGCATGTTCGTACCCTAAGGCTGTGCATTGACTGTTAAAAAAAGAACTTTAAATGTAGTGACGGAAAAGGTCAGCTACCCATTACCTCGAATTGATGATGTTTTAAATAGAATCGAAGCCACTGCTTACTTTAGCTTACTACATTCGATAAAAGCGTATCTATAGTTACAAGTTGATCCAAAATCTAGGAGATGTCTGGTAATTTACAGACATGAGAGACTTCCATCCAGTTTGAATTGTTCATCACAAGTATTCCAGCGTTGTCAAATTCACTTTCAACGTTGAACAGGGGTTCTCACCGTTAATTTAAATTAAAGCATCAGAGTGGGAAAGACTCAGATCCGTCGATTAAGCACGAGACTTAAATTGTCAACGATTCCTCCATGGATCATCTGCTTGTACGTACGCAGTTAAGCAGGCACAAGTATCACATTAAAAGTATGAATACAATTATTTACTTTAATAAGAATAGAAACGTGTATTTTGTAAGTAAATAACTCCATATATGAAACCTAAATCCTTCCCATGTATATGTCATAATAAAATTTAACTTATATGTTCAAAATTACTATCAAATGCAGGATGCGATTTGTTTAATGATATTTAATAGAGTAATAATAATAACAACAACAATAGTAGGCCAGTTACAATACACATTTGTAATAATAGTGTCGTACAGTACGTTTTTGAGAGAAATACCCTGTAGGCGTGGCTTATTGAGTCTTGGATAATTTTGTAGAGTAGAATATAAAATAGATATAGATAGTACGGAAAGCTAGTTAGCCATACTTATCGTAAAGGGAAAAGAACACATACAAATAGCTGAAACGTTGTTAAAGCCTGGTTGTGAAAATATGGTAAAAATCTCCGTGGGTTCAGAAACTACAAGTGAAATTTCTGAAACTCTTCTCATTGCTGACACAATCAGTTGTCAAATTCTTGCTGTGCCGTGAATAGAAAAAGGTTGCGCGACACTGCAGTGTTACACTCGATTCAAGATACGTGGGTTAGCAGACCAGACTGAAGTTTCCTTTGATTTCCCTCAAAGCACAGCGGGCAGATATTGAGTAGAGTGGTCAATAGCCAGAGATGAAAAACGCGTCTTTAGTAAATAGACTTTTTAAAAAGAAATAAAAGTCTGCTTTTTTGGAATTAGTGAAATGTAAATTTCTTTTTTTCTTTTTTAAATCTCATTTCCAGTTGCCAATTCCCGATCTCCTATTTAATGTAACTTTTGTTTGTGTAATTATCCGCGTGTATTGATCAGAAAATAAACGTAAACTTTTAGTAATTATCTTTTTTTAATTACCTATAATTAAATTTATGCATTACTCTTAACTTCTAGCGCTTCACGGTAGAACCTAAGACTAACAACCACCAACTGTAGTGCAGGTAAGATTTCTTTATTTTTGATACGGCACTTAAATCAACCCTGCAATCAAGAACCAAGTAAAAAGCAGTCATTTTATGGGGTCTATTAGTATCACATGAGCTGAATGAACGAAATTTTTCCTTTTTCCTTATGGCACCAGTGTCATGAATGACAGCATGGAATTTATTAATCTGTTCAGGTTGCAGCTTCGAACTACTTCCACATCTGTGCTAGAGCGCAGGAGCTAGCTCCAACTGAGGAGCTCGTTCGTCACATCGCTAGCCCAGATGAACATTTTCACTCTTTAAAATATTTCATTGGCTGTTGTACCTATCGATGTGCTTCGTTCGTTTATTGAAGTTTAGCGTGGACTCTCTTCAGCCTCGCGAGTATGTAAAACGTGAACCTACAGCTTAAGGTGGAATCCGAAGCGTAGGTGAAAATTTTAGTGCTTTACCGGGAATCGAGCTCAGGACCACGTCTACCAAACGCGTGGGCGCTAACCACTAGAACAGTGATGATGGCTATATACCTATCAATGATATGGTATAAAAATATAAGTTGATTCCTCTTTCAGGACATGTACATTTAAAATTTATGAATGAGACTACGTAATAAGGAAGTATCCTGCAAATAGCTAAAATTGTCATATATATGGGAAGTAATGAAGCCGATGTTCTGAGAACTTCTGATTAAGATAAGTGATTACTTGGCTAGTCGATTGCTTTTGTAAGAATTTTCTTGAACAGTTTTGACTACTAATGCTCTGACCTTTTACCAGGTTGTCATTCACATGAGGATCGAATCACACATTTTTACAAACACATTTGCACTTTGGTACAAGTTGAAAATTAAAATAAGACCTTGTGAGAACTTGTTTATGTAGAAAAAGTTTTACGTCAATTTCTTCGTAAAAGAATTGGAAATTTAAGAATTCTTCAGTATATGCCAAAAATATGAGAGTCCTGTAACGACTAACAATGTAATGATGTAACTCATATTCTAAGAACTTGTTCTACTTTTTCTGGTCAAACAAGTGACCTCAGGAAATATCAAACTGTCTTCAGAATTTGTAAATGATAATAATGTGAGAAGAATTTCCTTATGACTTTTTTTTTTTTTTTTTTTAATATATTGCAGCTCATACAAGGAAAAAGGAAAGCCTTTAATCGGATCGCAGATGCTTGTTGCTGATGTACAAAACCTGAACCTTGCCGATAACGTGACAGAAAGTCAGCCTAAAAATGATGATCGTTGTAAACATGAAGGTAATACCCTCGTGGACGATGACGACGACTACGACGACGATGATGATGATGATCTGTATGACTGGGAGACTGAATCAGGTATGTGGTCCTTTGGTCATTTTCGTCACATAATCAGGTTTTTGAATTTCGCGTTCAGCAAAAGTGCGAAGATTAAGTATAGTGAATAGAAGGTTTGGAACTAATGAAACTTGTCAGCACAGGTTACTTTAATGCAAAATTTGCGTTACAGGTCACGCGCTTTGCTGATGTGAGAGTTGACATCACAGTTTTGTTCTTTTCACTTACCGTGAACCGGAAAATTTGTTTGTATTACACTATTCCCATAGAATCTTACCGATCACATCTATCAGTTAATTTCGAACCAAAACAATGTTCTTTATTTATATATTGTATTTTGATTGAAGTAAAGTTTCAACTCCCATCTTGTTTGTCTGGTCGGAATGAGAATGAGACAGCATTCCCATATTTTTTAAATATGTAAGAGGGTGATTCAGAAAGTAATGCCTCCAAGCTGATATCTTTATTTGTGTTTCACAGATAGCACCGATACAGGTATCAGTGGAAAGCTTGCAATGTCAGCTACAAATGGAGGCATCATTTTTCAACATAGTTCCCATTATGGGCAGCACACTTGCACCAACGCGATGCCGTTGGCGAAGAATTGTGGTAGCTGCAGGCGACACTATTGGCGAACTGCTGCTTCCACGTCCGCGTCACAGCTGTAGTGGTGGCCCTTAAGTTTGAGGAAGAGCGAAAAGTCGCAGGGCTGAAGATCCGGATTGTAGGCAGGATGAGGCAGAATGTCAAGAACACTTTGCCAGTAGATGGGAAAACTTTGCATTTTTTTGGCGGAAGAGAGGACGTGCGGCTGTGTTCCATCGGCTGACGCTTCGTTTGCAGATCGTAATGGTGTATCCATGACTCGTCACCAGCGATGAATGTTCGTGAGCGCACAACCTTCCTCAGTCAGAAATTCAATGACAGCCCGCTGTTTCAACCGGACGTCATCACTCGATGTCATTGATTTCTCCATTACTCTGGAATGAGAAGAGAGAGGAAAGTGAAACAAGTTACATTCTATAGCTTAAACATCAACGCATTAATGAACAGTTCAGAATGTTTGGAGTACTATTTGCCAAGTAGCGGACTTAGACGAATTACTTTTATGAATCTCCCAGGTGTGTATATATATACCAGGTGTTTCAAAAAGTCCCGTGGCTATAAGCCAATTCAGTTATAAGTGAAGACACGAAAAGATGGAAAGAGAGAAGTTGTTGGAAATAATCAGTTTTCAATCTAATGTAGTGGGATTTTTCCACTTGCACCAGCCACTTTGACTCTACATTTGCAAGCCCCTGTATTTTAAATGAAAAAGCAACGTTTTTCCAGTTCAACAGGCTGTGTAAAAAGGACATTAGGACACGCAGATATGACAGAAAAGATACACATTATTATGTGAGGGAAACCCTGATCCGTTTCCAACAATGGAGTGTTGTTGGTATGGTGAGAGCCCAAGAGTACAGCATTCTAAACTGGCAATGTCGCTTTTATATTTAACATAGAACGCCAGTGTGGAGCCCAAACAACTAATACGATTAGAAAATTTCCACCTTTTTAGATTGAAAGCCACCGATTTCCAACAACTTTCATTTTTCTATATTTTGACTCATGACAGAGTTGTCCTATGGACCAGACTTTTGATGCACCCAGGATATATATATATATATATATATATATATATATATATATATATATATATATATATATAAAATACTATCAGATATAACTTTTAAATAGTAGGCAGAAAACTGAAATTTTATAAGATACAATTTATTGAGAGGGATGACATTGTTTGGCATACTCTGCAATACCATAGGTTAAAAAAATGTAATTTTTAATTTAACTCGCACGGTTATGCCCTATAGGCAAAAGGAGACAAATAGCTAATGAAAGTGAATGAAAGTGGGAAAGTAATATTGGTTGTACTTTCCCACTCTAGCCACTAGCCCAATAGAGAGCGCACCAGGTGAAAATTGTTGCCAACCGAACGTAAAGTCGTATTTTTTCAAATGGCACCACGTCAGACTATAACATTTTTCATATCTACATATTAAACTAATACTTACAATACCACATGTACACTAATGTCCAAAATGATTGTCGCATATCTATAACTGTCTTCTTGTAACAATATAATATGTTAATGATTTTGCAGGGTACTTTTAATACTGATACTATGTATATAATCGGGAAATGTATATTTGTTGTAAATTTCATAGGAAAAGAATTATAAATACGAAAATTAGAATGAGTAAAACAAAATGTTGCTAAATGGACATGAAAGTTTTATTTTCGTTCTATTGTTCTTATTTACTGCTCTTTTCACATGAAATTTGCCACACACATCTTTAGCGATTATACACATACTAACATTATAAGAAATACCGGACGAATTCGATATCAAATTATATTCCTACAACAACATATTTATAGACATGCGACAATAATTTTGGACATGAGTGTATAATTCAGTGTTACAAACTGAAATGAAATTTTTGTGTTGAACGTCCCACGATTATGCCTGTTAGGCTAAGGGAGACGATGTTAAAGCAAGTGAACGATGATGGAAGAATTGGCGGAATGAGAAAGTGGGAGGAAACGGGAGGATCCGAGAAAATCCACGAGCACGATGTTATTCACCACAAATTGGGCGAGGATCGAACCACGGACCCCACGCATCAAAAGTAAGCATTCTACCAGTGAGCAACTGTGCCCCCTGTTGCAAACTAAGTACGCTGTAATACAAGGTGATTTTTTTAAAACTCATGTATTTCATTTGATTCTAGAATTTCTAACTGAAGTCCGATTTCCATGCAGTTTGTGGCAAATGGTCGAGGAAGGATGGGAGATTTATGAAACTATGTTTACTGGTTTAAATTCATCTGGGGTATTATCGGCCACATCTCAAGAAGAACAGCAAATATTCGCCAGTGTACCGTATAATTTTAATGAGGTGTGGTGCGGTGTGGAGATTTGAGTTTTCTTCATTAGATGGTAACCTCGCCAAGGTCAATAAGAAATAGGAAACTGGTTCGTTGTATTGGAAATTATGCTGTGCAGTTCTGTGCTACTGTATGAGTGTGATCAGGACACAGTGAGGATAATGTACTTTTTAGAGCAACTTGAGTTTGTCGTTAAAAGTTTTTGGAGAACAGAATCTGTTGTTGCTACGCAAAGGGCATTTAGAAAAAAATTTCCCTCACGTTCTCCCCAGACAGGAATATAATATGGTCACTAGTGAATAAATCGGAAGAAACGGGACTGTTCCTGAGTGAGATAAGTAAGCATCGGACCCTGTGGTGGGTGTTGCGGAAGATGTCAGTTATCGACTCCTTAGGTCGCCCAAGAAATCTCTTCGTTGTTTGTCGCAAGACACCCGCTATAGCTATGCAATTTGTGTTTTATGGGTGTTACCACTAACACTTAATTCGTATTCTCACTAACACTTAATTTGTATTCTGCAATTTCGCTTCAAAAATCCAAAATCTCATTCCAATTGTAAGATACACTGGCGAGTATTTGCTGTTTCTCTTGGTGTTGTCGATATTACTCCGGATGAATTTAAACCAGTAAACATAATTCCATAAATCTCCCATCCTTCCTTGATCATTTGCCACAAACTGTATGAAAATCTGACATCAGTTAGAAATTCTAGACCCAAATGAAATCCGTGAGTTTTTAAAAAATCACCCTGTATCACAAACATCGAAACTTTGGTTGCTTCTACAACAGTAATAATACAAGTTAGACGGTGCAACGTACATTCGAAGTTAACTTAGTGTCAAATACTATGATCATGACATGACATATTTTAAATAAATAGAAAATAACGTTACAAGGGATTGAAAATTCGATCACATTTTTTTTTAAAGGCTTTATTGAAAAAAAAAATGCTTAGATAAATATCACATCTAAGCATATTGATGGTTTTCAATAGACGTAAACATCATAATGCAATTTACAACAATTCGATATCTCAAACAGTTAAGTAGATATGTAATACATGAATGCAAATTAATTTACTGCTTAAAATGACATATTTGTGAGAAAGTTTTAAAGTTATTATTGCTTTCCTTTGCTCCTATAACGTCACAGCAATGGTTTCTTGGTAGTTTTAGTTCCATCATTTACTCGCAGTTACATAATCTTAAACAATGTTCCAAATTTTACCAATGTTTTGTCACATGCCGGGTGTTTCAGGTAAAACAACCATTGCTTTTAAATCAGAAATGTTTAGATATAAAAGAGTAAAGGAAAAGATGAGATAGGAAAATGTCAAAAGGCACATTGAATGGAGCGCTTAGCTTCACCCACAGGAATCCGTATTATGGGGTGCCAGAAGGCTCCCAGAAAATTTTAAATGGTAAGATACGTAATTTGATACTTCATTGAAAAGATGATTGAAAACAAACAACTTTTGTAAGGAAAAACGTTTTTCCTGTGGCGTACAGCTTACGAAATGGACACTATTAACTGAGTTTTATCTGATTATGCAATAATTCGCAATAAAATGGCGCCCATTTTGTGCACCGTGCCCAAAACTATTTTTTTTTTACATAGTTATTTGATTTCTTAAGATCTTCACAGTGATGTAAAATATGTACATACGTAATATTAACGATTTTCGAGTGACGCCGGGAGCCCGTGCTAGGTGCCTCTATGGGGCAAATAGAACAAATTATTTAATGGGCCATAGGGGGCTGCGGTGGCTCAGTGGTAGAGCGTTCACCTGTGGTGCATGGGATCCCTGATTCAATCCCAGCTCGCACCACGTGAGCTTGTGGTGGACAACCACCGTGTGCGTGAGTTTTCTCGGGGCTCTCCCGTTTCCTCCCACTTTCTTCATTCCACCATTTCATTCGTTTCTCATCATCATTATTTCCTTTAGTCGGCATAAAAGTGGGAAGTAAAACTAAAAGATTTCATTTTATTTAATACACCATATGACTTTCCTACCTCACTTTTTGTTTCATCCTTAGAGCCACTGTGGCTCAGTGGTAGAGGTTTACCTCTGATATGTGGGGGGGTCTCTGGTTCGATTCCAGTTCACGCCAAGTGGACTTTGTAGTGGACAAATATCGTGTGCATGGTTTTTCTTCTGATTCTTCTATTTCCTGCCACTTTATTCATTCCTCTGATTGTATTCATGTCTCATTACCACAATCTCCGTCAGCCTAGCCGGCATAATTGTGGGATGTAAAACTGAAAGATTTCGTTTTTGTTTCGTCTTTTATTCTGTTCCTAAGTTATAAACCCTGGTCATTTTATCTGAAACACCCGAAATATACGTTTTTTCAACCATACCATGCCTTAGAAACTTAGCAAAACCTTTGTCAATTAATTACTCACCAAAAAAATGTTCTTCGTTGAATTTTGATCCAACTAAAGTTTCAGGAACCTTCCTTTGTTTTCATGTTGTTGGAATTAAGAATGAGGCTACTTGAAATTCCTTGAAAACCGAGATTTTCCACGTACGCAAAATTCTTATAAAACTAAATGGCTATTGATATATCTATATAAATGTGTTTATCTTCGAAATTACTTCTGACTTGGATGACTCCCTTCGTCAGTCGAACATCGAGAAACTGGAGTTGATATCGATTAATTCACACAGTATAAGACATATTTGCTTACAGCATCTGTATAGTAAAAGTTAGTTCATAATTATTGGCCAGCTTTTTTTAAAACTTCGGTATCTTGTAGGCTGCATTTTCCGTTGGATGAAAACATGTTTTGTGTTATGTGATTTACTCAATACAAACTCGAGTTCGACCGACAAATGAAACTATGGACATCTTAAATGATTTTGAAGGTAAATTCTACAGGTACAGTAATGATCAATATGCTCTTTTTACCAGATATGCCAGTCACACTCCATATTACATTAAATAGATATGCTTAAATAAGTTATATAACACATAAGCTTGACATACATCTCAGTTGCACCATACTGCGTCAGTTCAATATTATGTAAATATTGTTAGAATTTTATTAGTGTGGCCGTTATTTACATATTAACGGATAATTAAGATAGACAACATAAAAAAAAGATAAAAGCTTCGGTGTCACTATAGTATTTAGCTGTACAAAGTAGCACATTATGAATATAGCGAGTAGCATCCAAAAGACTACTAACAGTCAAATTATGAAAAACATAAGTGAAGACACTAAGTCCGTTGATTGCATCTGGAGGAGTTTACGTGAGCTTCGTGAGGGAGAGTGGCTTCGACCACGTATGCTCATCAAATTAAGTCAGTTACTCGAATATTGAATCACTTTACATAACTAATTTTGCACTTCTGGTATAAAAGAACACAGCATAAGTAGGCGAAGCCGCTCAGCAAAAATTTTACAGACAGTTAAGTAATCAACTCAACGGAGTTTTAGTGTTTTCACTAATCTTTGTGGTAATTTGATTTAAAATGAATTAGTTTTGTCTTCAAGTAAATATGAATCTTTGACAGTCCAAGAAGCCTATGTTTGACATTATTTTCAACAACAAATGTCTTCAAAGGTTGACACCAGTATTCCCATTCCTCATTAAATTTTCAGTAAATCGGAGCGTATAGCTATAAAAGTGTCAGGATATTTCAATCGTTGAAACTTATACATACAAGTTATAAACACTACTACTTAAGTAAGTTAAAGATCAATATTATTAGATTTGTTGATTTTTATTTATTCGCAATATCTTACATGAATGATGGGTTTCAGTAAAACTGCTTGGCTTCATCATTTGATGAGCCCGGAAATTAATTTAAACTTAAGTTGTATTAATATTTTATTATGTGTATTGTATTTATTTAATTCTTTATCTCTTTCGGTAGATCTTAAGAAATATTATCAGTCCTACAGAGACTCAAACAACAGTAATAAAGAAATATCTAATCCAAACTGTCAAACAATGAGCAACAAAGTTTCGAACTTCCAGCCTTCGGACAAGTTGTTCAAAAAGTACATTGATAAAATAAATGTCGAGAAATATGAAGGACCACCCCTTCCTGGCTCGGCTACAAATTTGCTTCTTGAAAACGATAGGAGGATGAACGCAGAGAGGTAAGTTTTTCTTTTTATTCAAAATGATGCAAATACAAAAAAGTCGTCTTTAACAAGAACTAATACATTTTAGTAAGATCAACTAACACTCACCTTTTAGCATCACTAAATTGCGAGTTAGTGTATGTAGTGATCTTTAGTATCGGTAAGTTGTGAGTTAGTATATATATATATAGTGATCTTGAGTATTGCTAAACTGTGAGTTAGTACATGTAGTGATCTTTAGTATCGCTAAGCTGTGAGTTAGTGATCCTTAGTATCGCTAAGCTCTGTGAGTTGATTTTTAGTTTAACGTCCCGTTCATCAGCGAGGCTATATGAGACGTGGACCTACTGATTAACGTGGAATCCGAACCACGTGAGCTCCCGCCGGGAATCGAACCCGGGCCTCCCACGCCAAAGGCACGTACGCTAAGCTAAGCTCTGTGAGTTGTGTATGTAATGATCTTTAGTATCGCTAAGTTGTGAGTTAGTATATATAGTGATCTTGAGTATTGCTAAGCTGTGAGTTAGTACATGTAGTGATCTGTAGTATTGCTAAGTTGTGAGCTAGTGTATATAATGATATTTAGTAACGCGAAACTGTGAGTTACTATGTAGTATTACAGAAATGTAAAGGACCTGATATTTTTTTTTATAATTTCGAGAATTGGACTCCAATATTATTTTAGTGCAGGAAAACGGAGTCACCTTGGAAAAACCGAGTAACACAAATAAATTATTATTGGAATAGTAACACACTTGGAGAAGGACACCAGGAACCTAAAACAATTATATAACAAAAACATTTTGTTTTATGAAAAATGTGAAAGCAAGTGTTTCCCCGCATACGTCACTAAAACTATTATTTCATAGTCTAGAACGCGCTGGTTCTGAAGAACATGAGAAAGGAAAATAACAAATGAGGCGCATATAAAAACTACTGGTTTCTAAACCAGGGTATATTCAGTCTTTCAATTTTCCAGTCATTCAATCGCGTTCAGTCGGCTGAATTCTCTTCTCGATTCGTCTCGTTTGTTAAGTCGGAGACTATCGGGCAGGTAGTGAAATTGTAATTGACCACCGTAGTAACGCGAATATATTGTCGTCGTTGCTGACTGTCGTCGATGGACCAGAAAATGTATGTTTTATATTGCATGGTTTCTCCTACTCTTATGCATAATTATGGCAAGGCAGTACAAGTCAATTACATCCTCATAACCGTAGGTTTAGATAAACTCGGAACAATTAATCTTGTAATTTGTTTGCAAGAGAAACTATTCTCTTAAAGCATTTTAATGTTTGTTTATAAGCACATAGCTTCACAATGTATAGCTGTAATTTGCCAATGTATTATGTCTCAATGTAACAATTACTATCCATAAACCTTACGTAGTGTATTCTAAACTCTATGACATACGAGTGTCATATTCTTACTGTGGATGACCCATTCATTCATAGATGATGGTATTTGATTTAGAATAGCCCTGTAAGGTGCTCATCCACTTTGTATTATTAATATTCAATACAATAAAATGAGATAGCCTAGGTTAATCACCGTGTAATCTCTGTGTTTAATCAAGGCAACTCTTTTAATTCCTGTTCTCCTGCATTAGGTTAAATGATAACGGTCAAATTATGAATATTAATTAGTATACTACCGAGGTAACAATTGGACATGTTAACTTTACTATTAGTTATCATTGTAACTAGTAATTTGACACATTTTATTATCACTTGCCCGTGATAGTAGTGATCTTTAGTATCGCTAAGTTGTGAGATAGTGTATGTCGTCGTCTTTAACATTTTCGATAACTTATTGCAGATTTTAGTGCTTTGTATGAGAAAAAGGGTCGAATTGAATAAAATATGAACAAGTAGCGGTGTCACGTGTACACCACATGAAGAAGATTGGTTTGTATGGCGTGATGTTTTCTCAATAGTGAAACCAGATGTGGTAATAGATATGTCACTTCCTGTTTTAGTTGAGATATTAGAGTGGAAATGGAATATATATCCTTGAGACACGTAATTGATTGCGGAAAAGCACTTCTCGCTTTTTTTTTTTTTCTTAACAATTGAAGTTAAAACTGGAAGTAGTTGATTTCTGCCACTTTTAGTTTGAATAGAGGATTAAGAGAGAATATGGAATGTATGTTCTTAGAACGTTAAATCAGTTTAAAGAAGAAGCTTTCCTCATTGTCTGGTATCGTTTTTGCTCTAAGTAGATCAATGTTAAAACTGGAAGTTGTAGTAGATCTCTATCACTTCAAATGTTAGTGGAAAATTACAGATGGAGATGAAATATATCCTTAGGACGTTTTACTATTTACGATGGGGTGCTGAGGAAGTGGCTTTCCTAAGAAAGCAGTGAGTTTTATGATGGATTTATTCAACATATTCCACCTTCAATTGAATACATTTTTTTAATACATAGTCCTGCAGTTCGTCTAATTCCTTAACCCTTTAATACGCATGTTGTACTTCGTTCGCTATCCTCGTGTATAGTTGCTGTTCGGTTCCGACGCACCGTAGGTGATGGAGGATTTCACCAAATTCACTATGAGGGCTAATTTATGGCTGGTCGAAGGAAAGTCGATGAAGGAATTCAGTTTTCTGGTTGCCAGATTTTTTCTTTTTAGTTTTTTTTTTTTTTTTTTTTTTTTTTTTAACATCAAATTAAAACGTAATGTTTATGAATATTGTATAAGAACAAACAGTTGCAAAACTGTTAACATGTGATGAGCCGATTTTAGAAATGTATTATGTGAAATCTAATAAACATACAGGGTTATTCAAACAGATTTCAAACATTTATTTCTTCCAAACTACAAAAGATAGAAACATGATTCGAACGTTACTTGATTAAGAGAAGTTTCAATTTATTGTTAGTAATTATGGTGTGCATTCAATATGAGCACCGTGTGTTACACGACAAATGTCAAAACGGTGGCTCATTTCTTGCCACACACGAATCAGCTGGTCTCTAGTTATTGAATTCACTGCCGCAGGATTTTCACTTGCCCAAATTCTAACGTTATGGCGATTAACTTCACCAGAAAGATGAAAAGTGGATTCATCGGAAAAAAATAATCGTTGAGCAAAATTGTCTTCTTCCATATCATCTAACATGCTAATGCAAAATTCGTACCTTTTGTTCTGGTCGTCAGGATGCAATGCTTGCAATAACTGCAGTTTGTATTGCTTCATGTGCAGATGATGTTTTAGAACTTGCCATACCATTGGTTGAGGAATGTTAAGTTCTTTGCTTGCTCGTGATATGGATTTCTTTGGGCTCCTTTCGTAAAGTGTATGAATACGCTCTACATTCTCGTTCGATGTGCGTGGACGTCCCGTGCTTTTCCCTTTGCAGATGCAACCATCTACGAATTTTCGATGCCACTCGTAAATTTGCTTATGATGCGGCGGTTGTTTATTAAATTGACGGCGAAATGCTCGCTGAACTGCAACGATGGACTCAAGTTTCGCCAATTGTAGCACACAAAAAGTCTTCTCCTGTGATGCCGCCATTTCACTACAGAAAAAAAAAGCGCCAATGCGGCCGTGATTGGAACTTCTATCGGGACTGTTTAAATTGTAAACTTCTCTTAATCATGTAACGTTTGAATCATGTTTCTATCTTTTGTAGTTTGGAAGAAATAAATGTTTGAACTCTGTTCTTTCTTTTTGAATAACCTTGTATGTAGACTGACTATAAAATCCATTTTCCATTTTTGACACTTAGCACGGATTTTATTTTCAGTCTACATACGGTGTATGTTGTTGTGAGACAGTGCTAAGAAAGATAAGTTAAACTGTCAAAGTTTGCTTCAAACTTACCACACGTGTTCTATATGAACACCTTGCGTAATACGGCACACATCAAGCTGATAGTCTTATCTCCTGCTAAACCCTTTGTAGAATGTTACGGTTGATATCAGCAATTCATTTTATGCTTGCTGCTGACTCTTGGCGGTAGAAAGTGGAAACACTGCGTGGAAACTAAACTTTGAAGCTCTACATATGTTTGTTGGATTGCACAGAATAAATTTCCGAAATCGGGTCCATCATTTTGACTTGCCCTGTATAAACCGTTATATAGATTTTGCTTTTTGACTAACATACTATTAAACATATTTAAATTTGCACAAATTCATAATTTAGGAGTTCATAATATCGTATAGTATTTTCGCAGCAATGGATAATAGTAATAATAAATTTAATAATTGGATTTGTATTCAAGACAATGAGTACACAAAAAACGAAATGAGAATAAAAATTGATGAATGAGTTTACTGGCTCTGTTTTATACAAGTGGTTCGTTGAGCTACAAGTTCACGTCTCAGCTTCGGTGTTGTAAGATACAAAGAACTCCAACCAACCAAAAATGATTCGTGAGCGCTTGTTAAGTTGTGTTAGAAATTACTGGAAAGCAAATGTTAGTAAGTCGGAGTTTTTTGATGGCAGCGAATTAATGGCAGCGTAATAAAATTATTTATGAAAAAATCCCAGTCTTTGTCTAAATTCTTGTAGTTGAGGGACAGAAACTGGTTTTGTTCTTTGGTTTACAAAGGTAAATTTAAAACGGGAACTGGAATTAGGATTTGCACTGCAAACTTCGGTTACTTACTGAAGTTCGTTGTTAACTACAACAAAAATAATTCTTAATGTTAATAGTATAAATATTAATAATATATTGTGATTCCATATTTATATAAGTTTTCCATCTTTGCCAGAATTCGAACCAAGGACAAACATGATAGAGCAACTGTAGAACAAGTAATGGATCCTCGAACCAGAATGATTCTGTTCAAACTTCTCAACCGCGGTTTTATTACGGAAATTAATGGATGTATTTCCACTGGAAAGGAGGCGAATGTGTATCACGCAACTTCCAAAACAGGGCAAGACCAAGCCATTAAAATATACAAGACATCGATTCTAATCTTTAAAGATCGTGACAAATATGTTACTGGAGAATTTAGGTAAGTAAAGTTTTAAACCTTATGCCATGATTGCTCATAGATGCTGTATGATATGTAATGTATAACTCAAGTATTGAAGTCTTACCTTGCATCATGAAATAGTTATACATATTCAACTGAAAAAATGTTTCACATTAACTTGATACTCTTCACAGAATTTTGTGTTTAGATTCTACAACCAGCATGAAGTGAATTACATTTATCGGGAAATTCATTTCAATTTTTACTCACAGGTAGGATAACACATTAAGACAATAAAAAACTTAAAAGTGTGCATCACACCTTTTACCCCAGAAGCCTAGTTCGTTACAGTTTTGAGAAGTGTTTTTTTTTTTTTTTTTTTTTTTTTTTTTCCGCTCAGAAAGAGCCCACAAGTAAGCAGGAACCTTCGCAGATATATCCAGTTTAGTAACTTTTAGAAGTTATCGACAAAGGTGTCAGAACCGGTACGTTTGGGCGCCGCCGTTTGGGCACTGGACGTTTGGGTGCGAGTTAAATTAAAAAGTCATTATGTTAGGCGCTGAGTACTAAGTTCCAATCAAGATATCGCAAGGTGTCTACTGTAGTGGAAGTCCTTGAATTATACTGGATTTTGTTTTACATACTAGAAATACTGGAATTTCAAAATTCAAAAAACTGAATTAACAATTAGATTTTGTAAATTTAAGTTTCAACCAAAGTTAAGTATGCTTTTTATTTGATAACTTTTCAAGCCAAAGGTAAGTAGACCAGACTAGATATGATTGACTGCATTACGTACATAGTGAGTCTATTCAATTAAAAAAACAAAGCATGACTTCTACTGTAGTTATGCAATAAGTGTGAATGTCAAACACATTTCTAGTGGCTAAATGACCAATATATATACACTTAACTATTATTTTTCACTTTGAAATCGTTCTTTTTTCCTTTCGCCACTTTCTTTAGTGCAGATTAAATGCTTACAATGGGACGAAAAAAAAGTGTGTTAAGTTTTGATTTTTATATTGGAATGCTAATAAAAAAAAGAGATACCAGAAATACAGCATACTACAGTTCCTAAACTCAATGTCTTAGACACCCTGTATTGACAGCTTTCCCTCAACTCGATTAGGATTTAGGATTTTTAGATTTCTGGGCTCTCGGCATGTAAAGCCATTTAACCCGTCACATTTGAGGGAGCACACTATCCGGGGAAAGGAAAGGAAGAAAGGATTGGGGAAGGAAGGAAGCGGCCTGGACCTATAAATTGGGTACCATCCCAGCATTTACCTGGTGTGAATGAGCAAAACCTCATTCAGGGTGGCCGGCCTGAAAGAGCATGTTACACTTTTTCGACCGAGTGCCCCTACCGGGAATCGAACCCGGGACCGCTCGCACCGAAGGCGAGAGCGTTAGTGACTACGCCACGCGGGGCCACTTCTCTTAACTCGAGTGCGCGGAAATCTTTTATTGGTAGTTCTTTATTGGACTTAAGGAAGAGAAGAGTTTGGCAAAAGTAATACGAAAGAAAGCAAATTTTAATATTCATAAGTATGTAATTATTAACTTTTTTAAAAAATACAAAAGTTAAATCAATATGTTTTAATTAACATTAAGAAAATTAGTAACAGTTCGTCTGATTCCTTCATTTCCTAGCTTTCTTATATAATACAAAAATTAGATCAACATTAGATCAGAAGTACAAGAATCGTGAACAAGCGAAAAATCAACCCATGACGAGGTTAGGTAACAAATGCCACAAATGCATTAAACTATTTAATTTAGATGAATAAATAAGATAGAAAATAGATAGATAAATGAGATGAGATAAAGATAGAAGTGTAGGAAATGTATATATCTTGATTCGCGCTTAGTTTTCAGTGCCTAGCTTACTTTATATTTCGTAAATTGTGATTTTTACTATGTACCTCGCGCCCAAATGTCTGGCGCCTAAACGGCTTCGCGCCCAAACGTCCGGTGCCCAAACGGCAGCGCCGAAACGTCCGCGCCCAAATGGTGGCGCCCAAACGTCCTGTCCCGGTCAGAACGTAGTTGGAACTGATTGTTGAAGTTCAGTTACTTCATAATACAGGGTAAGACTGTTCATATTTGAGCTCTTTCGCCATATTTGATAATAAGTCAATCCAGCTGTCATTAAAAAATCTTGCAAACCCATCTTTCTATTTACTGTATACACAATAAACTTTCTAAAAGCAAGAAAGATATCTCCACCCAGTGGACAAATAGTAAACCTCCTCATTAAAAACATGTATTTCGGCGTGCTTCGCCTTCTCGTAAAAAAAAGTTTCGGAAGCGGTGAAACTTTTTTTTTCTTTCTTTGACAGCGGGAGGGCGATAGTAGGTAGCAAGTAACACGACACAGAAAGTTGTATGTGTTTTGACTACTTGCAAGATGAAAAAATTGTTGCATGTCCCTTTCAAGAACTACAAGATGCTTGCAGCATGGCAACCTAGCGTTGGATTGTTTAAAATGTAAACATATATGTGAGATTTCTTCGTCATATATGGTACCGCGAGTGTGATAACTTTGTAAGATGCAAAAATACAGAGTAGGTCATAACGATACACTTTCTTGTTTGTTGCATGAAGTCTTCGATTTACGCACTTCTTTTTATTCCCACTGGAACATGGGACTTCCAATGCACGCCTTCCTCTCACACGATTCTTTGCTGTTTATAATTGTAGTAGCATTTTCTCCTTTGATTGCGGCAAAATTGCATGCATTAAACTGTATATAACCTAATTATTAAATGAAACGGTACTGTGAAAATGGACCTTGCAATGACATCTAATATGTGCTGCAGCTGGAAAACTTCATGCACCACGGTCTTCAGTTAAACTCTTCATCTTCACGTACGATTTTTTGTTTTGATTCCGCCCATCAGTTGTAGTCTCTGTTGCTCCCTCCTTTTCTTTCTTACGCCATAACCTCGAACACCTCTCTCATGATACAGTTCCTTCTGTTCCAATGTCCCAACCAGTTTCTCTTTCTTTTTTCGGTTACATCTCAAATTGTTCTTTTGTCTCCAGCATTTCTAACCTATCTGATAAGTTTCTTATAAATTTGTATACTGTATGGTCAGAGTATATTACGTTGCATTCTAGCACAGTACACTCTTAAAAAATAAGTTCATTTTATACTACGCAAAATAGTACCATCTTTATCCCGCGACTATACCGTGCTATTGCATGACTTATCGAGGTCAGACGTATATAGGAAATTCGTTATCGTAGTACGTTTTGAGTTCAATTTGATGGACACCTAAAATTGATCAATGTGTTTTCATAACAACTAGAAGAAGGTGTAATAAAGCGTGAGATTAAAATCTTAAACAGGGCTTTAAATTGATAAATTTTCCATTTTGTAATATTTTCGAAGTGTGTGAAATATTTTATACTGAGTACTTATATTTTTCCACTAGTTGAAATGCCCGCTCTTCAAACGGGAAGAATAGGTTTTTATGGAAAATACTTCAAAGAGATATTTGAACTTACATCTTGATTATACTTGAAACCCTCTCCCCCGTTTCGTTCCCCCGCGTATTTGAATGGAAGTGACAGCCCAACCCAAGTGCTGTGTTCAAGAATTCATTTTAAACAGTGCAGCCGTTAGTCTTCAAAGAACTTACTTCCTTCGCCCCTTAGAATATGCGTTTCAAGCAACGTGTAATTTATAAAAGCACATGTCAGTCCAAGCACTATGCTCAACAATTTATTTCAGACGTTTTCCCGTGATGATCACGAGACAGACCAAGTCGATTTGAATATGGAAAAAAATTACAGAAATTGCTTTCGTTTTTCTAAAAACAGAATTTTCGAGAACCCTGGAATAGTGTCCAACTATTTTTAATTGATGTGAGATACTCTATTTTTTTTTTTTTTTTTTTTTGCACATTTGAAGCCCCACCCCCACCCCCTCTTCCCCTTCCTTGGGATATGGATCAAAGTGACACGATAGAAACTCAGCTTGAGGTAGGCACTAACTAATTCAAAAATTAATTTGAAACAGTTCAGCGTCTTTTTTTTTTTTTTTTTTTTTTTTCTGATGCGATCACAGATAAGATTACTTTCATGAAGGAGTTATACATTTATTCTGTCCGTCTGGGAGACAAAAAAAATCTCAGGAAGTACTTTAAACTCATCCTAGACCGCAGCATAGATGTAGATGATTTTTGGTACTTGAGTACACCCTGGCCTAACTCAAATTTGTAGCACATTTAAGTAAAGGAAGGGAAGATGTGAAGGAGAAAGTAATGTTTGACAGCTAATTCATAGACCACTGCTCGGATTTTCATCTTTTTCGTTGCATGAGTAGACCCTGGCCTAACTTAGGTTTTTAGTACATTTAGGCAAGGAGAGGGAGAGAAGGCGTGAAGGGATGACGTAAAAATATGTTTGATAACTAATTCATAGACCGCTGCACCGATTTCGATGTGTTTTGGTACATGAGTGGAGCCTGATTTAAGTTAGTTTTTAGCACATTTTGGTAAGGGGGAGGGAAAGAAGGCTAGAGGGGGGTGACGTAACAATGTTTGACAGCTGGCTCATAAACCACTGCAGCGATTTTTATTATTTTTGGTACGTGAGTGGACCCTGGCCTAACTTTTTTTTTTGCACATTTTCGGCGAAGGGGAGAGGGATGGCATGTAAAAATAATTGAAATTGACAGATAATATTGTACAGTCTATAGAGTTTCGGGATCGTTGAGATGAATGGTATTACTTCCAATGCCGTTTAAGTCCAAATTCATCCCCCTTTCGCATGGGGTGGTAAAAGTTGGTTGGTTGGTTGACTATAGAGTTTTGCGTCCTATTCAGCAGCGAGGTTATACGAGATGTAGACCTACAGCTTAACGTGGGATATGATCCATATGAGCTCCCACCGGGAATCACTCAGATCTCACGCTCCCAACGATGCGTACGCTAGCCATATACCTACAAGTAAGATCTGGCTGTAGAAAGGAATTGATATATATAAAAATAATCGAAACCGACCAATATTAGTGACCAATGGATATTTTCTAGGTCGCTGAGGTAAATGGCGACACTTCTGATGCCGTTAAAGTCCAAGGTTAGTCCCCGTCGCCATGGGGGAGGGAAAAGGATTAAATGTAAAAGAAGTCGAAAACGACCGATATTAGGGTCCAATACATCGCGATAGACACGTCCGATACCGTTCAGGTCCAAATTCATCCCTCATACGTATCCTAAGAGGAGAGGTCCAAATTATTTCCATAAACCTATTCTCCCCGTGTGAAGAACGGGCATTTCAGCTAGTAATAAATTTCTGATTGTAAGTATATAGGTGATATGTCTCTTGATGTATTGTGCACTGTTGTTCACATTTTCTTTCTACGACTTCCATAGATTTCGACATGGTTACTGTCGACATAATCCACGAAAGATGGTTCGCACGTGGGCTGAAAAGGAAATGAGAAATTTAGTGCGAATCCACGGAGCAGGTCTTCCTTCTCCTGAACCAGTCTTACTTCGAGGTCATGTCTTATTAATGAGTTTCATAGGAAAAAATGGTTGGCCTGCTCCGAAGTTAAAGGTAATAAAGCTCTTTATTCTATTATAAAAATCATAGAGAATTTTTTATTATTTATTTATTTTATTTAAGAATGTAATTGGTCAACTATTTGTAACACATCCTCATAGCACGCTCGTGTATCGAATACGTTCATGGAACTCATTCCTATTTAGTGCATTACATTAATCATTCATATTGTGAGTAATACATCGTTCTACTAAGCAGTCGACACATTCATGTAGACCAGCGTTTCCCAACCAGTGAGCCGTTAGTGTGCCGCGAGGAAATCGAAACAAAATTAATAATTCTATAGAAACCAAATTGCAAGACATAGGAAAATATTTCACATTGCTTTCAACTTCCAGAACGAAAAAAAAAAAATACTGTAATTGTAATATATTATTGTACATACGTTACTGAGTAGCAGATAGTATTTCGGAAACAGAATTTTATTTGTCGGAGCCTCATACACACCAATGTTGACAAATATTTTCCTATGCTGCAGTTGACTTCATTTGACTGGGTGAGGGATCCGTTTGCGTCTTCTGTCCTACAGTCAGCAGAATTAAATGTCCAGAAAGAAAGGGAATTGGTCGATGTGAGGAATGACTGAGGTTTGAAGCTCAAGTACTCACAGCAAGAGATGGCGTCATTCTGGATTTCTCTCCGGAGAGAATATCCAACTATTTCTACAAAGGCTGTGAAAGTTCTCATTCCATTTTCTACATCCTACTTAAGTAAATCAGGATTTTCTGCAATGAATACAATCAAGTGTAAGAACAGGTCACAACTGTTAACTCCGGAACACAATATAAGGGTGTGTTTATCAACTATCCGTCCACAATTGAAGAAGGTTATGAAAGAACATCAAGCTCAAGTTGCACATTAATTTTTCTTCGTGAACTAACTTACTTTATTTTTGAAAATTCCTAACCTTAACCCTAGGAACACCAGGGGGGGGGGGGCTCGGAGGCTCACAAATTATTTTTGTTATATTTTGTACCATTTCTAATTGCAGAAAAAAAAAAAAATGATATTGTCAGGCTAACCCCATTCATCATAAGACGTGCTTGCTTAGATTTTAGTGTTTTGTTTTTCTATTTATAAAGAAAGCGCTGTGGGTCTCAGAGCGCTGTGGAGGCCTTGGTAGTACTAAGGGGCTATTCATCGCATATGCTAACTGGTATATTCCAGTGTTTTGGCTATTCATTTTCCTTTGAAACAATTTTGATATTACAACATGCAGGGACACTCTGAGGTATTATTCTGGTGCAGTGTTGCCAACTGCACATGATAAAAAAATTAGTATATACATTTTTTCTGATTATTTTCTTGGCACCAAAATATTTTATTTTCTATTAGTTTATTCCTTCAAGTGTGCTAACACCTAAATATGCTACTTTATAATATAATCATACACACACACGTACATCGGGGCCATAGATAAATGACTATTTTTCCTGAAAGAGGAAAAACTTTCCTCTACTCCCTGTGGCTTAGCATCCGCAAACTTCACTGGGGTTCGCGAAGACCTCAATGCTGCCAGATTTCTAAACTGAGCTAACGAAGGTGTCATTTTTTAAAAAGTTTCCTAATTCCTTCAGAATTAAAAAAAAAAAAAAAAAAAAAAAAAAAAAAAGTGAAGAGTGTAAATGCCTCTAAAACGGTAAATATTCATTCTCAATTCCTGCAAGTTTTTGGTGCTACAATATACAACTTAAGGCAGGTAGTAGGGTTATTTTCCTTTTTTCCTCTTGAGTTTTATAGTTTTCCGGATTTTGCAAACCATAATAAAATGAATCGCATTCTTGTAAATTTAAACATGATTTTTTTTTGAAATTTATATATAAAGGGGTAAAAAAGAAAGACAGTTTGACTTAGATCTTCTTCATCCATGAATGAGCTGTAACACACACAAAGAATTTAAAACAATTTTTTTCTACTGTTTTGAAAATTAAAGAAATGAATAGAAAGAAGGAAAAAATCTTAGCTTAAAATGCTTTCTCAATAAACTTCGTTCCTTATAGAAAGATTCAATATATTGTTTTATAGCTAACAATAGTTTACTAGCGCAAATCCCGGAGGTATGAGGGGGACATGTTCCCCAATCTTGGAACTGGGGGACTGTCCCTTCCAATAATCCGATTTGATTTTTTTTTGGGGGGGGGGGAAGAGAAACGTGATGATTTGTGAAGACATCCGAGACTAACTATGAATTTCCTTATTCCCTCAGAACATTACGTCGTCTGTTACATAGTATGGGGTTTTCGTATAAATCAATGCCAATAAAAAGCGCGAAATGTGAGTCCAATGAAGTTATTACTTAGAGATACTGTTATCTCGAAGAAATTAAAGCTTACCGTTCCGCAGGATACTGTGACGTATACCTAGACGAAACTTGGTACGATAGTAACACGTGCCAAATCAAAAATTGGTCCGACGACCCTTTGACAATTGCACAGTTGCAACTTCGGACAAAAAAGGAGAAAGAATCGTTATTATGCACTTTGGTGGCCGATTTGCTTTTGTGGATAGTTCTTTATTTATAACTCACAAGAAAATGTCTGATGCTTCTCCTGTCGATTATCATGGGACAATAAACGCAGAAATTTTCGAGCATTGGTTTGAAAACTCCATACTAAAACGCTTAGAGGAGGTATCTTCTATATATTTGTATAATGCCCCTTCCCGTAATTGTGTAATTAATCCGAAGCCTAATACTTCGTAGAAAGAATAAACTATTCTTAATTATATGTGAATCTACAATAGTGCCATTTCTAGTCCGGTCCCGATAATCCCTATTCTCCAAATTATTGATGAACAACTGCCTGCGAACGGAAAAATAACGCAATTAGACGAATTGGCAACATCATATGGGCATGTTGTTTTAAGATTACCTCCATATCATTGCATACTTAACCCAATTGAAAAGGTGTGGTCACAGTTAAAACGGACGCTAGCATCCCAAAATATGAAAGGCGAACCCCTACCAAAACTGGTGCCTTTATTAAATAGTGCATTCAACAGAATTAGAGTTGACAATTGGAGAAATTACATAAGACACGTGGAGGATATTGAAGACAGTTACAGAAATCTTCAGTCAATTCAAGTAGAGTTTTTAGTGGAAATAAGATTCGTCAACAGACGATTCTGACTTAGATCAGGAGTAGCACTTTTCCAGGGAAGACAGTACTCCAGAGTTTTTAATATTCTCTTATTTTCGTATTTCATGCACCTTACAAAATTTGTGGTTGGTTACTGTTCAGTTAAATTTTTTTCTTGTTCAAAATATTTGTATTCACGAATGGGCAAACATATAATTGCATGTTTTTACATAAGTTCCTATTTAAAAATAATTTCCCTATTTATTTTTGCGTTAATTAAAATATTGATATATTTTATTGCAAGTTTTTATTTTGTAATATGATAACGCTTGCAGAGTCGGCCGAGTAGATCCACTGTCTTCTCGGGAATTCCGTTCCTAATCCAGTAGTTAGCAGCACGTTTAAGAATCCTCAGATGCACGGGGACTATTCCAAGTACAGTGCTTCTCCGGGAGTCATCCTATATGCTCCGCTCAACTTCAAGAGGATAGAGCGTTGCACTCTGCTCACCTTTCGGATATTGTCGTCGCGTTCAACCAGCCTGTGTGCCCACACGATGGCGCAGTAGGCCAATACTGAGGTCCACAAGGCGTCGTTGTACACTCTGACATGTCCAGGTTGGAGTTGGAGGATTCTTCCTCCTAGAGAGAGGATTCTTTGTGCTAAACTATTTGCTCGATTGCAGGAATATTCAATATGCTTCTGCATATTGAGTGATTCATCCAGAATCACTCCGAGGTATTTAATATGCCTAACCCTCTTGATGGTCTGCCTGCCGAGTTTAAGGATTGGGTCCCGAAGGAGCCTTTCCCCGAACAGCATATAGACCGTTTTGTTGACTGAAACAGTCAACTTATTCCTGCTGAGCGCTAAAATAGCATTCCCCTTTGCCTCTATTTCTCTGCGGGAGTCTCCCCCCGTGAATACGAGCAAGTCGTCCGCGAATGCCACGAGATCAAAAGTCTCAGGCAATCCCAATAATTCCGTTAGGAGTGGTTCAGTCGCTACATCCCAGAATGCTGTTCTGCACACAGATCCCTGGGGACAGCCCTTGTGCAGGTTTTGGAGATGCGAAGGCGAATGTGTGTGAAATGAAAATAGGATTGAGACATAGAAAGCAGTAGAGCAAATGAGAATTTTGAGAAGATTCTAAAAATGTCGCCAATCTCTAATTAAAATCTGAATGGAAAAAAGTAGTAGGCATATAGTTGTACCTAGGACCACTGTGTACAAACCGCTATCACCATATCTAATTGAGTATTAAAAAACGGTACTCACTTTAAACGTTCTTTAAGCTTGTTGCATCCCCAAAATTTACAAAGTTCATTAGGCTGATTCAAAGTTCAATGGATTACTTGATGGTAGATACACAGTCCGATGACAGCACATAGATCGGTGAAACTAAGTCCAATACTCAAGTTTTAATAGCGTAATGATATTCAGGCGAAGTATTGATGAACTGCTGTCTATCCGATGATTACTAATAGATACTGGATCACCCACTGATTCCAAATTGGATCCTGCAATCCCTTTTGTAGATACTAATAGCGTGGAGACGCTTACCTCGATGATGTGTGTTTTTCTTCTCTTGGGGTTATGATGATGCAAAAGCTTACACAATGATAGATTTCTGTTGAAGTTAGAACATCGATCGAAAAAAATACCTACCTTACTCATGAATATAAGAGGCCTAGAAGATTTCGCATTTTATTGGAAATAGGCGATATGTTTCCTTCCATAGGCGATATGTTTCCTTCCTTGAAAAGAAGCGTGATTTAAACACATATACATGATACGAATATTTACCTGTATGTCACTTCGATAATCCTACACAGTTACAGTCTGCTTTTATTACAGATAAATACTTGCTAAAATGTATTACAATTAGTTATACATGTTATCTCATCTTTTGATGATGTGAAGGAAAAATCAGAAAACTAGTTATTATTAATTACTTTAGAAACGTATGCGTAACTGCGATACGAGTTTCTATGACAAGAGATTAATATCGAAATACTGAACTCAATGTTCATATTACTAGGAGATGAGAGGGTATCATCTCTATAAAGAAACAAAAGTGTCGCTGGAGGTTATGTTCATATGGGGTGCAAAATACACTGCATATGTGACAATTTTCTTTTCAGGTACATGTCCCCTCAGAAAGACATTTTAATTCACATAGTGACTGTAGTAAAAGTATAGCAATAAAAATATTCTACATTAATTATTGATAATACTGCGGATTTATTATGGAGAGAGAAAAAGAAAAATTGAAGTTCAGATTGCTTTGTGGGGATTTGCCATTTTTCCAAGAATTCGTGAATAAATGCTATTTATTGTGATTAATAGTCATACTTGCCGTCTTATAGTTGCTTCTTAAATTTTATTCGCCTTTCTACCGAAAATACAAGTCAAATTAGTCGCCATTGTCTTGGAATTCAGTAGTCCTGCGAGTTACGGACTTGAACGCTCTTCATCGGAAAGGATGTAGAAACCAAATACATGGAAAGCACGTTGATTTTGCTATCAATTCCAAGGTTGTGAAGTGCTTCAAATGGGATCCCTTCACATCGGTAGATGTTGAACAATCGTTTCCAGGCCTCAAACGCATCTTAACAGGTAGACCATGTAACTTGTATATGACCAATTTAAAGAAAATGCTTTTATGATGTGCGTTCAAAAGTGAATTCTGTGTTGTATGCTATGACTTCTTTATCAAATGCCACTGTTAGGTCTACTTAATATGAACTGAGTTCTCTGTAACGTAGTTTTACCGGGATGGTACCCAATATAAAAGTCCCAGGCTGCATCCTGTCTTCATTACCAACTTCCTTGGGTAGTGTGTTCGCCGAGGGACGTCATCCCACATACTTGATGGGCTGAAAAAAATTTCATAGATGGCTGCCGAAAGCCCAGAAATAGAACTATTAATCCCTTAACATAGTTTTAGATCATGGTAGTCATGAACATTATTTTCTCTTCAGTTTTGCTTTTTTGTACAATAGAGTACCGAAAACTCGGCGTAATGTGAACCGGAGGGTGGTAGAGTTCGTGGAAATTCCGTGTTATTGGAAATGGGGTTTAAAAAGAATAAGTACGAGTGTTTCGTCATAAAAATACAATACTGAACTTCTATGTGTTGGTTGCTTGAGAATACAATAGAGAATAAGCTGCCCAAATATCCTTCAACAAAGGAAAAGTACGTACTTTATGAAGACATAGAGCCTTTACTGGACATGAAAATGAAAATGAATACATACTGTACAGTAATTTACCTGGTAAGACAGACCTCAGAAAATACTTTATGAAGGCATAAAGCTGTCTATAATGAAAATGAACTAGCGGACTTTACAAAAACTGGTTACTTTTTTTTGTACTTGGTATGCGCGCGGGGCTTTTTCGCCTTGCCAGGATATGGCCGAGCTACCCGGACTGTCGGGAATAATACTGTAGTATTATTTATATGATTTGTATTTTTTTTTAATTTCCTCGTATTGATGTTATTGATACTTTCAAATTATACTTATTAATTGTATTTGCAATCCTTAATGTAAATTAATGCACTTAGTGTGAGCTATTCACTGTTTGGAATATAAAGTTTTTAATTTCCTATTTCGCCTGTCATTTTCAGTAGTTTATTTTGACACAACTACCAGTCTTTAGTTATAAGCAAGTGGAAAAAAATGCAATTCCCGTGTATTACTTGTATCTTTTCTCTTCCAGGATGTAGAGTTATCAGAATCCAAAGCTCGTGAACTGTACAGAGATTGTATAATAATGATGAGAAAAATGTACACTGATTGCAAGTTAGTGCATGCCGACTTGAGTGAATTTAACTTGCTGTAAGTTGTTTGTTTTTACTTATTTAAACATAATGACAAACATGTTAAACTAATAGCAGCATTAATGTATGCTATTTACATGAAAAAGTTAGTATTGTAACCTGTAAGGTGCGTCGTGGAGTATTATTTTCCAACAAAATTTCACAAACCTCTCTTTAATTATTAATTTTTTCTTGTTTTGGGGAAAAAGGATAAGAACTGGATGTCTAAAGTAAGCAGTTTAGTTTTCTTCCTAAACATGTCATATTTGTGAGTTCTTGCTTTTGTGTGCATCGAATTGTGATAATTAGACTTCGGATTTTTGCATATTTGCATGTTTTTTTCCTGATGTGATATTGATATGCTCTTTAAACAAAAATTCGTTTCAGCTGTTTTGGGGTAAAATAGTAGTGTTTTATAGTGCATATATTTGCATATCCCGGAGGTTAGTGCATGTTTATGTTGTTATTGCATATAAATACATATTTAAAGAAACGACTAAATTGATAATTTTTAATGTACAATAACTTTTGTCATAAATGGAGTTCCAAGTTTCTAATATAAATAGACTCAAGATCTTGAAATGGTTCATTGTTGTCGGTTTTGAATATCTTCCAAGGTCATGTAAAAAGAAAATAAGAAAGGGGTGAGTGATTGATCCTCCCGGCAATGATGCATGATTGACACTTTTATTTTTTTAATGCAAGATATGAATAACGGTGTCAAATCACCTACAACAAAATTTCCACGTCACCCATCTCGGAAGTTAAAGTTGCTACCGTTTTGTGTGTGTGGATTTGAAATTGTGTGGTCCTGTGGCAGGACAAAAATACCGAAAGAAAAATCTAGAAATTATCTCCTGAAACATTTAGTTGTAGTGCGACATCTTCAAATCTGAAATTTAACTACGTCAGAATTTAGTTCATTTTTGTCCACCCAAGAACGATCATACCAACTTTGGTCAAGTTCATTTTAATCAAATGCGTGTTAGTGAAATTTCTTGATGTCACTAAGTTGTACCACAAAGAATTTTTTTTTTTTTTTTTTTTTTTGTAAAATTCAAGTAAACGAGGGAGGGTCATTTAAAAATTTGGCCACTTTGATGACCTGTAGTGCGAGATCTTCAAATCTGAAATTTAACTACCTCAGAAATTTGTCCAATTTTTGTCCATTTTTGTCCACCTAAGAAAAAAGTTTGTAAAATTCAAGTAAAAGAGGGAGGGCCATTTCAAAATTAGGCCACTTTGATCACCTGTAGTGAGAGATCTTTAAATTTGAAATTTAACTAGCTCACAATTTTGTCCAATTTTCGTCTATTTTTGTCCAACCAAGAAAAATTTTTGTACCATTCAAATAAACTAGGGAGGCCTACTTCAAGATTTGGCCACTTCAATCACCTATAGTGCGACATGTTCAAAATCAGAATCTTAAATAGTTCATAATTTTGTCAGATTTTAGTACAATTTTGTACCACCAAGAAAAATTATGTAAAATTGAAATAAGCGAGGGAGGGCCATTTGAAATTTTGGCCACATCGATCAGTGTGACATGCTTAAATTGGCATTTTAACAAGCTTAGAATTTTGTCCAATCCTTGTACCACAAACAAAACATTTTGTACCATCCAAATAAACGAGGAAGATCATTTCAAAATTTGGCTACTTCGATCACCTGTAGTGTGACATTTTCAAATTTGAATTTTAATTACCTCAGGATTTTGTCAAGTTTTGTACATTTTTGTACCACCAGCAAAAAATTTTGAACGCTCAAATTAACAAAAGAGTGCCATTTTAAAATTTTGGCCAATTCGTTCACCAGTAGTGTAACATCTTTAAATTCTAACTGGTTTAGAATTTTCACTGTTTTTTGTAAAGTTTTGTACCATCAAGCTAGTTAAAATTCAAATTTGAAATGTCTCACTACAGGTGAACGAAGTGGCCAAATTTTTAAATGTCCGTCCCTGGTTTATGTGAATGGTGCGCAATTTTTTCCTGGTTGTAAAAAATGTTCAAATATTCAACAAAATTCTGAGCTAATTAAAATTCGAGTTTGAAGATGTCTCACTACAGGTGATCGAAGTGGCCAAATTTTGAAATGAACCTCCCTCGTTCATTTAGATGGTATATATATATATTTTTGTTGGTGGTTCAAGAATGTAAAGATATGGACAAAATTCTAAGCTTGTTAAAATTTGAATGTGAAGATGTCGCACTACAGGTGATCGATGTGACCAAAATTTCAAATGACCCTCTCTCGTTTATTTCAATTGTAAAAAAATTTCTTCGTGGTTCACCAATGAACAAAAACCGGACAAAATTCTGAGCTATATAAAATTCGAATTTGAAGATGTCGTACGATAGGTGATCGAAGTGGCCCAAATTTTGAAATGGCCTTCCATCGTTTATTTAAATGGTACAAAATTTTTCTTGGCCAAAAATGGACAAAATTCTGAGAACTAGATAAAATTGAAATTTGAAAATGTAGCACTAGAATTAATGGACCCTCTGAAACAATGGATTGAGGTCGAGAGACGTTAACAATTCAAGGAGAAAATATATTTTGCAAAGTGTGTACTAAACAAGTAATATTTTCAAACTAAATATGCTTGTTTTCAGGAGAGGATATTTTCATTTTGTTCTACAGCAAAAGCTTACATTTTTACAGCGCCCTATTTTTTGGCTTTCTTATATTTTCATAAGTTTCAAGTCTGGTAAGGAGTTCTACAAGTATGAAACAACCCAGTTTTTTTTTTTTTTTTTAATACTCGACAGAGATCATCTTAAAGAAACCCTTTTAAAAAGTTTTTCGGGAGGAAATGAACAACCCTTTTTTGAAAATATGCTCTACAATTAATTGAAATATTTTCTTTACAAAATCTAAAACTTCTCGCAGCAGTTATTTTTTGAGATAAGTTACCGAGTTTTCCTTTAAGGAGTTTATGAGATTATTTAAATATAAACTTGTGTTGCTTTTGATATGCACCTCAGTCTCTCGAAACGTAACTTTCCTACTAAGTCGTCTGTTATGTTTTCGATAACTTCACTTTCTTCCTATTCATGCTCCATGTCTCGCTCAAAACAGTTTATTCCATTTAAAGTATCAATATTATACATTGTAAATTCTTACTGTTTTAAACGAACAATGTCACGCTAGAAGAAAATATTCTAGGATTAACACACAATTGGATACAAAAAGCAATTTGAAGTGGATTTATTTTCTTTTAAACAAGAACATAAGGTTTTGAATGCAGGCTTTTAATACAGTAAAAAGGCCCCTTAATAAACGGAAATATTTCACGGTTCCATGAATTTAAAGGTAAAATAAGTGTTAATTTTCTTGATATGTCGGAACCTATGTTGCGAACAACGGATGTTAAAATATACTTTTTAACGAAAATTTTCAAGTTCTAAAATACAGTGTTTAGAAAAATTTTAGACATTCTGTGAGAGGTTAGGTATATGAACTACGTTGTCTGTAAAGGTCTTCATTTACTTGCTACCCTACACACTTAACCTATAGTCTAGCGCCATATAAGGCCCTAGATACTGTGCAACTTTTTGAACGAAGTGCAATTTATATAGTAATTTCCAAACCATTAACTATTTCTCTAGCTGGTCTAGAGACATGGAACAAGGAGCATAATATACACAATAGATCAAAGGGAGCCAAAAGTAGAGGGAGGAGCGCTGAAAAGGACATATCATCTACTTTTTGCCTTGGCTTTGAAAAATGAATGTAGTGTTTTTTTTTTTTTTTTTTTTTTTGTTGTTGTTGTTCACTGTAAGTTTGTGTATGAATTTGTGGCATAACTAAATACTGTAATTTAATAGGATATGCATAACATTTTATTTTATCTCCCTATGTCCATTATTTATTTTCTTGCATAGATCTATCTCCGTTAACTTTAAAACCTTTAAGGGAAATTTTTACGATCCCTGTTCAATTTCGTTAGTCAGGTTTTACTATATGCTTATGCGAGAAATGTTTATTTACTTCTCTGAGTATATTTATTCTTTATACTCAAATATTTGGCGCATTCTATTTTTTATTTGTAAATATATATATATATATATATATATATATATATATATATATATATAATATGGGGGTAGATGTATTTCAATTTCACATACTGAGCTGTTTGAACCCGAAGAAACCAACTATATTCAAGAAGCCGTGGATACTGAAAACATTAAAAGCGAACTTGCGTTTATCAAAGTTCATAACGAGATGAGAAGAGCGATAATTAGGACATTGTAGTGCATTTGAGCTGTTTGATTCAATAACGAAACAGGCTTCGCCAAGACCAATGGGACAAACACTTTTTCGAAAAGCACAGTCAATAGACGCGAAAAAACCTGGCATAAAATTTTTGTCTAATGCAAATAAAGTGTTCCTGGGAACAACGATGCACGAATTACAGATTTTTTGGCAAGTAACATTGTTTCTTTGAAATACTGTCCCTTAACGACCCGTGACACGGAAGGAACATTTTCTATGTACACTAATGTTTTGACTGACAAATGCAGGCTTTTGCCAGAAAATACCGAAAATTATATAGTTGTCTATTGCAGCATGAATGCATCATAGTTGTACACCAAGTATATGTAGTTCAAGTAATACAACTTTTTTCTCTAAAGATAATAAAATTTTTCGTCAACTTTAGCTTTTGGTTGGAGCATATTTATCCTTTTTAGTGCATATTTGCATATTTTCAGTGCATATTTTCGTGATTTTTAGCGCATATTTGCATGCATATTTTGCCGTTTTTTAGTGCATACCGATCCGAAGTCTAGTGATAATACAGTAATGCATACAATCTAACGCACTACCTTACGTGAAAATAGCAAACCGGCGTGGTACGTAGAGGTGTATTATTTTCTTGCAATATTTCACAAATTCTGTGTTTGCTTGTTTATGGAAGCGTATTCTCTGGATTACTTCTTCAAGCGCTGCTTAATTTATACACACTATGCACTGCTCCTGCAATGTTCATTCGTTATAGACGGGTATATGTCATCATTTGAGGGAAGTTTCTCCTTAACCTTTAAACTACGGGATATTTCGTTTTCGAAATACCCTGTTCCTTGTCTTAACTACGGATATTTTGATTACGAAATGGTACTACAATAACTTTTGTAACACTTTTTATTGCATGTGTCTCAATAAATAGAAGTAAAAACATGGACTTCTTTGTAAACCCTTACGAAAATGATTTAAATGTAGTTTAAAGGTTAAAAAAATACCTCCGCAGTTTAAGGGTTAAAACATTAACCCCCGTAGTTTAAAGGTATCCACCCGGTAATCCGTACAATGCGTATACCTAGAGTGATTACTTAAAATGAGGAGTGGCACGATCACTCACTGCTAAAGCGCTTACCTCTGGAACTAGAGATCCCTCGATCGATTCCACACCATGCGAGTTTATGATGGATAATATCTTGTCCGTGAGGTTTCTTGGAGTTCTCCCGTTTCCTTCCACATTTTCATTATACCAGTTGTTTCACAATCATTCACTTCCATTAATCACCAGTCTTCTGTAGCCAAAAGCACATAATGGAACGTAAAATTAAAAATTGCATTTCATTTGATTTTCAAAAAAAAGGAGACTGGAGTTCGGAATATACGTCTTTGTATCAAACACGTATTAGGTATATGGAGGCAGGGTGGCTCAGTGGTAGAGCGCTTACCTCTGGTACGTGGGGTCCCTGGTTCGATTCCCGGCCAAGTAAGTTTGTGGTGGACAACATCGTGTCCATGGGTTTTTTCTCGAGGCACTTCCGTTTCCTTCCACATTCTCAATCTACCTATCCTTCCGCCGTCATTCATTTATTTTAATCATCCTCATCTTTAGCCTAAAGGGCAAAATGGTGCGAGTCAAAATATTTTCTGTTGGTGATAAAATGTAAACGATGAAAAATAAGCTTTTTTTGTTTTATTTTAGTCACCACTGTAAGGGTCAACCTGTAACTAATGTTCTATTTTTATTATGCTTAAGGAAAATATTTTTTTTTTCCTTCCTTAGTTTTCAAGATATCAGATTGATATTTTTGCACACTCATTGCATATACAACGTAGTATTTTTCAAGTGATTTTGAGATCTGTAGTTAACACAGGGCCAGTCCAGAGGGCCTAAGTTTTTTAAAAGGGATTTTTTTCAGAAAGAAAATCCCCATTTTCTTCGAATTCCCCCTCCTAATTGTGAGACGTTAAACTGAAAGCTTTCGTTTCATTTCATTTTACGTATTAGAATATCCTGTTTGACATCTTAATTTTATTGCAAATGAAATTGTGCTTCCGTTTTACCCTTAAACCCAGAATATTTATAAGTTAAGTACTAACTAAGTTCTATAAATAATCAAAATACCGGTATATCAAATGACTACTGTCATGTTTATACGCCATATTTCGCTAGTTTGTTGTTTCAATTGTTAGAATTAATTCGATGTGAATTTCGGTTTGAAAATTGATATATACTACAGTGTAAATTATGAGCAAGTCCTTAGACATATTTAACTTACATTTAAAGTTGTAATTTTCCCTGCTTTCAGAGTTATTATAAGGAGGATGCCCGGAAAATACAGAGCTTCAGATACCTAAATATGTCTTAAATAGAAATACTTATTTTTTTTTTAACGTAATGTATTTTTAGTATATTGAATAGGCGCTAATTAATTGGAAACATAAACCCATTTAAAACTATCCGGAAAACATTAATGTGACTATGCATTTCTTTAATTTCAGGTATCATGAAGGTAGATTGTACATGATAGATGTTTCCCAATCAGTAGAACATGATCATCCACATGCCTTAGAGTTCCTACGGAAAGATTGTACAAATATGACAGGTAAACATATACCTAGAAATTACTGCTTTTTAAGAGTTGATTTGCATTAAAAATTTCTTACATATAACCCTACATGAACTGACTGACTCACTGACATAAAATCATATTTCAGACGTGGAAAGTTAAATTTTTCATGCTTTAAGAGAGAAACCAACAAGAACATCGTTTATATATGTATTTATAGGTGTTTTTTTGAACATGAAATTTCATATTTTAGAGAATTGGAATAAAAACTTGAAATGCCTAATGCTTGCAGATTTTTGAGAGCGTTATCCAATTAAATCACCAAAAATTAAGAATTCCAACCTAAGTTGGGTTTTATGGGAACTGAAAAATCTTCTCGCATGTTATTTAAACGGGACACTTATACTTCATATTATTTGCCACTTCCAATAGGACTACGATCAGAAAAAGTTCATATGTTTGAAGCCTCCCAGGACTAACTCACAGAAACATTGACAAAAGTGAATATTTTTAGTTGTTAGTGGGTGTGAGGGGGAGAAGAAAAAATTCTCAGTGTTATGTGGGGTTTTGCAATGAAGAATTTAAAATAAAAATAAATAAAAATAGGTACTTCTAATTGGAATTGAAACTCAATACTTGGCATGGTCGTAGGTTTTTAAAACAGACAAGAGAATCATAAAAATAAATAAATAAATAAAATCTGTTTTAGAGGGTTTCATGATGTTTTTAAAATTCGAGCCCATGTGTTTTAAACGGGAGAACTTATACACTTCTGAATGTTTAGGTACTTTCAGCAACTGCAGGATTTGGAAATTTTGTGAGATTTTAGGATTTGCCATGTAACCATCAGGAAAAGTACGACATAGTAGGTTTTTGGTATGCAAGGGAGGATAGGGGTCTTATATGTAACTGTATATGTGGGTATAATAAATCTTGTTGATATGATAGTGTTTGCAATTTTGATCGTACCAAGATGATACGTAGCAACATCAAGTTAACTTACTAACATTATTACTATAGTTACTTATTCCAATGATACTAGCAACAGTGACTCCGATTAAGTCATTTAGCATCCTTACATTGACACTTTGTTCTCAAAACCCACCCAGTGTTAAGGTAACGCTACAATTAAAGTGTGACTACAAAACTATTATTTTTAGAATACAAACGATTACAAAAGTACTTACGTTTAGAATACAACTAATTATACACAGTGGCGGATCCAGGATATGATAATAGGAGCGGCTAAACCATAGTTTACCACTTTATCCAGTGTAAAGCAGGATTGAAGCCCATTTTATCCAGTGTATACCTGAGCGTCGAGGGAGACTGCACTATAACTCTCCTTGGATCCGCCACTATATATATATATATATATATATATATATATATACCGTATTTACGCAATTCTAAGACGCACTTTTTTTGTCGATTTTTTGCCTCCAAAATTAAGGTGCGTCTTAGATTTGAGTTATGCAAATTTAGGCCAAATTTGATGGAGTTTTGTCAAAAATGGCTACATATTGGTATAATATGATACTGATAATGGATTGCTATAAAACTGACGCAAGCAAGTGTTTCACCGTAATTACATTTGGAAAAAAAAGACCAGCAGATGCTCATGAATAAAGCGTAAATTCAATGTTTCTTTTATTTTCCCATAACATTGTTTTCTAATGTTTATTAATCTTTTTTTTTTCTTCTTTAAAATCAATGCAGTGGCGGTTTTTAATTTTTGTCAGGGGTGGGACTTATATTTGAGGGGCGTCTTAGATTCCCGTAAATACGGTACATAGATTTCTTCTTGCTCTTGAAACATGGTGACAAGGCTTGTGTGAATGTCGATTCACGAAAATATCAAGATATCCGATTTCGTATTCGTATTCATCAACACAACGCAAAATGTTCATTTCTGACAGAAAAGTAAGCACACGTTACAGAAATGAACTGTGTTTATACATCAACAGAATGAAATTTCCATTGATGAGATACTGTAGAAAATTTAATGTTTGTCAAGTGCTGTATGTTGAAATTCTCTCTTTCAAAGCTGGGAAGGAGAAAATAAACATGATTCTCGAAACTAGCACTAGGAGACTATTTTATTGACACCACTAGCTTTATCTAGAACCCGTAAATAAGTGACAATAGCAAGAGAGAAAATTACACTATTATTATCCTTGTACAGTTATAGAAAATCCTATATGAAATGTACTATGCTCGTTTATTATCTTTCGTCTTCTTATTTCAGAGTTTTTTAGGAAGCAAGGTGTTGCAACGATGACTGTAAAAGAATTATTTGATTTTATCACCGACCCAAACATAACAGAAGACAATATGGATGATTATCTCGATAAGATGTCTGAAATCGCTGCCTCCAGAAAGAGTAACGTCAGCACGCAAGAAGAAATAGAAGAGGAGGTCTTCAAGAATGTTTTCATACCACAACGATTACATGAGGTAAGGAAAAATGTTTTCTGCTGTTATTAATAAGTGCTGTATCTATTTCTCAATTAGTTTTAAAAACTACAGTAATATGTGCTTATGTTGGTCACGGTTCTTTATATTGAAGACTATCTAAAACATAAGGAAAAATTGTTAATCTCGTATACATACTGTGCAGTGTTAAAGTAGTCTTTCCAGAAAGTAATAAGCTTGATGTATTTTTCAGCAAAATCTTACCTGGTAGAGATAGAAGTTTATGGTGGAATGTAGTAGTAATAAGAAATACACATCTTTTAATAATCAAATATGGTACTTAAGCAGGGTGCGAATTACCGGGGGGGATGAGGGGGATTTCCCCCCTCAATCACATTTTGTTCCCCCCCCAAAGAAGTCAGCTGAAGTATCCCCACCGGGGATACTCGCTTTCCCCCTCAAACTATGTTTAGTATAACTCCAAATTTCACTGATTTTTGTTATTTCTTGTAAATTTAATCTTCTAGTTGTATTTCGAAATGATCGATGTAAACTGTTCAGTTTTGGTCATTTCTACTTACCACCTAATTACCCACTATTTTCAACGTTGTTTAGTAGAACTGTATTATTATGACTACGGTTGTTAATTGCAGCTGTACCTTCGTACCCTTCAGTTCATCATCGTTTGTGAATTTGAATGTAGCCTACTAATTGCGTATAACAAAGCCACATATAGATTTATAAATGTTCTTAGTGGTTGGCCAAGAAGAAGTAAACAAATAGCTTCTTCTACCATACTCTACCGGATATGTCATATTCATCCTCTATATTTGTATCGATTATCATCTTATTTTAATTTTTGTTATAACATGTTATTTCATTTTCCAGTGTACTCTTTGTTAGCACATGGTCTTCATTCCCTAGTAGGTTGTGTGTATGCAACTCAAAAGTTGCATTTAATTTGTGATAATTAGCATAGTAATCACTGCTTTTACAGTTTGCGGAAATGAACTTTTGAAACTGTACTCAAAATCTGAGATATAGGTATTCTCTCGTAAGTATATGTTAAAGTACACGCTGCGCTGGGGGATACGCTCCTAGTGAGCAGACATGTTAATGAAGGTGATTTTTAGGTGAATAAGCGAATAATTCAAGATTTGTTTCAGCATTTGTTAATACGACTGGTTCTGCGTGTCATTGTCCGTGTCTGTATAAGCATTTCAACTGGAGCGTTTTTTTTTTAAAGTTAACCCTTCATTTTTCCATCTTTTCGCTGTACAGTTTGCTGTCCACGCAATTAATGTTGTCAGAAAAACTTCAGTGTAATGTTTTACTTTATTTGAATAACGTAGCCCATAGTGAATCAACTCATCTTCAACCTAACAGTAAAGTAATTTTTAAGTGTTAATTTTCTGTGCCCATCACGGAATCGATATTTGGAGAAAAAAAGTCGTGATGAGCACAGCTTTAGTGGGAAGTAGAAGCACAAGCTCGAAATTTGAATTGAGATATTTTAAATATTTGGCCTTCGATTTGACCTTGATGTGAGAAATCGGGACCAGCAACAATCCATTTCTTATTTGATAGGCTAATATCTAGATTTTCTTAAATAATAATAATAATAATAAAAATAAAATATCCGGTTTAACTGATAATTTTAGTGGTTTTCACAAGACTGAAGTAGGTTTCTTTTCGCAACCTGTATGTATTAATGCAAAGTGGAAGCTTTCAATATGAGTGGAAAAATTAACATATGCTTGTGATCATGGCTATCGCTCGAGCCGAATTATTAACTAAATAAACCTTAGAGAGCTACGGGGACAAGACTGAGTACAACATTAAAACACGTTCAGAAAGGTTTAGTGGGGTGTGTGTATGTCAGACAATATATATGTGCATAGTTATTGTCGGTAGATTTATTAAATTAATAAATCTCTTATTTATTACAGATGTCACACACACACACACACACACACACACACATATATATATATATATATATATATATATATATATATGGGGGTAAGGCATTTATTGTCTCATTTTGAAATTTGAACCTTCAGACTATGTCCTTTGGCCTAATTTTATCCCCCCCAATATAGATTATCTAATTCGCACACTGTACTTAAGTATATGGTACCTTCAATCTCAAGCATAGTTAGTTTATAATATACAAGCAGAATTGTGTGTTCTCCGCATGGACTGTATAGTAGGGTAGAGCGAAAAAATTCGAATTTTTAAATTTTATTTCTAATAATGTGGAAAGACAAAAATAAAATATTAGGTAATCAGAACATGCTTTGAGGTGCCGTAAATAGAATGTTTCATAAATTTAAAATTTCGTGTACTATTTCAGCCTCTTTCGCTGATTTATTTGAACTATAAAAATCTTTATTATACTTGTTTTATTTATTTATTTATTGATGAAACAAACTTCTGGGATGGGGGAGGTGAAGCGATTTAAATTTATGAAGAAGTTAAAAATATTAAAGCCAAAAATGAGCAAAATTATATTTTTTAAAACGAAACATTACTGTGTTCGAAGATAGAATTATTACTCCTTATCCCACCAAAAAGTTTGTTTCTTCAATAATAAGAAATAACAAGTACTATTTCTTTACAAGTTTTTATAGTGCAGATAAAGGAGGAGTGACAAAGGCTGAAATGTCATATTTGAGAAACTTATCGTCCTTATGGCACCTCAAAGCATGCTTCGATTGCCCTAAAATTTTATTTTTGTGTTTTTTATATCAAAAGGCAACTTTTCCGCACTATTAGAAATAAAATTAAAACATTCGAGTTTTTCATTCCGCTCTACTATATAGTATGCAACCTGCATCACAGTGGAATAGTGTAGGTTGTCTGACTTAAAAGGTTTCTGATTATACTTTTCTCCATAACGGTGACCCCCAATCTTCCGTTGAGTCGGAAATCGAAAAAACTGTGTCGTATGCGATTTGATGTGATAAAACTCAAGGAAACAACAGAAAATTTACAGTCATTTATGATTTATAAACAATTATTAATTTATTAAATAACTTTTTTCACTCTTTTATTATGTACTAAACTTACTGAACAAATTTTAAAAAAATACTACTACTGTGAAAATAATTCATATCCCTTTGTTCCGACGAGCTTCTTGGCTAAGCGGTTATCGTACGCGCCTTTGGCGTAGGAGACCTGGGTTCGATTCCCGGCGGGCTCATATGGTCCGGATTCCATGTTAATCAGTAGGTTCACGTCTCATATAGTCTCGCTGCTGAAAAGGACGTTAAACCCAAAATCAACTCAATTCAACTCTTTGTTCCGAAGTCAAAACTGCAAAACAGGTTTTCAGTTATTCGAATTAAATTAGTCATTAAAGTGGCTGTAAGTCGGAGGCTTTCAGATCTACACGATGTGGGTTGTAGTAATAACAAGGATAAAGCTTCCGACTTACGCTGTTGAGAGGTGAATAGGTCGACAAGGAAGTGTCAAATATCTACCCAGGTTTCCCGTTAGACTTTTTTTTTTTTCTGTGGGGAAGTGTAAAGAACATTGTCTATGCCACAAAACCACGCACGCTGCAGAGGCGACTACGACTACCTGTGAAACCATTCCAATGGAAACCATATCACATGTTTGTCGATCTCTTCCACAGGGTTCCCGACGATGTATTGCTGCCACTTAAGGACATTTTGAACATATTGCACATTAGAACATCATTAATAATCTTTTGAGCGTCTCTGACAAATCCTATTTTATTTATTTTGGTTCTAAAATAAATAAAAGTTCAAAAGTTATTAAAGTTCAAAGAGTGCAAACCCTTATTGTAGGACACCCTGTATATTAAACCTCTGTCACCAGTTCACAGATTGTTTGTGAATTATCATCGATGATGTATTTTAAAGATAACCCGATCACCTAACAGTGACACTTTGCGAATTATCGTGCAATAATTTCTTCCTACATTACTCATACATGTAAATCCTTAAAAGTGCATATATTTTGTAAATGTTTTTTTTTTTTTTTTTTTAACACGTTCTGCGAATTACATAGCATAATGAATGCCTGTAATTTCAGATGCTGTATCCTTCCTCTAGCATGAAGTGTATAACATACACTGGTTTTACTTCTACATTTCATTCTGAAATAGTAAAAATCATCAGACATCAAACACCCCATCCCGTGTGCACAGCATCTGGAATTATAAGCTTTAATTTGTCTATATTATTTGACGATAAAGGTAAGAATGCTAAAGGACACCGCTATGGAAATCCAGCTTATGGAAATCCAGTTTCCGTTAAATTTGCTAGTATTGCAGTATGTTGTGCATTTTGACCCCTAATAAAAAGTCTCAATGGACACGAAGCCCGAAAAACCACACGTTTTTGAGATATCTGCTAATTATTATCGTCACTTAAAGGCATACGCTCTTTCGTAAACTGAAAATAGTGATTAGGACGACATTTTATCTATGATGTATGTACGAGTCTCACTAGGGTATACTAGGGTTTTTGGGGTCGCTGATTCCGAATCGGAGGTCGATTAACCTCCATCATGTCAGTTTCAAGATCATTTGAAGGTCAAATCGGGAGGGAACGTTGCAAAAAACTGAATATAAAGTACGTAAATGTTTTTTGAGCTGCTGGATCCGATTAACTCATTTTCTTGACCCGAGAAGGCCATGTCAAGGTTATTGTAGGTTCATTTCAAGATCAAACTTGAAAAAACGTCGCAAAAATCTGGAAGTCTGAATCTGAAAGTCGTTTATTGATGTTGGATAAGAGTGCACAATTGGCACACCAAAGTCGAGATCATATTGGCGATGCAAAATGCAATTCTCTCAATTTGATTTTGCATTTCTTAATCGGATTACGTTGCGTGTTCATCAGATTGAATTAGCACCTTCGTGTATACAAGATTATTTAGACTGAAAGTACTGATATTTTTCAATTCGATAGAAATAGTTTTGAGACATGATTGTTACGTTTCAGAATCTTTTGAAGATTTATAAATGCTACTCGATATATCAGCTTTGGATAGGTTTGGCAATGAATGATGATGAATTGCCGTTCATGGCAATGAATGTCCTTGTAAGTCCGGTGCTAGGACATTAGGTTGTTGCGCTCATATAGCCAGTGCTCTATAGTTTTTAGGATGAGCTCGACATCAGCAACAAATTAAATACCCTAGTCGAGCTCTACTGGAATACATACAAGATGTTGGTAATCGTAATGTGAACAACGATGGAAAGGAAGATGCTGGAGGTTAACGTTCAAGAAGGATGAGACGTGAAGTGCAGAACAAATCTTTATTGAAGAAGACGACACTACAAATGACTGACTGGAAAATTAAATAGACAATATTAATGTTAAATTCGATTAACACCGACCTCAGATTCGGAATTAGATACCCTAAAATCCTATCTATGAATTTTTCAAATTTTTCTGACAGTTTTTCAAGTTTGACCATGAAATGACGCTGCAGTGACCTTGAAATAACCTTCTTGGATCAAGAAAATGACATAATCTTATCCAGAGACTCAAAAACATTTATGTACTTTTTGTTCAGATTTTTGCAACGTTCCCGCTAGGTTTGACCTTCAAATGACCTTGAATCTGATGGAGGTTAACCGACCTCAGATTCGGAATCGGTGACCCCAAAAACCCTAGTATACCCTAGTGGGACTCGTTCATACTTCATATATAAAATGTCGTCCTAATCACTATTTTCAATTTACGAAGGAGCGTATGCCTTTAAGTGACGATAATAATCAGCGTATATCTCAAAAACATGTGGTTTTCGGGCTTCGTGCCCATTGAGACTTTCCATCAGGGGATCAAAATACACAACGTACTGCAATACCAGCAAATTTAACGGAAACCGGATTTCCATAAGCTCTGAGAGGTCCTTTATGAAGATGAATAGTTTCCTTGGCTTACGAATGTTATAGAAAAGTCAATGCTTTTTTATATATGTATGTACAGGTGTTGATATTTATTATGGTTCTTCTGTCTTTGTTATTTATTATGTTTCTTTCTGATATTTTGCTTTTTTATAGTTCAGATGAAAGACGAACGTACTGTGTAAGTTCATAAACATACCAGAATATATATATATATATATATATATATATATATACAGATACTGGTCAATTCAATGGGAACACCTGAAAAAAAGTACAAATTAATACAACGTTGGGCCACCATTCACCCTCAGAACATTGCTGATACGACGTGGAATGGAGTCAAAGGTCGTGAATGGTAGCAAGTTGAATATTATACCATATCGTGTGCAGTGTCACTTAATTTGCGTGAGAGAAGATGGAGGCAGAAATGTGCGTCAGATTCGTCTCTCCAAAACAGACCGCAGATGTTCAGTTGTGTTCTTGTCCGGCGATATGGTGAGTCAAAGGTAAATCACACCGCAACATCTCCAGCTGTGTAAATAGGCGTCATTGCTCCAAATCAAAATATGAACCATGCTTATGGTCTCCTAAAAGAGCGACATAATCACCGATGCTTCAGCACAAGATCTATTAAAAAGTAGGAGTTGCGTCTCACTGTACCCATGTTTGACAGTTGGACGGAGACATTGCGGTTCATACACTTTGTTGGGCTTCCGCCACATAAACACAACCCGTTGTTTGAAATAATCCGAACGATGATTCATCCAACCATATCACGCTTCATCATCAGCTGTCCATGTTCCATGTTTACGGTACATCGGCATCTCGCTAAAACATTATGGTCCCTTATCAGCGGTTTCGTTCCTACAACCCAACCCCGAATGTTCATCTCTAACTCGCGGCGGACTGTGATTGTCAATACAGCATGTTGGAGGTGGTGGTTTACTTCCTTCGTCACTTGCACCGCGGTCGCATGATGGCTTTGAGTGATAGCGAGACCCATCACTGTTTTCTTCCGACCATTCTTTGCCGTGAATTTCGTAGAACGGGATGACCTTGGACACTGTCCCTCGCGACACATGCAACACACCTGCCACTTCAGGCTCATACTACATACCCGAGCGTCAGCAACTTGCTTCCTTTGAAAATCAGGGGAACACGATGGCTCAGTACTAGAGCGTTTACCTCTGATGCGTAGGGTTTGATCCCCGGCTAAGTTTGTGATATACAACATTGTGTCTGTTGGTTTTGTCAGGTACTCCCGTTTCCTTCCACGTTCTCATTCCATTGATTCTTCCATTATTATTCGCTTGCCTTAACCATTCGTGTTCAGGACGTTGAACTAAAAGATTTTATTTCATGTCTTTGAAAATCAGAAAGATCGCCCATTTTACATTATCTTCGTCTGCTCTGTTTCACTTCACATTGCTATTCTCCTACTCTTCATGTAGTACGGAGTTTGCTTTTGTACACCATCACTGAAAGCCCGGCGCTACAGTCGCTACCTGACTATTGCCAACCCAGACATTTGGCGTGTTTCCATTAAATTGATAAATATCTGTATATTTTTAATTTGAAGACTATAGATTGCTATCTGCTCCAAAACTAACTTTCCAGTAAAAAAAAAAAAAAAGTCTCATTTCCTAATTACCGCACTGTATATAGGTCATCATAGGTATTCTGCCCTTATAGGCAGGTCATTTACAGCAGCTGAGAAGCTTCCATGCTCCACGGTCTTCCGCTAACCTCTTCGTCTTCACGTATGATCTTTCTGTTTTTATATCGTCCATTAATTATAGCCTTCTTCGCCTCCTCCCTCTCTTTCCTCCCACCATACCCTCTAGCACGTCCCTCATGATACAATTTCTTCTCAGGTAATGTCCCAATCAGTCTCTCTTCCTCTTCTCAATAATATCTAGAAGTGTTCTTTTCTCCCTCACCATTTCTAACACACTCTCATTCGTCTTCCGTTCGACCCAACTAATTCTTTCCATTCTTCCCCACACCCACATTTTGAAGGCTTCCAGTCGTTTTTCATCACTTTTACGTAATGTCCATGTTTCCGCCCCATACAGTAAAACACTACACACGAAGCATTTTTTTAAGTCTTTTTCTCAACTCTTTATTCAGGGTCCCACAAAACAAACTTTTCTACCTCCTAAAGGCTTCTTCCGCCATTCCAATTGTATATAGGTAATCTTTCAGTTTCAGTGGAATATTGTGGGAGTATTGCTTTCGAAATAAAATCTGGCACTATCACAATGTCTGTACGCGTAAAAGATTTTGTTTGTGGCACATTTTAGTGTTCGTTAGGTGTTTTAGCCAAAACATAGTTCAAAGATGTTAAAGTGAAGAATTCGTTGTGTTGCAGGTGGTTGAATATGAGAGAGATATAAACGAAGTGAAATCAGGAAGCAAAAAGGATCTCGTATACAAAACTATTACAGCACTGAAAGAAGATTTATCTGGACCGCAGATAGTTCCAAAGATTCTTCAAGACAGTGAAAGTGTGGAACACTCATCAGAAAATGAGCAGGACTCTTCGGATAGTAATGAGAGCAGTGAAGAATCAGACGAAGAAAATAAGGCGAGCAACTTTGTAAATAGTGCGAGACCGAGAAATGAGTCCCCAGAAAGCAAAAAGGTAGGTGTTTTGATGAAATTAAAATATTAAGGTAGTGCTAACAACATTATTCATTATTTATAAGCATTTTTTAAAAAAAATATATATTTTAGCTCTTCTTAATTTGCAGCCTTCAATTCAAATTCTGCAAATTGTTCTTTCACATAATATTTTTAAAGATCAGAAATGGCTGTATCAATGTGTCGAATTGAAAATCTGCATAGCATTGCATTATATTTGTAACATTGTATTCATTTGCAAGCAATATCACACCTAGTGTCTAGGTTTAGGTAAATTTAGTGTTGTGGAGTTACACTAAGAAAGAGGCTTTTTTTTGAACTATTGGATACACGTAGGGAATTTTGTATATTTGAGCTTTTTGGTACATAAGCATAGAATAGTAGAATTGTCTTTTTTTATTATTATTACAGGCTTGGGGGAATGAAGCGTGGTTTCCATTGGGTTAACAATCATTACATGTATAATTTTACGTCTGATGGGAAACATCCATTCTTAACGTAACATACGGATGGTCCTAGGTTACGCTTACAAGGTCACAAACTCTGTACATGTTCAGAAAATAGGCTAGGGTGCCTGGTTATTCAGGAGTTAGTATGTTGTTAAAGAAAGTTCTCAAAATGCATCGTAGAGAACAGACAATATTGAGTGGATTTTCCTGTGGGTTCAAACTGGAGCATCTGCAAAATATTAACTTCAAAACATTTCTTCCAGAAATGCTGAGTGAACGCACAATGTCCTGCTGGTTTGAGGAATTGCGTGGCCGTAACATAATATTGAAAAATAAGCCCTACTACCACCAACAAACTACGTGTTCTAAAGAATTCCATAGGCACAATACGAAACGAACCCTCGGAAAAATGTTCGTGCAATTGCAGACAAGTTAGGTGTACACTATACTGTTTTTTTCTGTGATTCTGAGCAATCTGTAAAGTGCAAAAGTTGGACACGGGTGCAAGAGTTGATACCTTCCAAGAAGGATCGCCGCCTAGAAGTCTGTAGTTTTCTGAGTGTATGGAGTAACCAGAAAGAATTTCTATTTTGGATTGTCACTTTCTGATTAAAAATTGACCTGCTACTACAACAATAAACGGTGATCTTAAGCAGTGATCATCGTCCAGAACAGTTTCCAAAATCCCAATGTCTGCAGGTGTTGTTGGTATAGGAGGGGTCATTTATCAAGTCTTTGTCGAGACGAAACTGTCATTGCGAATCGTTACAGTGCTGCAGCCTATAAAAGCAATCGCAGACTTATCCGCAAGCATCCAGCAAATAGCAGACATGATGTCATATTGCATGATAACAAATGCCCATTGGTCGCTCAAAGGACAATGCAGTCTCTCCATGACTACACTATGAAATCGTTACTTACCTATCGTATTTTCCGGACGTTTATCTTGGCTACTACCTCTCGATTGCATTTTGGGAGAGAACTTCCCTGATTGCCGGATGCTGCAAGGTGGGGGTTGAGAACTTCGAACACACCTCTAAAGATACATCCTTATCCATCCTTAGGATCTGTTCTGTCCTCCGTATGTTGGAAACTGTTCTTCGGCACATTTTTCAAACCAGCCCCAGCTTCCACCACAATTATGATACTTTTCAGCCGCCTGACGTCATTTAACTGCGGGCAGTATTTTGTGTTCGCAGGGACCACGGTGGCTCAGTGATAGAACATTTACCCCTGGTGTGAGAGATCCCTGGCTCGATTCCAGCTCTAGCAAAATGGGCTTTTGGCAGACAAACACCGTGTGCATGGATTTTCTCAGGTTCTCCCATTTCCTGTCACTTGCTTCATTTCAATCAGCGTTTCCCTTCAGTTACTTTCGTTCTAGGTCAAACAAACAAACAAAACTGCTGAAACAAGCGTTTAATTATTTCAAATGAAAAATCTGAATTCAAATTTAATATCTCTAACCTTAAGGGATTCTGAGGTATGGTAATGTCATTGTAATAATTGCGGCCATTATTTCCCCCTTCCACATCGAATTTTCAAAAATTCTTTCTTAGGATTTGTGATGTAAGGTACTACTATGTACTGTTTAAATTTCAAGTTTGTAGCTGAAGTAGATTTCCCTAGGCGTTGATCAGTTGGAACTTCTTAAGTATATAGAGAGATTACGCGCGTTTCATAACACCTACAACTACACTTCTGTCATAACGGCTGCGTATTGAGATTACTTTCAACTGACGGGTATCACTCATGGTTCCATCACCATTGCTCTGAGGCAGGAAAGGTTTAATTTTTGTGGACTCGACATTTCGACCACATGTAACTTCTATACAATTTGATACATATGTGTGTAACTTCTTGCGTTATTATTATTTTTTTTATTACATCATTTTTAATTTTCTGTTTCAGAAAAGAAAGAAAGCAGTGAAAGAGGAGAGAGCAGAGAAAAGAAAAACAAAGGTTAAGAAGCACGTGAAAAAGAGATTAGAGAAATTGGGCAGAAAAAAGAAAAATAATTGATAATGTAAATAAAGCGGGATATTTTTTTACTGTGTTGTTTTCTTTATAAAGTGAAACCTTCACAATATTTTTATAGCAAAAATGTATATATTGTTGCGGGACAAAACCCTCCTTTTTTTACGGATTTTTCAAATACAGTCAATCTTTTGCCTCCAACGTTTCAGTAACCTCTGCATAATGGACAGGAATTGTTCTCAGTTCATATATTTGGTCTAGGAATTAATTCGTGCGGGTGGACAAGAGATGGCGCAACGAACGGAGCGTCCCACAGTTCCGTGTATCCACACATGTGTTGCAAACCCCTGTGGATAGGGCAGTGGATTAAAGCGTCAACAACACCAGTTTGTAGTTAAGTGAACATGGCACAATTTGTGCCTGATAAAGTGTTTTTGCGGGGTGTCCTGCTGCATTACTTTAACATGCAGAAAAGTGCGACTGAAAGTCATCGTATTTTGGTGGAAGTGTATGGTGACCATGCTCTAGCTGAGCAAACGTGTCAGAAGTGGTTTGCACGGTTTAGAAGTGGTGATTTCGGCTTGGCAGACCAAGAGCGAGCTGGACAGCCAAAAAAATTTCAAGACGAAGAATTGACAGCATTGCTCGAGCAGGATTCGTGTCAAACGCAGGAACAACTTGCAGCAGCATTAGGCGTTGATCAAACAACAGTCTCCAAACGCTTGAAAGCCATGGGAATGATTCAAAAGATGTCACATTGGGTTCCACATGAATTGAAAGACAGAGACGTTGAAAGACGAAAAACCATTTGCGAATTGCTGCTTCAACGACAGAGCAGAAAGGGGTTTCTGCATCGAATTATTACGGGTGATGAGAAGTGGATCCATTACGAGAACCCTAAACGAAAAAAGGCCTGGGTGAAACCAGGTGAACCAGGTCCATCACAACCAAAACGAGATATTCACTGTGCAAAGGTTATGCTGTGCATATGGTGGGATATGAAAGGTGTGGTGTACTATGAGCTGCTGCAAGCGGGTGAAACTATGAATGGAGAACGTTATCGACGACAATTAATGCGTTTGAAGCAAGCTCTGGCCAGAACACGACCAGAATGGGAGAACAGACATGATAAACTTATTGTTCAACATGATAACGCTCGCCCACATGTCGCAAAACCGGTCAAAACCTATTTAGAAAATGTCGGATGGGAAGTTTTACCCCACCCGCCGTATTCACCAGACGTTGCTCCTTCGGACTACTACTTGTTCGATTGCATGAACAACGATTTGATTGGACAGCGGTTTACTTCTTCAGAAGATATCGAAACATGGGTCTCTGACTGGATCGCTTCCAAGGATGAGGACTTCTTTCGCCACGGAATCCGTACATTGCCTGACAGATGGGCGAAAGTGGTGGCTAGCGATGGACAATATTTTTCTTAAGGTATTTATGTATTTTGTGTTTGTACTACAGCTTCAATGTGTGCGTACCAACCGCACGAATTAATTCCTAGACCAAATATATTTAGCAGAATTCAGGAAGTTCATTATTAAGCAGTGTGACAATAAAGCCCTCAAAGCGATTCAGCAGTTATAAGCTGAGTTTCCACAACTCAAACAACTGGTGCATATAAAGGGTGGCCCCAAAGTAGGTATACAGTACCATACTGATTAGATCATTGTATTTTATATCGTTTCTTATTGTTATCCATCAGGTAGACTTAGTTTCTTTATTATTTGCTCTTAAGATGTAAATAAAAACACATTAAACTCGGAAGAGCCGAAGCAAATAAACCCATAAACTAGAATGTTATACTTGATCAATGCAGGGGTGTATACCTACTTTTGGGCCACTGTATATACCGTAATCGACCGTAAGTATAAGGAGGTAGTGTAGCAAGCGGAACTATTTAAGGCAGAGATCTTCAGTCAGCTTTTAGTGACAGCGACGAGGAGTGCTTAGCAACGCCTGATGCGTAAACTGTTTACTGTATGAGTTCAAACTCGGGTATCATGTTGCGGCAGCAACTCAAAAGATTTGTCATGCGAAAGGGGAAGGTGCAGTGAACCACAGCACAAAAAGTCGTTGGTTCTAGAAATTTCGTGCAGGTTGTAAAGATGTCGATCAGCCAATGTCCTACCACCATAGGGTAACAGATTCTAAGGTCATACGACACGCCATTGAGGAAAGTCCGTTCACCAGCAGACGACGATTGTCAAACCAACTCAGGGTGTCTGTCGGTCACGAGTCACAAAAAACTCACGAAATCAAAAAACGGGCAGGAAAGTTAAGAAATTTAGCTTTTGGGACATTTATAGAGCGGATGTATGCGGCACTCGCCAAAAATATCCTGCATTGGTAAACTGAAAGCGAGCCCTGCTACAACAGGGAAACGCAAAACCACACTCGACTCGAAAAATGCAACAAAAATGCTGGAACTTGACGGGTCAAACCAATACTTCCCTGATATGTAGTACTGACCTTACCCCTTCGGATTACTATCGGTATCAATCCATGGTATACTTCTTGAAATGACAATACTTCACTAATGAGCAGATGGAAACAGCAGTGATTAACTTCTTTGCCTCTTAAGAACAAGACGTGGTATCGACGTAAAATCAAGGAATTGGCAGGAAGGTGTCTGCAGACAGTCCAACACGACAAGCTATACGTTCAGTTTGCCTGTCTTCGTTGCACTGCAATACATACAGGTATGATGTGTACCAGAATATTACCAAACATCACCCTTGTACCCTCATGTCCAAAATGATTGTCGCATATCTGTGTGTCTTCTTGTAAGAATATAATTTGATAATGATTTTGCAAGGTACTTTTAATACTGATATTATGTGTATAATCAGGAAATATATATTTGTGGTAAATTTCATAGGAAAAGAATTATAAATGCGAAAATTAGAATGAGTAAAACAAAATGTTGCTAAATGGATAAGCAAGTTTTACTTTCGTTTTATTGTTCTTATTTAGTGCTCTTGTGACATGAAATTTGCCACATACATGTCTTTGCCGATTACACACATACGAACATTATAAGAAATACCTGGCGAATTCGTTATGAAATTATATTCCTACAACATATTTATAGACATACCACAATAATTTTCGACATGAGTGTACATGCAAATTTCGCAACAATACACTGTTGTAGAGTTTTTCACAATAAATTGAAAATCCGAAATGTTTGGTGAATTCAGTCTAAATTTGAAGTGTTTCATAATTTTGCATGTTCTTACTGCGTTACTTTTCAGTACAGCAGGGAGATGATTCGTACTTCACACAATACATATTTTGTACAAGTCCATATAATCACTTCGTCATTCACAATACAATGAAAAAATAAATATAAAATACTTACTTCAACCTTACATAATACTGATTACGGTTGTGCGTAATATTAAACTCACTATGTATGTGTTCGTACTATGTATTGAAATTGTCTTAGGATTTAAGGAACTGTTCAAATTTCTTATCGCTTACGGGATGCTAATATTTCCACGCAATGGTGTAGATAATTCGTCTAATTGTAAGCACATGCCCAGATTTTTCTCTTAATTTTAGGGAATTCTGCATCTTTGATCAGATAATTCAGCTCTCCTTGAGTTTTGAATTTAAGAGTCTGCGTTTTGTAACTAATCCGTATATAGTGAAGCTAATGGCTTTTGTTCTTCGCTATGTAAAGAAAAACTGTTATTTTAAGCAGTTCATAAAAACATCATCTGGAGATTCCTTTGTTATGAAGCACAGAGCGAATTGCAGAAGATTTATTAAAGTACACTAGTTTTGATTTTCTCTTTATGAATACTCATTTCTTAATAGTGGGAACCACATAGATATACGAGGCCTGTCTAAAAAGTATCCGACCTTAATTTTTTCACCGCGTTCGCGTGTGCCAGTCGTGAGCTGGTGGTCGCGAAGTGAGGTGCTGTTGGTAGTGTTCGTCGGATTTAGTGTTTCTCGCAAGATGACTGAACGAATTGAGCAAAGATACTGCATCAAATTCTGTCAAAGGCTGGGTGATTCTCAAAGCCAAACAATTCGTAAGATTCAGCAGGTGTTTGGAGAAGATGCGATGGGTGTAACACAAATTAAACAATGGTTCAACCGATTCAAAGATGGCCGCACATCAGTCGAGAGTGAGCAGCGTAGCGGCAGGCCCCAAACTGCTCGGAATGCAGCTGTTGTTGAGCGGGTGCGAAATTTGGTGATGGCAGATCGCCGTTTGACAGTGCGGGATATTGCAGAAGATGTTGGAGTGAGTAAAGATTCTGCACATGCAATTTTGCGTGACGATTTGAACATGAAACGAGTGGCTGCTAAATTTGTACCCAAGTTGTTGTCTCAGGAACAAAAAGACACCCGTTTTGACGTTGCACAGGACCTTCTGGACACCATCAACACTGATCCTGGGTATCTGAATTCCGTGATAACTAGAGATGAGTCATGGGTGTACGGGTATGACCCAGAAACAAAACAACAATCGTCTCAATGGAAGCATCCCTATTCTCCAAGGCCGAAGAAAGCGCGGCAGGTGCGAAGCAAAATCAAGGTGTTGCTGACTGTTTTCTTCGATGCCCGTGGAATTGTGCATCACGAGTACGCACTGGAAGGACAAACAGTGACAAAGGAGTACTATCAAGATGTTCTCAGGCGACTCCGTGACGCATTCCGGCGCAAAAGACCAGACATGTGGACAGCGAAGAACTGGCACGTCCATCATGACAACGCCCCAGCACATTCATCCCAATTAATCCACACGTTCTTAGCCAAACATGGAATTACAACCGTTCGCCAACCTCCCTACTCTCCAGACCTGGCTCCTTGTGACTTCTGGTTGTTTCCAAAATTGAAGACGCCTCTGAAGGGATCCCGTTTTGAGAGTAGAGAAGACATAATGCGGAACACGACGACGGAGCTGAACAACATTCCAAAAGAAGACTTCCAGCGGTGTTTCCAGCAGTGGAAGGATCGGTGGGCTGTGTGTGTGGAAGCACAAGGGGCCTACTTTGAAGGGGATTAGGGTCCCAAATCTGTCAGGTATTCACAACTATTTTTCTGGCCAAAGGTCGGATAATTTTTAGACAGTCCTCGTATAACCATCAGTCAAGATCTGAACTCGAAAACCTTTAAAAATAAAAGTTTGAAGGAAGTAGAAGCTATACCAGTAATGACATAAGAGCCATTTCGCGGATACCTGAGTATTGCTTCGGACACTTAGATTAAAGAGGGGTTGATTACTCGTAGAACTCCCATTTACTTTGACGTCAGGGAGTGTGGGAAACAGCGTTACCACACCGAAAGCGAAGTTGTTTCTATAGATAGCTATATTTTTACTAGTGAAATTCATTATGAAATAATTACTGGATTTATTTTAGTCCACTTCTCTCATTAGTAGATCAGAATAAGTACAAAGCAGAGTTATCATTCCTGATTTATATTGCTATTCTACCACTTAGTAATACATATAAAACGAATTAGTTATGGGCCATACACAATTCGATGTCCAAGATTGACGTTCCCCCCATCATCGTTGTAGCATGTAATATGTAGAAATTTCTGTTCTTTTGCTGCCGCAGATGACGTATCAGTGCTGATCTCTAACATCAATTCGTACTTTGTAGGTAAGCAAATGGTCAACATTTGGTTGTAATATTTAGTTTCTGTTCTCGTTGAAGTATCTCCTTGGCCATTCGCTGGAGCTGGTACTCGAAGATCAATTTGAATCGAGACAGTGCCAGGTGCTTTGCTTTTGTCGTTCACGTGGTGGAATGCATAAAAGATATCATTGACTCTTCGACATTCTTTCAACGAAGCAGACGATCGTTTACCATTGCTGATAGTCTGATTAGTTTTTCCGTATATACAATCTCGAAGATGGTGCCTGTTGTGGAAAAAAGTTACCTGGGTTAACAGCTTAAACGTATCTCGTAAAACTTCACTCGGTCTAATATTTTTCAGGTCATAGTGGGCTTCCCACTGTAAAATAAGTGATTTCAGTTCGAAACTCACTGTAATTTGACACATATCCTTGTCCAGATAGGAAACAATTGAGCTTTCGTGGCCAATATAACAGTGTAAAAGTTCAGTAATATCCCAAGCAATGTTTCGTCGTCTAACACGACGCACGTATTTTTCAAGAGTTAAAGCAAATTTTTGGTTTAAATCAAAAAGATACTCGAGAAACATTTCACCACAATCTTTTCTGCTTTCTACCGACTTTATAATGTAGTAAAATTGATCTAGTATGTCCCACGCAAAGAAATGAAGAACTTTCTTTTCGATATACCGCCAGCAGAGGGCCCGAAGAATTTTGTACTCGTAAAATAAAGTTTGTAACACCACAAGAAAGTGCAACCTCAATTCGTGAGAGATTGCTGTATCCGACTGTTGGTTCTTCTCTAGGAGCTCTAGTTGTCTATTGATCACAGTTCCCAGCTTTATGAAATTCGAATTCAACATACTTTTGGAAATATTATTCAGCTGCTTGCAGACGAGACGGCATCGACTAAGTTCTGAAAATGTCAAGTATTCAAAACAACGTTCCAACAATTTAGTGGGTAAGTTCAGAAATGTGTGTTTACTCTTCTCCATGATAGTTTTAACGCTATTTTCTTTGTTGCTGCGATTGAATCTCACAACCAGTTAACTTTAGGACTGTTCAAAGCGAAAAGAAACTGGAAGCATTATTTGTTACCATGACTCGAAATTATTTCGCAACAATTACTGAATTGTAGTTATTCTATCTATGGTATATTTTCATGGATTTTAAATACCACTATATTAACCTAATGCCAGATTGACTTTTTGTTCTTGATCAGATCTTTTTTCAAATATCCATACATCGTACGCAATCGATGAAACCCATTGACCTTCACCAAACTTGACATGCTGGTAATTTTTATGAGTACAGTATGCATGTGAAATATGTTGTTCAGGGCTTTGGTTATGGACCATCAAAGTAGGGTTTTAAATTAGTAAATTTCTTACGAGGAGGCACATGGTAGAGCGCTTACCTTTCGTGCGTGAGGTCCCTGGTTCTATCCTTGGCTAAGCAAGTTTGCGGTGAACATCCGTGTCCGTGTGTTTTCTCGGGGTACTCCCACTTTCTCATTCCATCATTATTGGCTTGCCGGCGTAATCGTGGTACGTTAAATTAAAATACTTCGTTTTAGTCAATTTCTTTTTGCAAAAATGTCACTAAACATTCTACGATGAACTCCTCGTGAAATTTAGCGTAATGGATCTTACTATGCATGTACAATATTTTTCTGTGTAGATCTTTTGGTTCCTGTGTTAGATTCTCGGTGGTAGCTGATGTGGTTCGGATCCGTTACGCTGTAGGTTCAGTCTTATATAGCGAGCTTCCTCGTGGCTATGTGGATAGCGTAAGCGTATTTGGTGCGGAAAACCCGGGTTCGATTCCCCGCGGAAGCTCATGTGGTTCGCATACCACATTAAACAGTACGTCCACGTCATATATACCCGGAGTCTACTGATACTGGAAATGCTTGAATTTAATTTTCGTACTGGAAATACTGGATTTTTGATCCACATACTGGAAAGATCATGAAACGTAATTTGTAAACATTTTTTTTTTTTTTTGTAATTATTGGCAGTCTTAGAAACAATTTTGTATCCATTGAGATTGTAAATTTTTGCAAAGCAAGAGTTGTATACATTTTGTAATTAGACATTTAAAGCAATGGGTGGAGT